>NC_079433.1:7787856-7812856 GCF_026213295.1 Gadus chalcogrammus | reverse complement strand
AAACTAGGCCGGGCTAGGCTACAGTCAACAGCGATTGCCGCGTGGTTTGGTTAAACTAGGCTAGGCTAAGCTACAGTCACCAGCAATTGCTGTGCGGTTTGGTTAAACTAGGCCAGGCTAGGCTACAGTCAACAGCGATTGCCGCGTGGTTTGGTTAAACTAGGCCGGGCTAGGCTACAGTCAGCAGCGATTGCTGTGTGGTTTTATTAAACTAGGCCGGGCTAGGCTACAGTCAGCAGCGATTGCTGTGTGGTTTTATTAAACTAGGCTAGGCTACGGCCAGGGATAGAATGTGACTGCAGAGGGGATCAGAACAGTTCTGGGCCTATTATGCAGGCAACCCTGGCGCTAAAAGGACGAGTTTGTAGGTACGAGAAGGCCGGGGGTTGTTCTGGGAGAGTGGTGGACTGCAGGAGCGTCTGGATGTCCGCTAACAACTTGAGAATGGGCGTTCCTCCATGTCCACAACACAAAAGCTAGTGCTAGAGTGTTTCTCGTTTTTCCTGATAATTCCCATTGTTTGTCAAATTTGAAAATAAGATAGCAATGCATGGATAGTTGGGAGATGATTGCAGCAGAGTGGTCTCCAGGTAACGTTTGTTATGCGTTAATGGTTTGTCCACTGTAGTCCACCAATACCGTCGTGTGAAGCAGGAATATTGCAATGTTTTGCTGTAGTCGTTATGTTTTCAGACGTAGTCTTCCGCTTCATGTTAACATATATTTGCTTGTGTCGGGCGTCGTGTCGGCTAAAACGCGATACATCCTTCACAACCTGGATGTAAGGGCTTTGAAAGGTCAAGTCCTGGGGGTTCAAAGGAGTCTCATTGAGGCAGGGGTGTTGAAGGAGCAACAAGGGAGTATCATCAGCCAGAGACATTGGGTAGCCTATATGAACGCATTTGGCTCAGCAGTAGTCCACATGAATGCATTCGACTCAACAGCAGCCTATATGAACGCATTACGCTCAACATAGCCTATATGAAACGCATTCGGCCCAACACTTCATCATCGTCTTTGTTCTGCTCTCAAGCTCCAGACTCTTGCTTCTACCATATTATTTGCAGTTACCTGTTCTGGGTGCAATTTCACTTCTATGCTGGGCAATTCTGATGAGTAGAAAAAACCTCCAAGCCTATATAGCCTCACTGGGTGCTGAAGCAGCCTCTTAGCAACTCTTAGCTCTGACCAGGCCCTCCTAGCTTCGACCAAGGCCTCCCAGCTAACAGACCCTACCTACAGCCGGAGCCCATACAGCTCATCACCACAGCATTGTGCTCCAACGGGAGAGACAATGGACACGCTTGGGGACCGTGCTGGGAGGGGAAGTGGGAGGTGGCAATATGGCCGCAGGGAAGGGGAAGAGAGGGGGGGGGGGGGGGGAAGTGTGTGGGGGTGTCGGGAGGGGGGTTGAGGAAAAGTGTGTGTGACCAACATGTGACCCTCGACTCCAGTCCAGACGCATTCAGACAGCTCCTACACATCTAAGGAGGGGAGGGGCGCTCAGGATTAACCCCCCCGCCACCCCCACACACACGAAAGGGCTCCACAAAAAGACCTGGTGGAGCACAAGAGAAGATAAAAAAAGCAGGAGTGTGTGTGTGTGTGTGTGTGTGTGTGTGTGTGTGTGTGTGTGTGTGTGTGTGTGTGTGTGTGTGTGTGTGTGTGTGTGTGTGTGTGTGTGTGTGTGTGTGTGTGTGTGCGCGCCTGCCTGCCTGCCTGCCTGCCTGTGTTTGGAACCCTTTCCCACGGGGCTGATGGCGACAGGAAAGTGTCACTTCCAGGGAGGGTTCAGTCACATGGGGTGGGCTGCTGGTGACAGGAGCGGGACAGACCCCCCCCCCCCCCCCCCCTCCCCCCTCCCCCCTCCCAGGACCACGCGGTTCAACGCCACCACCCACCACTTCGCCCTGAGCCCAACCCCCAGAGAAAACCCATGTCCAAGTGGCCATTACAACGAGAAAAGGCCCCTTATAGGGTGGCTCTGCGTTATTTCCCTCATTGTTATTAGTGTCGCCCATCTACCCTCGAAGAGACGATCATGATGTTCGTCTCCTGCTCCGGCGCATTGGTGCCCAGGCCGTGTGGTTTTACTTCCGCAAAGCACAGGCTTTCACTGTTGTCCGCACACAAGCCTCCATGACGTAAGCCCAGCCGACCACGCGGCTTACCATGCGCTCGGTAGGCCGGTGAGCAACTGGCCCTGATACACCAAAGTCTACACACATTGCAGGCAAGAGCCAATGGTACAGCGGCACAGCACAGCCACACCTGAAACACCCAGGGCTTCACCTTTAGACGAGCACATCCGGCGCTTTGAGGGACAAACAAAATGTGCAAACTACAACAGAGTCAAAGAAGTCACTAGGTGTGCGAGACAGCACTGCCGTTGCAAAGCAGATAAGTAGCATGTGTGTGTGTGTGTGTGTGTGCGTGTGTGTAGTATCCGTGTGTGTGTGTGGTATCCTGGAGTCTGTTTGGGGTTGGGAAAATAACCCGCTTGACCTGCTTGGCAGGCTCTGTGCCTGCCGGCTGTTATTTGCCTTCCCTCCCCTGTCGTCTCATGTGTGTGCTTGCCATCGAGGCTCTGGCCCCACGGCAGCGCTGGGTGGATCGAATGGGGGTGGAGGTGGGGAACCTCTGGTACATTCAAACACGGCTCTCCAAACACATCCACCCTCCCCGCCCGCTCGGCTGCCCGACCCGAGCCGAGCCTCTCCCAGCCCCGGTTTGTTTAAACATGCATTAGGTGCAGCCGTTCCAATGAGGAGCCACTTCACGGAGGAAGCAGGATACAGGTGGGTGAATGTTTGTATTGTGGGTAGGGGGCTGGAGGGCTGGAGGGCTGGGGGGGTGGGGGGTGGGGGGCACGTCTACAAACGTCTGCTAGTTCTGTCCACTCAGCCCTGGCTGCTCGTCGTCACCAGGTGACCCAGTCTCCTTTCCCTCCACGTCTCACAAAATCATTTCATTAGCCAAAGCGTGCACGCGTGTGTGCGTGTGTGTGTGTGTGTGTGTGTGTGTGTGTGTCTAAAGTTGACAGTGTCTAATCAGTACCGTGTCATGTGCTCTGTGTGTATGTGTGTCTGTGTGTGTGTGTGTGTGTGTGCTTGTGCGCGTGTGTGTCTGCTTGTGTGTGTTTGTTCCTGTGTGTGTGGCGTGTTCCTGTTTCTGTGCGTGATCCTGTGTGTGCAAAGTGCACAGAGGGGCCGTGAGGGAGACAGATAGGGCCGTCCAGCCCTCAGACAGATTAAGGTCTCACACGGCCAATCGCAACCGAGCCGACAGGGGGAATCCCCAGAAGAGCGGGAAGAAAGAAAATAAACATGCCGAGCCCTCGCCTCGACCAACGGCAGAAGTACCTCTAGGCCTCTCACCCCCCCCCCCCCCCCCAATCCCCCCTCCATCCGCTTCTCCCCCTTTCCCGCCCTCCCTCGCTCACTCTCTCCCCCTCCAGGCATCTCCCACACACAACCAGCAATCACTCAGACGAAGATTCCCCCTCACTCACTGCACTGGTGTCCACACGCAAATGGAAATGTCCATCCAAACCCCCCCCCGCACCAGACCCATTTCTCACTGTCCTTAGCCAACGCAGCTTCCATGACAAGGGTTTACACCTTCAGCCACCCGACCCCGGGAAACGCCGCCATGGCAACCGCCTCCTTTTCAGGCCGCGTCGATACCAGAAACCGGCTTTCTCGGGTAAATGTATAATCAACGCCCGGTTCAGCAGGAATGGTCGTGGGAAGAAAGCCTCCCTGTTTCTTGTTCAGACTAGGCCTGCCCTAATCTGAGTGGGGTCTTTAAGAGGACAGTGGCCGGGGTTCAAACAACGCAATCAAGCCACCCTAACAGACTGTTACATTGAGGTTGAGTTAACAGGGAAGAGTTCGCCGGCCATACAGAGGGAAAGACATCGCTTTGGCTTGTTTCCTCAGGTTTCCATATAGGTAAATTAGCATCAACCAAAGGGATATTAAAGAATGGCTGAAATGACTATTAGGAAAGCATTTATGCAAGAGCGCCTCTTCTTTACGCCCGCGAACCGCACCGCACGCCTCGGTGTGGACAAGTGTAGCCGAGGGGAAGTTGAAAGCCACGACGTGTAAAGGTGTCACGGTTAGTTAACAGACACCATCAACGTTTAGCTTTGTTTTTTACGGATGCCTAGCTCTGGGAAAGTATCACTGAACTCCCTGCCTGTCCCGACGGCCTAGGGGCAAAAATAAATTTAAAAAGGGGGGAAATAATTAGGGAAGTAAAACGCCGAATGGCAGCCAAAAATGGTGGTTGGCTGGTCGCTGGTCAGTTTGAGTACCAGCTATGATTTTTTGCGCCGTCTATAAATAGCACACAGGGGGCTGTTGAACGTGATGGAGGAGCTGGCCCCAGCGAGCGACGGTGACCCGCGGTGAGTGCATTCCCTACCCTTCGCCACATCACATTACATGCAATCAAATGGAAATGGAAGTGAATGAAGGATGTGCTCACCGGCAGACTGGAAGGCCGCCCTTGCATGCTGTCCTCCTGGCTGCTCTTGTTGGAGGCCACGGGCTGGTTGGAGGGGGGGGCACTGGACTGCGAGCTAAAGGAATCCTGGGAGAGCTCCTGGGTTCAACGGAGAGGAGGAGGAGGAGGAGGACAGAGGACCGGAGCGGTCAATCATCTACCGGATAAATCATTGAAGCCACTCTCCCTCGTGCTCACACTTTCAACCCCCTTCTCTGAAATGCTACCTGGCCGCGGTTTCCTCGAAATGGGGTTCTTGCACCTCGTTCTAGCGGGGTGTGACACCGGTCGCTACAGGGGCTGGGTGGGTGGGAGGGGAGTATGTGAAGGGGGAGGGGGGGGGTGGGGGGGGGTTGTGAAGGTGATCAGAGGGTGGGTTACCTGTGGTGGAGGCGGGAACCTCTGGAAGGGGGACTGCTGCTGCTGCTGGGGGGGCGTCTGGGAGTAGGGCGAGCGCTGGCCCTGCTGCGAGTGGCCCGGGGGCTGCTGGGACTGGGGAGACGGACCCCCGGTCTCGCGCTGCTCCCGCTGCGGAGGTTGTTGTTGTTGTTGTTGTTCACGCTGTTCACGCTGTTGTTGTTGTTCACGTTGTTGTTCCCGCTGTTGTTGTTGTTCCCGCTGTTGTTGTTGTTCGCGCTGCTGCTCGCGCTGTTGCTGCTGTTCACGCTGTTGCTGCTGCTCGCGCTGTTGCTGCTGCTCGCGCTGTTGCTGCGAAGGCCCTTGTTGTTGTTGCTGCTGTGGCTGTTGTTGCGGCGGTGTTTGTTGCTGCTGTTGTTGTTGTTGTTGTTGTGGGGGCTGCCCGGGTCCTTCCCTCTGGGGGTAGCCAGGCTGGCCCTGAGGCCCCTGCTGGCTCTGGGGACCTGGACCCTGCTGCTGTTGTTGTTGGGGGGTCGGCGGTTGTTGTTGTTGTTGTTGAGGCTGCGCCGGAGGCTGCTGTTGCTGAGAAGGAGGGGTGTACGGCGGCTGGCCCGGCTGGGATTGGCTGTAGGGGGGCTGGGGACCCTGAGGCGGGCCCTGGGACTGAGGGTAGGGCGCTCCAGGCTGCCCGTGCTGACCAGGCGGCTGCGAGGGGTGGCCTGGCTGCGGGTAGGGGCCCGTGGAGCCGCCCTGGGCCTGGCTGGGGTAGGGGCCAGGCTGTTGGCCCGGGTGCGACGGGGGGCCGTGCTGGCCGTAGTAGCCCTGGCCCTGCTGCCCGTAGGCCCCAGGACCCTGCTGGCCGTAGGCAGACATCTGGACGGACGCAGAAGCTCAAGGTTAACCAAAAGGATCAAGCATCCGATGCGTCATGTGTCTTGTTCAACACATCCCTGACAGGACACGGTTTAGTGTTTGTTTTACAGACCAAACAACAACTCAGGAGAGCACCGTTATCCAAGCAAACGCCGTCCATTGCTCTGATTTAGCCGTGTGACTTAGTTGCCCTGGCGTGCCAACCTTGTGTTCGTTGTCCACCATGGGTTTATTTAAAGTTAGGTGGCGCTAGAGGCCCAGTCTACTGCACAGTGCATGGATGCAGATGCCTACATTTTTAGGGTGACTTATTTGAGGTCCATTTGCTGATCCTCCTATGCCAGGCCAGAGAAAAAACAAGCTGGACGGAAGGCCGAGATATCAGCCCAATAATGGGCCCTATAATCCATCGGTTTATGAGGCTAAAATCTGCATTTGCTCCCGCTCAATGGAGAGTAGTGGCTCAACCACCTTAAGGAAGCTTGAGTGATCACAAAGAGGTGCAAAACAATAGCTCATTAAGATCACTGAAGATGTCAACCCATTTTGTAACACCTACAAATCCCTTGTGCGTTTCATATATTGCAAATGGTACATATATATTGCACGGCCTTGCTCGCAATTACTATTCCATTAGCAGCAGAAAATAAAACCTACACTCTAAACATAAAACCATCTCCTTCGTATAAACAAGAACTAAAATCGAAGGGGTGTTACACCGGATCCCTTCAGATCCAACCCAAACACTTTCAACCTAGTGTTGCATCTTTTTCCCATCCCTCCGCGAGTTGACCTTGCGCGGGAGGTAGAGTAAAAAATAACCAAACACACACACACACACACACACACAACACGGAAGAAAAGAAAAAAGGTCAACAGCCACATTGTGTGAGGAGCAATACTGCCTCTGAAAGACGACAAGATGATTCGCAACCACTTCAAGTGGATGCATTGTGCCCGCCTGACAAAGGCAGGAGAGAGGGTCACGGGGAAGGCATTACCCTCCTCTTCGCACTTCCTTTTGTGGGACGTTTATAAAGCGTGCAAGCTCACCTACGCCACGACCTAGAAATGATCTTCCCCCCCAGCCCCCCCGCCCTTAACGGTGTGCTCAAGTTATTCAGCACTACACTCCGTGAGCTGCCTCACCGAGCTGCCTGGTTCACAGCCCGGAGCAAGGTGCTCGGGCTGAATGGGCTGTGCCACAGCCCATTCAGGACCTCGTCGGGACACATTAAGTCTACGCACTACGTCACGTTCGGCACAGTTAACTTTAGCGATCATCAACCGGGCGACTCCGTCTTGGGTTTATTCTCATACTTCGCCCTAACCGATCCGTCCACTTTACGGGTGTTTGATGCTCGTCGGCCGTTTGTTTAGTTGATGTGCGGGGGGGGTGAAACAATGCGCTCAAACCAGCCACTGACCTGCTGTCCGTACTGCATGCCAGCCATGGCGCCAGGGGTGCGCCCCTGCATCCCCATGGGGTACCTCTGTGGGCCCGCTGGCCCGTAACCCTGCCCCGGGTAGGGGCCACCTTGCTGGGCCCCGGGGCCCGACGGTGGCCCCTGCTGCTGCTGTTGCTGCTGCTGCTGTTGCTGCTGCTGTTGTTGTTGGGAGTAGGGGTTGGCCCCGCCGTATTGTTGGCCCCGCATCTTCCCCGCCGGATCCATGGCAGCCGGAGGCTAGAGGGGAACGAACACAGGCCGGCGTGAGACGAACCTCCGGGGTCAGAACGTGTGCGGACCGGGTTTGGTGGAGATAAGCGTTGGCCAAAACAAATCTAATAAGAAATGTCAACGCAACCCTCTTTTCTTTTTTTTGGGGTGGGGGGGTTTACTCGAGAGTGAGACACAAAAACAACAAAACGCAGGATGAAAAGAGCTCTGGGTTTACTTTCAGACTGGATTAACTCGTAGAATGAAAAGGAAAGGCAGAGAGAAGAAGGAGGAAAAAAAAAACTGGCCATGAATGAATGAGGGGATAAGTCTACTATGCAAGCATTTCTACGCCAGGAGCGATTTTCTTCCCTGCCTGGAGATCATTGTGCCAGTGAGGGGATAGGGTTTCACTCAAGTCATCTGGGAGGGGGGGGGGTGTGTGTGTGTGTGTGTGTGTGTGTGTGTGTGTGTGTGTGTGTGTGTGTGTGTGTGTGTGTCCCTCTCCAATAAGCGTTCAAGGAAGTGGAAGTGTCTGGCTGGATACCCAGCCGGGCCCCCCCCCCCCCCCCCCCCCCAACAGCTGGGGGGACGTCACCAGGGAGACTGACGGCTGGTGGGAGGGTGGGTGAGGTGGGGCTGGGAATGGGGAGGGTGGGGCGCTTGACCTTGGCAGAGCCCTGTGGCTTGGAAGTAGCATGTAAGCAGTCGGCGCCAATCCACCACACTGGAGGAAACCAGAGGGAAAAAATAATAAATGCGAATTCACAATAGGAAGGCTTTGCAAATCAGCAACTGAAGCCAAGGTCAGCGCTTGTGAGCGCTTGTGAGCGCGCGTGGGTGTGTGTGTGTGTGTGCGCACTGCGAGCTTGAACTACCCCTTACTCAGAAGGGAAACACAGCGGCGGAGAGGACGATGCCGTGCATGTCTGAGTGGCCTCTAACCGGTGCCGTTCGCGGGTCATTTAACGCGCGCTGTATCCCCGCGGCACTTTAGCCGACGAGCAGACGAGCGCATCCAGACGACGTCCGTTGCGGCGGTGGTAGCAGAAGGGGGGTGGGAGGGTGGTTGGGGGGGGGGGGAAGGAAAGAAGAACGGCAGCCACTGCTTTCTGAAGCGGCAAACACCTCAAGGCCAGCTGACCTCGGGCGAGCAGTCACAGCGCTCCCATCTCTTCCCACGGTTATTAATCTGTGTGTGGTTTTTTTTGTTTTTTTCTCCCCTTCCCTTTTCCATCCCTCGCTCGCTCGCTCGCTCGGGGGAGAGAGAGAAAAAATAAAAAAAAACCTCTTCCCCTGGTTAAGGGAAGACAACCACCGCCGTGCTATTTATAGCCGGGCGAGACGAAGAGTGAGGGCAGTGTGCCGAAAATGTAACAGGTCCCAGCTGCACGGCTGTTTGAACCCGGGCCAGCGCTCCGCTCGGCCTTCAGTAAAGCAGCAGGGCTTTGGCACTCTATGAATGACAGCGCAGCGCATGGGAAGGAGGTGCAGGGGGTGGGGGCGGTTTGGGAATGTGGACATGTGTTTGCGTGTGTACACACACACACACACACACAAACGCACATGCCATTGTTGCAACAGGTTTAATGTTGTTGTTACTGGGGATTCCGATGCCGTCTTCTGGAGCCGTAAGGACATGACGGACGCCGCCGCGCGCGGATACACGGGGTTTAGAGTCTGAGGTGCCACATTCGCAAGAGTACAAACACACACACACACACACACACACACACACACACTACCAAACCCTTTTCTTGGTAAATTCCCAGCCCAATAGGGATCTGGAGCGGGGCAACACATCGGCTCCTGTCCCGATCACATGCTCAAGACGGAGAGGAACTCGCCGCCGGGACTATGCTCCGCTACTGGTTTTACATCCAACTGATCCCTCGACCCCCCCCCCCCCCCACAGACTCACCTCCCACCGCAGCTCCTTGGACGTGGTATTAGTGTTGCGCCCCGTGTGTGTCTGTGGGCGGGAAGAGGTGTTACTATACTCCCCAGGGCGCCTTACCACCAGGACCGCAGGGGGCTGCGTTGGGGTGTAAGCGGTGGCAGGCCCCAGTGGACACAGACAGACACTCTGGTGACCTTTAGTGCACTCCTAACCCCGGTCAGCCTGTGGGTGCACGTCGGTGTGAAGGATCTGGGCCAGAGCCATACGATACCTCAGGAGTACCTTCACCCTGCTCCCAACACCCCTGAACTGAGACACACACACACACACACACACACACACACACACACACACACACACACACACACACACACACACACACACACACACACACACACACACACACACACACACACACACACACACACACCATGGTTTGTTGACACAACCCAGAGCTCTGCACCTCCCCAACACGGGGCATCACGTCGTCCCTTTGTGCAAGGAGGCCAAGCTTGTCCAAACGGGAGGTAGAACATGGAAAACATGTGGGGGGGGGGGGGGGGGGGGTGTAGGGGGTGGTCTACTTCCAGGGCCTCCGCTAATGAGCTAATTGAGCGGTTACGCTGCCTTTTGACGGGGCCCATAAAGGGCCCAGCACGTGGCTAAGCGATCTCTTGGAGATCATGCGGTCCTCACGGACGCCGCCGCCGCCGCTGCTCTGATGCAGCAAGAGTCCGTGTGGGCTCTGAAACATTAATCATCCTGTCCCTCCATTCACCCGTCCGCTGAGGAGTTGGCTGAACCTTAAAGGGGAAGCAGGAGAGTACTTTTAATAGCACATTGGAGGCCATGCTGATTAACTACAGTTGGCATTAATGATAGGGAGAAACGATCAGCGGATAGAGTGATAAGCCAATTTACATAACGGTGTTGACTAATCGTTAAATGACGGGATTTTTTTGTTCAAGAAGGGAAAAATGTAAACATGGTATTCACACCTCTATTTTGAGCCGGGAGATGCATGACCTGAGATGCTTTTTAATGGCAAGACACGGAAACTGACATTTAGACAGGGGCATTTCAACACAGGATGTAGAAATGAATGAATAGTTCCCCACTACTACTACTGCTACTAATACTACTACTATAGTTTCACTATATTTCTCAGCCGGGTGGGGTTTCAGACTTAAAGACTATGAGCTTGGGTTAGTCCTCTGCTCAAACTGGTGTTCTGCTCCAACTAGACTTCTGCTGGTGAAAAAACAACCAGTGAAAGGAGTAAGAAGTTCAGGTCCAGCGCCGTTATGGGGTGGAAGAAGAACCGCATCAAAGAGTAATAGGTCATCAAACCGACATTACTTAACACCATTGTCAGAATGATTTGTGATTAGATTGACAACACCTTTAGTAATACAAATATTCCCCATTCATCTATGGGCATCAGAGGACTATGCTTGTGTGTTTAATTTCCATCACAAACATGTGGGCTTCTGAGAAAAATGCTGGTTTGTGGTGCTGGGAGATTCCTTTTCACACTTGATATCATAGCAAACAGGCCAGTTGCGGTTTCCTCTGCTATAAAGAAAACTGAAACTACCAATACCACTTGATGCTAATTTGCAAGGCGCCCCAATTAATAGAAAGACTCAAAGCGAAACAATGCAGCCCATTTTAATATATAAAATGCGGATTAGCTCATGATATAGATTATATGGTAACTGGAGGGTTACCGGGTCGATTCCTAAACTCGCGAGATGACACCCCGATGCCCATGTGCTGCCGTTGAGCCATCACAAGTGAATTGCTGGTGAGGGCACTTTTAGCCCTGATCAGGCAGCACAACAATGCAGTTTAACCGTAGCCAAGATGATACACCCGCAAATAAGACCCCGGGGAAAGGAAGGGGTGTTTTGGGGTGAAAAGCTGAATTTGGTTATCCTACAGGTCCCACGAAAGCCGAGGAGGCGATTAAGGTAAATCGTTGTCATCCATCAAAACGAGACACGTGGCCTAACGCTCCGTCCCTCTGGCTCTCCCTCTCGCCCATTCATCTGATCAACTTGCCAGAGGAAACTCCTCCCCACGGCCACTCACCGCGCAGTCATGCTCCCTTAAATAAATATATAAACACATGCAATTAGCACATGGCTAATCTGCATAGAGGAAAGCCAGGGCACTCCTTGGCAGCCGCTGTTTCCTCAGAGTGCATTGTCTCACGACCGCGACACTGGTGAGGCTGAGTGGGGCGTATAAGTGTATGTGACGTGCACGTGCGCACGTGGCTACTGATCCAGGTTTGTTTAAGCCTAAGTATACACTGTGTATAAAAGGAGTGCGTGTGTGTGTGTGTGTGTGTGTGTGTATGGGTGGTGAGGGTAGGGGGGGGGTCTGGAGAGATGCCTGATCGCAGAGATCGCGCTTAGTGGGCCGAGTCAAGCAGATGGACGGTTGGAGGGCTGGGACGTAAACAACTGCTGCTAATTTAATCCGCCACATGGCTTCACCCGCGCCCCACGTGCGTGCGCACGCACACACCATTGTCCTCGCTCAACACTCCTTGTGTGAGCGCGCAAAAACACACACGCACACACACACACACACACACACACACACGGAGTAAAGGCCACCCTCAGATGTTGTGTCCCTAACACGTCACTAGTGTTGGCCTCCGAGTCCGTTTGGTCTGGGCCAGACACCAGAAGGCCTTACTGTAACAAGAGAGCCGCCTTCTCACTGGGAACAAGGGCAAGGATCACAGAGTTTCCAACCACTCTGAAAGGATGAAAAAGACATCCCTGGTGTGACAACTGTTTAGACGAAGCTGGTCGAAGAGCCCAGCGTGACAAAGAAGGAACAGTTGCAAATGTGGACACATGTGGCCACATGCTGACAAGTCAAACTGTTTCTTACAAACCATGAATGTAAATATTGCTGCTGCAACTCAAAACACACACACACACACACACACACACACACACACACACACACACACACACACACACACACACACACACACACACACACACACACACACACACACACACATACACAGGTTGCAAAAGGATTTAAAAGGAAGTAGGGAAGGGGAAAAAGCTGTGTAATAACAAATGTAAACAAAGCATTGGGTTAGAGAGGGAGCGGAAAAGGCAAATGACAAAAGGCAATTAAGGCAATCAAGAGTCCCATCCAACCACAATCCTCTGTGGATCCGGCTTTCAGCGGACCGCCGCACGACGCCACAAAAGTAAAGTATTGCAAGCGAGAGAGCGAGGGGGAGGGAACAGCGTGCCACTAACACCAGTCACACAGATGTTTCCCCAGCTGTTGCGCGGAATGCTAAAAGACTTTTTTTTTCTACGAGGGGATGGCGGGAGGCATAAGCCTACTTGATTTCCCTCGTTTGTTTGTTTGTCTTTGTCGTCAGTGTTGGTAGTCGAGCGTGATGCTCCCTGTAAACACCAAAGACAGGGAAGAAACACGGGCTCCGCGAGGGGGTACTCTTGCGTTGTAGAGGGCAAGGTGGGTGAGAGCGTGGGCCAATAGAGTAATGGAGGGATCAAAGCGGAGACAGGGTGCCGGCGTGAGATAGAGCTGCAGAGAGGAGGGGGAGGAGAGAGGGAGGCAGGAGAGAGAGAGAGAGAGAGAGAGGGAGGCAGGAGAGGGATATGGGACAGCGTGGGTCGGGGCAACGAGGAAAATGTATCAGCATGGGGAATCTTTTTGCACAATTTAATAAATAGCACGAAATGTTTGTCAATTAGCAAGTTCAAATTAAAGTATGGTATCACACTTAAACTAGTTTTCTTTTCTCCCGTCATTTCGAAAATGTTTGTATTATTTTAAGGGGAATATCACCCAGCGTGACATTACCAAATGGCTGTTGCTGGGCCGGGCATGGTCCGACTGTCTCGCGCACGCTGTTGGCCGACAGCAGTGCTCTGGGGGAGCGGGAAAGCACCTGAGCCGCCAGCGTTGCACATTGAACCCTAGCCGTTCTCTCTGGCAGACAACCAACAGACAATCAAACCGCCCGTTGGATAACAGCAGGTGCCGGGCGAACTTGACGACTTGCAGTTGGGTACAACTTTCTAAGGGTTGTAAAAAGTCCCTGGGTTGGATTATGGCGACAAATACTGCCCAATAAATATATATATATATATATACTGTGAATACATGGCAGAAAAACACAACAATCTAATAACCACACAAACCTTCAAAAGTGTGTGTGGTGTGTGTGTGTGTGTGTGTGTGTGTTTGCGCACACACAGGGAACAGTTACACCTGGGCCCAGAGCAATGCAAATCGGCAGGTGAAGGGAAGAAAGGAGTGCTATGGGAGGACAGTTACAACAGCCATAGCGGTGACACGCCCATGTTTATCAAACCCCACTGACGCGGCAGTTGTAGACAATGGCAGAACTGTGCGGGAGGGCCGAGATGTGTGCGAGAAACCAACGGTACTAGTTTCATAGCGCAGTGCCTTGGTGGATGTTTGATATAGATAACAATACGAGTTTCTACAAAACTTTTTTGTAGAAAAGGAGCCATTGCAATTCTGATATGCATTTGAGTCGTTCGTCCTTACATCATTTGAGGCATCAACTTTCTTGGGATGAACAACTTATTCTCAAGAAAACTAATTGCCATTTTCTTGGGATCATTTTGGAACACCTCTTTAAGTTCATCAGCCATAAGGCCTGGTGTGAAAGGTCAAATTGGGAGAGTGGATGAGGGAAGAACCATATGGTTATGGTCGTTTGCATAAGCAACCGTATTGCATTTCATTACTGCTTATTGTGCTTTATGAAAAAAAGGTTGAGCAATCCAATTGGGCATTAGCGACAACGCGGACAATAAATAGTGATGAACATAATTCATTGCTCGTTAAATAGGAGTCAATTAATTATTGGGTAATTATGCACATCGAGGCAATGGCACCGTAATCAGAGAAATTAAAGGCTGGGGGGGGGGGGGGGGGGGGGGAGCCCGTTTGGTTGTAGAGCGCCATTGCCAGGCAGGGTTCACATGCCCCTCCCTTCATCTCGCTCAGTCACCTGGAAGGCTTTTGGATTCTGTGCAGGTATAGAAGCCCCGTGTCGTGAGCATCACTCCGGTATAAACACATATCAGCACATATTTGAAAAGGTTACCTTTTACACAAGGAAAACGATATATACATACACAAACACCAGGCGCGCGCACACACACACACACACACACACACACACACACACACACACACGTAGCTGTATTTCAGAACGGGGATATTACTATGCTAATCTGGAGCATTTCCAAAAAGGTAAATGTCAAAAGAAATGAATTACCTTCATATTCGACGTAGCCCAAACGCAACAGCCAGAGTGTGACATTTGTCCATGGCGGAGGTAATTTTATTTTTTTTGCCAGTGCATTCACAATGTGCAAGAGTGGGCGTGCTTTTTTTTCCCGGGTCCTTTCGTGAAAAGGTAATGTGCCACAGCAAGTCGTTCGCTACAATGGGGGCTGAGGAATAACAAGGCCTCGCTCTGGTCATCGGGTCCGGGCCAGAATTACGGAGGCCACTTCACCCTTGTTCAGCTATTCCAGAAGTGCCATGTAGAGTGGACCGCATCAGGCCAAATGTGCCCCACTCTGTACAGCACGACACAGAGGCTGTGCCCTGCTAAACTGACTATACTGGAGAATGACGAAGAAGTAAACCAAACACAAGGCCGACAGGAGGAGGGAACGGATATTTCGTAATGTTATGAGGAAGCTCCATCAAAGTCACATCCAAACCGGGCTGCACAACATAGAGATCTCGTTGGGTGAACTTTTCAGACTTTCATGGGTCAGTCAAATGAAAGACCTTTACTAGCTTGCTCTTTGTCGATTATTGACCCTTGATTACATTTGGGTCTTTTTGCATTATATTGGGGGGGGGGGGGCGGAAATCGTATGATATCTGATCATCTAAAAATGGACCAGCCTTACGGTTTACAGACGGAGCAGGCAGGTAGGGAGGGACCGAGAGCGACAGAAGAGGAGTGGTGAGAGGGAGAGAGAGATGGATGGCACGTGGAGCACACACACACACACACACACACACACACACACACACACACACACACACACACACACACACACACACACACACACACACACACACACACACACACACACACACACACACACACACACACACACACACGTGAGCATTGCACTTTATACATAAATATACTCACAGCTGTCAAGAGTGTGTGTGTGTGTGGGGGGGGGGGGGGGGGGGTTGGAATTGAGCTAGAAAGATCATTCACAAAATACAGCACTCACACACTCGCCCCCGTCTCCTCCTCCTCCCTTGAGTATCACTGACACCGATTTTGTTTGGCCAAACACACAGTAAGAGACTGTGTGCATGTGTGCCCACGTGGAGAGCGCACACACACACACACACACACACACACACACACAGACACAGACACACACCTGAGGCGGGGGAATCATTACTCAGCACTGACGAGCGTAGAGGGTGAACTCCAGAGTTCACTCCTCTTTTTCCACCCTGGAGCCAAACCACAAGCCGGCCACAGAGAGAAAATGAAAAAGGGACAAGACGGCTGAAATGAGAGCAAGCAGGTGGTAGAAAATAACACGTAAAAACATTTGGACAGGGTTGTGCTTTAGCACACTTTGAATGAATGAAAATAAAAAACATGTAGATATGGTGTGTTGCAATTTCAAATGGCATCACGTCTAGGCCAGTGTCTCCTTTGCACTGACGCTGTTGTCGGAAAACACCGTAAGCAGTCCATATCACCATGCCAGAGGTTTGGAATCAGCAATTAAACTACCAGTCACATTGTTTAAAAATCACAGATTATGGGAAACCGTAGATTTACAGAATCTGACCAGCAATAGCGAAGGAGAAGGCAATGGCAACACGGTAAAAAATCCTTCATTGTGTCCTTTAAACCTCATCCAACTGCTGTAGAAGGCAATACGTTACAGCAAGTAAAGACTTGACGATCAAAATATACATTTTTATTGAAATAATAAATGTGTGTGCTGTGCAGTAATAAACCATCAGGTGGGACCGTTGGAGGATATCACACCTCTTAAATAGTAGCACCTCTCCTGCCGGAAAAACAAATTGTTTGACAATACAAAGTTGTTGTCTTCATAATGACAATTCCCAAGGCTTATGCTCCAAAAATCCATCATAGTGATATGAATCTTACAACAGAGATATAAACACAGGTTTTAGGGGAAAACTGTTTATGCAGTTACATTTATTGCAATTCTTCCATCGGTGTAGTGCTCAAGCGTTTTTTTTCTTACATACAGCAATTTCGTTTTTTAATATACAAAAAAAATTTAAACTAGGCGTACATTTTTGGTTTATGACTTAATTCAGTCAATTTAGTCGAAGGCAGCCGGAAAAGGCCTCAGGGCTTCCACAAAGAGGCTCCCCTCTACCTCGGCTTTCAGTGGGGGAACCCCCCCACAATCATAACACCTGCAGCTACCACCGGCGTGCCATACTTCATCATCAGAACACTTGGTTTGTGCATGAGGCATGACAAACTACCCCAATATAAGCACCGAGGCATCACTCAATTAACATATTCTATGGCTGGAGATTCATCTGGGGCCGACAGGCCGGTTACCCTCTGAGCCAAGGAGTACTTCGAGGGCTTGGCACCTACAGTCATCTTAAACCAAAACAAGTCTTTCGTAACAGCCGCCATTGGGTCGTAACAAAACTATGGCTAACCACGGACCAAGCGCGGATGGCGAAATCAAAGCGAGGGCTATGCCGCAAGACGCCCCCAAACCGTCTTGTTGCCGCAAGGCCGGTCAGAAGCATGCACATGTGAAGTTTGAACTTTGATCGGCTGGCTGCCACATCGAGTTAGCCAGTCAATCCGCAAAAACAGACACGCTAAACTGTGTCGACAGACCCATAATGCTAGGTGATCACATAACACTCCTAGTTGACACGGATTTAAGCAACTCCAAATGCATTCTTTCTGTCACGCATATAGGATGATTGAAGGTTCATTGGCTGGTGGCAGGCATTCATTTTGGACCCTGAGCATATGCAATACTCAAGACGAGACAATTCTGTACACAAACTCTACTACTGATGCAAACAACTCAATGGCAGTCAATGGATTTCGACATCGAGGAACAACAACAGGTTAACACGACTCAAAAATGCTCTCTGAACAAACCCAACCGCAAAACGATACTCTGAACAAATGCCCTTCACCCGCTACCCGTTTAACACCACCAGAGTAGGTGTTAATTCTAACCATACGGCCTGAGCGATTGGTGTACTAGCGGCAAGACAAGCAAGGCTTGCTCTTCTCTGGGATTGTACCAGTCAACAACAGAGTAAGGGTATGCAACTGTTCTGAGGGCACAAAACCCAAAAAGTCAATTTCTGAGGATGGGCCCAGCAGGACGACAAAGGAACACAAAAAGGGCTGGTGATAATTACAGTTGATCTGTATAGGTTTTAATTTGTATGCGTTAAATGAGATCAATGTTTTTTGGGTTGCGTTGTGACCTCTGATTATACCAAACGAAAAAGAAGCCTGTGAGGTTCACCTGCTGCTAACATTTTACAGGAAACAATGTTTTACTTTATTTGGAATAAAGTGTCAACATCCCAAGTACGGATTTGAAACATCAAGGAAAGAAATAAAGAAAATACAATTGCCAGGTTTGATTTGGCAATTACTTCAGAGGTACTAAACCATCAACAGAATGGGGTACATAAAGACATCCCCAGGTAACCGATCAATGTGTTGAATAGTCAGGTCTACCAACACTGAAACACAGACTCTCATTAGTAGTAGAGAGAGGGGGGGGGGGGGGGGGTACTTCCCAGAATTTCAGATGGCTACTCACTAAATGTAGGTCATGGTTACGGCTGATTCTCAAGACACAACTGCAATGGAAAATGCCCCCTAGACCATTCTCCCAAATTAGATGAGGGAAATTAAGAAAAATGCAATTACATAAGTTGCTTTTCCAAAGATAAATAAAAAGCATGTAGCAGCTCTTGCATCCAGTTTGTACCCAATGATTCGATGTTGAGTTGTTCGGAAATCACCGCTGTATCCACAGTACTATTCTTCCATAATTGGAGATGGCATGCTGAATCAACGGTTGCCACTTTACCCAACCCATCAAATAAAAAGCTTTTTAAAAAACGACTTGAAAAAGAAAATGGCATATTAAAACGCAGCCTGGACCAAAACAAAGTCTTTGATATTTTTCCTGACGTCTAGTATTATAACATTAAGTGCATCCACATCCTTGTTTTAGTTATTGGGATTATTTTTTTGGGGGGGGGGGGGGCGCTCTACTGTGCATAGCACCTCAGATAGAAACATTACCATATGAGAATCCAGCTCAATTGCCTATTGAGTATTGTTTGCAGAACACGGTCACTGCAGAAAATATCATCATTCCTCATTCTCCCTCATGTTTTTGTTTACAGGTTACCATCTCAGTGTCCAATGGCGATTCGACAGGGAGTGATTGAGCAGTGCCCATCTTGGTTCTACCTGTTGTAAATGTGACCAGCAACGGTCGAGGAAAACACAAAGAAAAAGTAGAAACAACAATCAGGGAGCTTTCTCAGAGTCTCATTGCAATCATCCCCGCAGTAGAGGACTGCATGTTGGTCGTGTTGACCTGGCTATAGTACTCATTTGGCTATGTAAACCAAGGACCAACCAACTAAAATTGACATGGTACCAAAGGACTGCTTTGTAAACAAAAACTATTTTGATGGTCATCATGTTCCAATCTCCAACATGGCCAGAGCCAGCTTATCCTAAACTTCAACCTAGCTGATCTGAAAGCAGTGGTTAAAAAAGGCTGAGAGAGGTTAAAAAGACCACACCTAGCACCTATACCGTAACAGGGTCAGTTAGGGGTACAAGTCATCCACAGTTGTCCCCCATAATTAATCTGGTTTAGCCGATATTTCTCTTACTAAAAAAAGATATCCGCAGAGACGAGATAAAGAGGAGAGGAAATAAAAACATGACTAAAACGGTGTCAACATGCAAATTACTGCAGTGGGGAGCCAAAGAACATGATGTTTTAACGTTTAAAAAAACAAACGTATTCAAACATGAACCGTTTATTCGTATTACATATCTTGTCAGCCTCGTTTAGTTTATCATTTAAACTCGAAAAAAAAAAAACGTTACATCGAACACATAAATACCTATATTGATACATAAATGCATACAAATGCATTTACGTTGAATCGCATGCATTTAGTCAGACCAATATGCTCGAAATGCCTTATTGTGAAAGCGTGAAATAACAGGAGCTGGGCAGAGCTGCTCTCGCAGCGTTGCATTAGATGCAATTATAAATGGCCAGGAGCGGAGGATTGGGAGCCAATCAGATCTCGACTCGCATGTCAACCTAAGACCAACTGTCTCCTGGCTCTGACAGCAGGATTTTACCTCCATAATTCAAATCCCAGAGCAAAGCAATCTGCACTTTGCCAGCACAAAATCACTGGCCGTGTTTACAAGCGGCACATGGAGAGAACAGTGAGAGAAATTCCCGGACAAATACACCTCCCTTGATTAGGAGAGAACCGCCTCGATCGAAATCAGACTTTGATACGATGTAAACACCTCCACAGATATACATTTTGCGATTCGCTGCTCTCTCAATCTCCACACTTTCACCGTAAGGTAGCATTTTAGAGAAAACACGTTTTAACGTCACGGTGACTTATGCATATGCAAATGTGTCTAACAGTCATCGTTATCGTTGGCATCTACTTGTTATCCTAGTGTCACGGCAGTCTCTTATTGACAAAACTTTGGATCACAGGGTACACTTCATGAAGCCCACTTTAACGTGGATCCCGAGACAAATCAGTCGGACATCGCTTTAAAACTACATGTGGAGTGAAACAGACCGAGCATGACAAGGAAATGTCAGTTCACCCACCCAAATTTCTTGCGACAAACTCTACCCTACCTCACACTGGACGTATCTTCGAGTCACACCGAGACCCCAGTCACTACAAAGTTGTTTACAACACTAACTGATGCTTATTCTATGTCATATAAACATTATTGCAGGGGGTGGTACTGATAGAAAGAGAGAGGCAGCCATTTTAGAGATCTTGCTACATGGACAATGGCTGTTCCATTGCAATATGAAAGACTATGGTCCCTTTGGAGAGTCGTTGAGTAACTTTAACTAACTCAAAGTAGGTCAGTACTGTAAGTAAAGTTTACCTGATTTCGGTTAAGAGGTTGTCCAGTGTTTCCCGGGCTCATGGGAGGAGGATGATGGCTTCTTTGTTGCCAACTCGGATGGCCCCCACCATACTGACTGCTTCCCATATCTGCTGGTCCCTTGCTGGCCCCTTCCTGATTGTTATAGTCTCCTTGAGGGTAATTTTGATAGCTCCTCGCAGAGCTTGGAGAGGTCAGCAGCTGATTTAAAGTTGGTGTAGATGTAGGTTGTTGATTTCCCATGTTATACCTCTGATTATTGTAAGAGGCAGCCATAGCAGCGGTTCCTCCTGCGGGCTGTTGCTTGCCTGGCTGCCCCCCAGCCGCCGGAGGCTGGTTATTACGCGGGGAATTCATGGCCCCGTATCCTTGGCCCTGGTAAGAAGTCCTATTTGGGAATGGGCTGTAGTTGTTGTAATGGTTTGGGTAGCCGTGCTCGTGTGAATTAGGAGGGTAAGAGTCCATCATACTGCCTGGTTGCACTGCCGGCCCCGATGCAGCTGCCATGCCAGGGCTTTGTTGTCCGCCATGTTGATGAAAAGGGGCCCGGCTGTAGTGCTGGTTGTAACCGTAAGGAGGTGGAGGAAAGGGGCCCGAGTGGTGGTGTCCCATCCCGGGATGGTTATTTCCTTCGGGCCCCCCTGTATCATTCTGGTTGCTGCTGTTATTATTTACCCTTGGTAAATTCCCGTTCCCGTTCTTCATGTCAGAATCCCCTCCTCCCCCAGAATTTCCAGCATCGCTCCCGTCCTGCAGCTCCTTCTGGCCCGGTGATCCGCTGTCAGATCCCGGTTCCTTATTTTCATGTTGTTTCTCTCCCGGTACCGACTCCTCCTGCGGGTCCCGATCCGGCTTTTTGAGTTCCGATGGCGGGCTAGTGTTGAGAGTGGCGGCGCTGGCGACCTGAGCGGCCATGATATTCCTCTCTCCCTCTCTCTCAGCACTGCGAGTCACTCACAATCAAACTCTGAGTAGCATTGAACATAAATACAATTATTTAAACAATGTACCCGTGCCCCGGTTCATTCCCCCTTCCTCCGGACCGAATCCGGTATCCACGGCGACTCCGTTTCAACTAAAAGTTTAAGGGAGAATATAAATAGAGAGCCAGGGAATTAAATTCACCGACACAAATGTGGGGGGGCTTCTGTTACAGAACGAGAGAGTGAGCTAGAAACCAACCAAACCAGCACGAGGCTCCGCGAGACACAGCCATTTTACTGAAACGCTGAGCTAGAAGTAAACTCTGGAGCGGAGCAGCCACTTACTGGAGCCGGACTGTATTTATTGTGCTATTAAGAGCATTTGTTGTGCTTCTAATGAGAAGTACACTGAGGTGCTTCACAGACTGAAATATTTGAGTTTGATTTGTAATTTATTTTAAAAGAGTGATCGAATCACCCATGCACATATTCCTTATAGATTCAGCTCTGCTAAATCTATACTTTTACATCTTATAAAGACACATATCCATATGTTGGATAATAAGACACACAAAGAGTGTTGCCTTTCATGTAAGAAACTCCTTGAAATAGCACATGTTCAGCTATTCAGCCAACCAATGGGAATTACTTCATGCATGAGCTGTGTTCCTCGTGTTATGTTCATTTGTGCACTTAATCGTATCAGCTTGCTACAGAATTGGAGCAACATGGGCAGCTAGGTTATTTCCTGGAGAGAATAAGCTAACCGACGTGTAGTCGCGCACACGTGTTGCAATGAACAAAACGAAAGGAGCAGAGAGGAAAGTAGAGGCAAGCATAAAATTACACCCTTTGTGTGTGTGTGTGTGTGTGTGTGTGTGTGTGTGTGTGTGTGTGTGTGTGTGTGTGTGTGTGTGTGTGTGTGTGTGTGTGTGTGTGTGTGTGTGTGTGTGTGAGAGAGATAGAGAATTGGAGAGCAGCAAAAGGGAAGGGAAGATAGGAAAGAGGATGGGGGATGGACTGAGCCGGTCGCAGAGCAGGAAGTGAAGACACACAAAAAAGAGAAACAGGAGTAGTGAGGGCTGTGTGTGTGTGTGTGTTTGTGTGTTGGGGGGGGGGATACCATATGGACAAATGGTATGCTATTCAACACAGAATGCTATAGATTCAACGTTTAATTAATCCTAAAAACATGAAGAGCGAGGGTTTAGGTTTTAATAGAATGCATAAAGTGGCTAACACAATTAATGGGAACACACACGCACACTCTCTCCCTCGCTCTCTCTCTGCCTCCCCTCCTCCCTCTTGCTCTCTCTCACCACCCAAACCCCCCCCCCCTCCCCCCCCCTCGCTCTCTCTCTCTCACACTCCAACCCTCTCTCTCGCTCTCTCTCTCACTCCCACCCTCTCTCTTTCTCTCTCTCTCTCTCTCACTCCCACCCTCTCTCGGTCTGTCTCTCTCGCTGTCTCCCCACCCCCTCTCTCATTCTCTCTGCCTGCCTGCCTGCTCGCTCTCCTAGCAGCAGCAGCAACCTCGCTGCTTGCAGAAGCAGCAGAACTTTGCTATCTGAACGTGGGGGATGGGCGGCAGAGCACAGCACAGCACAGCACAGCACAGCACAGCACTGCCTCTCGCTTTTCTCCTCTACAATGCAGGGCTTTCTGGCAGCGAGCTAGCGTCGCCGGGCCCAGGCTGACATTTCTCACTCAAGAGGACAGGGGGTGGGGAGAGAAGGGATTTTTCATTGTTAAAGTTTTTTTTGTTTTAGGTAACAAAAAATATAAATAGATGATTTGAGGGCTATGAAGAAGCAGCGTGTATGTGTTTGAATGGAGAGGTGTATTGGGGGTGGGGTCCTCTTTCTGCCTGCACGTATAGGCTGAGGGGTGTGTGTGTGTGTGTGTGTGTGTGTGTGTGTGTGTGTGTGTGTGTGTGTGTGTGTGTGTGTGTGTGTGTGTGTGTGTGTGTGTGTGTGTGTGTGATTGCGTGAGGGGGAGTGTGTGAGAGAGAGTGCATGCTAACAGAAGGAAGCACAGACAGGCAGTGAAGGGGGTTGGAAAATGCTTTCTTTTTAGCATAAACTTGGTAAACATAGGCAACCAGGGGGTTGTATGATGTGTTTGGGCCTTTTCCCTCTGGGGGCTCCCCATGCATCCCCACAACATGCACAGTTTTTATATGGGCTATTATTGCGAACCCTATACATGTATTTGTGGTCCCTGTGGTAAAGACTATTGTTACAGACAATACCATGTTTTGAAACATACTTTCGATTCAGACTCCTCATTGTTCGCCTGAAGAGGTCAGCATAAATGAGGCACAAAAATATAAGAAAATATAAGATTATAAGATTTCTGTAGTCATTTAAGGAATTATCGTCTCTTGAATGCAACAGAACAGGTCTGCACACTTAGAAAGCCCATTTCAGGACTGCTTTTCCGAGGAACATCACTGCCACCTGTGATGCCTGTGTTGACTTGGATTCAACCAGGAGATTGTGTTATAGCCTACTTAGCCTAAATCAATGTGGGATGATAGACTAATTTGAAGAAGAGCCCAGGGCCGATACTATGAAGACTGTCTTCTCAGGCAATTATTGTTGCTTCAAATATCAACACATAAAGGAAGGAGTAGATGGAAGCATTACCACGAAAACCTGCCTCATTGTATCTGCTAATCCTTCTTGGCGCCATAGGCTAAGATTCACACCTCCTACACGCTGCTGCGTTTATCCCACGCCTTGTTGAGTTGGCATTTGAAAAATAGAGCGTTTCCAGCAGACAGCGGAAAATACACTATCAAAGCTATGGTTTCAGCAAGCCACTGACGACAAAGCTCCGGGTAGGGAGTCAGTGAGGGTGTATGCAGGACACCCACCACCATCTCCAACTTCGGTTATGTGCACACAGACACATACACACACAGACACACACACACAGACACACACCATCTGTCCCAGGACGATGATTCAGGGGTGTTTATGCTATGTCCCGGTCGAGGCTGAGATGACCATGATGCATTGCTCCAGCACCAGTGGCTTCTTACCGGTTGCCATGGCAGCAGCCTGGATCCCAGCCTAAGGGAAGCCCGGATCACATGACCACAGCCCCAACCACTGTCTCATTCAAACAAAGTTTTTGTTTTTTTTGGTAAGTTGATGAATGGGATATGATAAGGAAGAGCGGGAAGGAATTCCCTTATGAAGTGGCAAAGATGATACAAAAGTAGGAATTCAATAACTTACCAATGGAGACATAAACCACATCAAAGGATTTTGATAACTTGCATAGCAACAAATAAAATGCGCTGAACCAATTCATGATATCAAATATGACAGGAAAAGATGGAGGAAAAAATAGTTAAATATGAAACCAAAACAACAAAAGATAAATGACAGATTTATGTGACTTTATTTCAGCCTGTAATGGTGCTAAAGGAAGTTTCATTTTTTTCCCATACATATATTGAATTGATCTCCCCCTCAAACATTAAAAGTGTCACTCTCGG
>NC_079433.1:7744950-7774950 GCF_026213295.1 Gadus chalcogrammus | reverse complement strand
TATGTCCACCTCCTCCGTCCCGGACCAGCGGCTGGACCACCTCCTGAGCGCCGTGGAGAGCGAGTTCCAGAAGGGCAGCGAGAAGGGCGACGCGTCGGAGCGGGATATTAAGCTGAGCCTGGAGGACGCCGAGCTGTGGACCAAGTTCAAAGAGCTCACCAACGAGATGATCGTCACCAAGACGGGAAGGTAAGGAAGACTCGGATAGGCCCTGGGTTCGAGTGAAGAGGGGGCCGGCACTGTAAACACACAAACGGCCTCTAACTTTGGGGATGGGAAGCGCTTTTACGCGCGTGGTGCACTGTTTTCGTTTGGGGTTATTTGGTTTATATCCAAAGGATTATTTTGTTTTGTTGGTGGGAAGGTCGAAAAGATCGAAATGGTGTTTTTTAATTTGAACATATATTGTACTGGTTTAATAGGGTCTAAAACACATAGGGTTTAAGGATGTATCCCTGTTTGGTATTAAATTCAAAATTTTCCACAATTTAAGCTGAAGGGTGAACGAATCGAAACGTTTGTGTTTTGCTGTTGCGTTTCAAAGGAGGATGTTTCCCGTGCTGAGGGCCAACGTCAGCGGGCTGGACCCCAACGCCATGTACTCCGTCCTGCTGGACTTTGTTGCGGCGGACAACAACCGCTGGAAGTACGTGAACGGGGAGTGGGTCCCCGGGGGCAAGCCGGAGCCCCAGAGCCCAAGCTGCGTGTACATCCACCCCGACTCCCCCAACTTCGGGGCCCACTGGATGAAGGCCCCCGTCTCCTTCAGCAAAGTCAAGCTGTCCAACAAACTCAACGGCGGCGGACAGGTGAGGCCCGCAGTGCTTGTTGTGTTAACAGAGAATGTTAGGCTGTAGTATAATAAGTAGGCTAAAATGAGCTAAAGGGAAATATTTGTATTAAAATAAATAGTTAATTTTAAGAAGTATTTATGATAGCTCGGGTCATGTCTCCACTGATCACTGATCTTGTAATTGATTATTATGAAGAACTCTGTTCATGATATATTTTTTAAAAGGCTTCTGACAACCGCATCTCTAAAAATACTGAAAACAATTGTTATATTGTTAACAATTGTTATAACGGCTTTACACTTTGTAAATAGTAATGATGAAAAAATAAAATAAACATTGATTTGATTCACATCATTAACAATGCTTATTGTCTCTCCACCCAACAGATCATGTTGAACTCGTTGCATAAGTACGAGCCGCGGATCCACATCGTGAAGGTGGGGGGCATCCAGAAGATGATCAGCAGCCAGTCCTTCCCAGAGACCCAGTTCATCGCCGTCACCGCCTACCAGAACGAGGAGGTGAGCTCTCAGTCTAACAACACACTGATACTCATCTGGGACATTCAATGTATTTTAATCGATTTACTCGCTTTGTGTTGTTCAGTCTTTAGTTTGTGTTGTTAAATTTGTGTTGTTAAACATACAAGTGGTGAGCTGAACAGCAGGGCTTTGATTTTAACAACTAAATCCCATCTTCCGTTCCCGACAGATCACTGCTCTGAAGATCAAGCACAATCCGTTTGCCAAAGCGTTCTTGGATGCAAAAGAAAGGTACGAAAGAAAACCCCAACTTGAAATTGCTTACAACACACGGCTGCATATGTTATTCCACTCTTCAGCTGTGTGCAGATATTTAAGTGTTTTTATCTTTTTCAGGAGCGACCATAAGGACATTCCTGATCACAGTGCGGACCAGCAGCAGTCTGGCTACTCTCAACGTGAGTACAATACTCTTCGACACCACTGCTATAACTCTGTTTAACATACTGTTCACAACAACACAGCTCTACCACAACCATTCACAAGCCAAAGCACCGATCTCCCAGTGTCCTTACAACCACCAACAACACAGCCCCCCCCAGGGCCTCCACCCGACTCCTCCACCCTGAACACCAGCACAGAATCTGACCTCTCTCCGTCTCTTCTCCTCAGTCGGCGGGTGGTTCCTCCCGGGTCAGAACCCCATCTGCCCCAGCAGCAGCCCCACCCAGTTCAACGGGACGGTGCCCCACTCGTCTGGCTCCTACTGCGAGCGCTACTCCAGCCTGAGGAACCACCGGACCTCCCCGTACCCCACCCACTACCCCCACCGCACCCCCAACACCAGTGAGTACAGCCGCGGGGACCCCGCTCCAGAAAGGGCTCCGGGATCGTGTTCATAAAACACGACTCGTGATTATCGTCACCCCCTTTTTGATTTGACCGGGAATTCGGTCAAAGCAGTGGGACATGTTCAGAGAAGCAAGCGCCTCCAAAAGTCGACTACATTTCTGTGGCCGCGACCCAATCCTAAGAGATCCGCATGGCCGACGGATGGATGGATGTAATCGACCAATAAACTGACCTTGGATTGATTCTTTTTCGACCCCATCAGACAACTACATGGACAACACCTCCGGTTCGTTGCCGGCCCACGACAGCTGGTCGTCACTGCAGATCCCCAACTCCACGGGCATGGGCACCCTGTCCCACACCTCCAACGCCACCTCCAACGGAAGGTAAGCGTCGACACCCAACCCAGCCCATACGTCCCTAGTAAGAACCTCTGTGTTGTATCAGGTGGACTCCTGGGTTAGCATAGCCGGGCGCCCCACAATGCAATGCGTCACCAGTACGTGCGCATTGCATTGTGGGAAAGGCCGGGGAGGACTCAGAGACATGCGACCAGGAGGTGGCCGTCTGCAACCACTAAACCAGAATAATGCTGATGATCATGACTGGATGAAGCTCAATTGAACGGGATGATGATGGATTCATGTTTTCGTCCCACAGCCAGTACCCAAGCCTATGGTCCGTAGCCGGGACCACCCTGACCCCCTCGGGCTCAGCCTCGGGGTCCATCGCGGGGGGGCTGACCTCCCAGTTCCTGAGGGGATCCTCGTACACGGGCCTGACCTCCTCCCTGCCCGTCTCCTCGCCCTCCTCCATGTATGACCCCAACCTGGGGGAGGTCGGGGTGGGGGAGGCCCAGTTCGAGAGCTCCATCGCCAGGCTGACGGCTTCGTGGGCCCCTGTAGCGCAGAGCTACTAAGTAGCTAGGCTCTCGCTCTCTCTTTCTCTCTCTCTCTCTCTCTCTCTCTCTCTCTCTCTCTCTCTCTCTCTCTCTCTCTATCTTGCTCTCGCTCTCTCTCAATCCCCCCCTGTCTCTCTATGCCTGGATGTCTCTTCAGGAGACGGACTGTCGACCCAAAGCATCAAACAATACAATGAGCGAGAAAAAGACGACGAGAGATTGTCCAAAAAAAAAACGAACTAGCAGCCTGGACTCTTGTGTTTGAACGGGCCCTTCATATTCCATTCCCGAGCTTCTTGAAAAGCCTTTTTTTCGTTTAAGGATTTGAAAACCCTTAAACGTACACTTAGTTATATTGATGTCATGCCTCAGACATGCTATATGATCCCCCTCCCACCCTCTTCGAAAAATAGAATTGAAAGAACGATACATTTAATTTTTTAAAGGTGCAATGTATGATACCCCAGCGGGTTTCTTGCTAACTATTTATAATTTGAATTGCTCTCAGCGATTGGGAAACAGTTTTGCTCATGTGGTGCAAAACAATCCATCCTAGTTCATCCTGAAGGATGCCGCTGTCCTTCACAATAAAAGTTTATTTAAGAACGTCTACAAGTTCTGACCAAAGCCCAATCAAGATCTTCGACAGGCTTTTCCCCCCCAGTAGTAAAAATAATATCTAAGAGGTCATTTTGGTTGTGCTAACATATAAAGTATGTAAATGTGTGTATATAGTATACATTAACGGACGTCTTCATTGTTTTCAATATATATTTTTGCCTTTTTGTGATCGCAGTCAAATGTGTGCCTTCTCTGATCTCAAAACTTTAAGTGCCTTTGCATTCTCGAAGGGTTGTGGCAAAAGACTCCCCTGAAAGAAACAAAAAAAAATCCACATGTACATACCTATCTATTTGTATTTTGAATCATGATAAGTTTATTTATGTCATTTAATAATAAATTAAAGATTTTCTTTGTTTTTGCCAACTACATGTTTTTTCCTCCCTTATTCTGTGTGCATGACAAACTGATTTCCATATCACCCATGCCAAATGTTTTTCCTTTGAAGAACTTTGAACACCACAGTAACAACCACAGGCAACATGTCCATACCAATGTCATGTATTTTATAACCCAATATCATTACAATATTCTCATGTACCAATATAGCCTCACTCACGTGTGAGACTGAGAAAAATCCAACTAAAAATAAATTGGTGTTACTATAAAGATAGCAACGAGTGCTGCGTGACTAACTTGAAACATAAAAATAACCCAGCCATATAGGGCGCCGGGTATAGCTCTAGGAACTATAACTCTATACCTCTATGAACCATAAAAAGGAGGCGAGTCAACTATATAAAGGGAGGGAGTCAAATGTAGCAGACCTCTGAGGTACAGAGAATTTTCCTCTCAACAAGCTGGGCTCTGATCTCAACATTCAAATAAAATTCACAACGAGGCCTAGAAACAAAGTGCTTTAAAACCAAGCAACCAAGTGCAGAAGTCTGTTTAAAAGGAGGTTTCTAACATTGAGGTAGGGCGTCTGAGAGTGGACTGTGGGGTTGACACAAATGAGGTCGGGACCCCACCCAGTCCAAAAGAGTCTGGACTGTGGATCAGCTCCATGCAGTTGAACGCTACGTACATCTTTATTTCCTCAGCAGTCGCTACACCCTCACAACTTCCAGTGTCTAAAATGGTGCTGCATATAGTAATTCCCATTGAAAGATGTAAACCTACATAATTGGTGGTTGTAGGTTTATATAGCCAATATATATATAGCCAATATAGGCTATTGAATAATAATAATATAGGCAATCGTCAGTTTTGTTGGTGCGGCTGGGGAAGGCCTAGACTGTTTATGATGGTAATAATTTGGCTTTGTTTAGTCAAATTAATGTAAGTATTAATCATATATTAATATCACAGGCTTCATATAGGCTAATATGTACAGGGAAAAAAGAAATACACATATACAAACTCAAACACACTCTCTGTCTCACTCTCACACACACACACACACACACACACACACACAGACACATATACATCTGTCTCTCTCTGTCTCGCTCTATCAAACACACACACACACACACACACACACACACACACACACACACACACACACACACACACACACACACACACACACACACACACACACACACACACACACACACACACACACACACACACACACACAAAAACACCCACAGGTCTACAAATGTAGCAGAGGAGGAAGGGGCCACTTTTTTCACCTCCAAACTCCCCCAGTTTTTGGTCCCAAGGTGCTAGTCTCACTTTTCACCCCCTGGTGTTTTCCCCAAACGTCCACCATCCGTTCTTGGCCCCGGCCTAGCCTACGAGCTTTCTCCAAACAACAATGTCGCCACACCTGTGCTAAGTGAATCCCCGCTCCTTTGACACGCCATCGAAAACAGAACTAGCAACATCGCTACCTTCTGGAGGGCGCCCCCCCGCCCCCCCCCGCCTCGCCCCCCCCCCGTCCCCCCGACCACCAACCCCCCAAACGCTGTCCATCGCTGACACCCCTTTGTTACAATCTGCGTAGCGGTGTGACACACGGCTAACGCCGCAGTACCAGCGCCGCGTCAGGGACCGGGCCCCCGTGTATCGACCCCGGCCGTGAACCCCTTGGGGGGGAGCCGCCGCTGGGCCACGGTTTCGTAACAACGTGAACCGTGATAACAGCACGCAGCAGGGGGGCCTCATCGCTCACGGAGCCCGGAGGACTTGGCTTTACTTTTGCCTATTTTAACACCAGAATTTCTACTCACTAACTTGTAGTGTAAGTGGGGTAGCAGCAGTCTCCCGACCTGGAATAAACTCATGTAGATCTATCGATGTGTCTCTATCGGTACATCTATTGGTCCGTTCCTCTGTCCGGCTGTCCGTTTGTCCGTCCACCCACTCCTCTGTCTGTTGCTTTTGTGGGTACACAGAACATAACACGTGAATGGTACAGTATCGGGGACAGATAGGTGAGTTGGTTAAGGGATACAGTACAGTACTAGAGAGGTTAAGCCGCCCGGTACAGTACAGTACTAGAGAGGTTAAGCCGCCCGGTACAGTACAGTACTAGGGAGGTTAAGCCGCCGGTACAGTACAGTACCTAGGAGGTTAGCCGCCCGGTACAGTACAGTACTAGGGAGGTTAAGCCGCCCGGTACAGTACAGTACTAGAGAGGTTAAGCCGCCCGGTACAGTACAGTACTAGGGAGGTTAAGCCGCCCGGTACAGTACAGTACTAGAGGTTATGCCGCCCGGTACAGTACAGTACTAGAGGTTAAGCCGCCCGGTACAGTACAGTACTAGAGAGGGTTAAGCCGCCCGGTACAGTACAGTACTAGAGAGGTTAAGCCGCCCGTACATACAGTACTAGAGAGGTTAAGCCGCCCGTACAGTACAGTACTAGAGGTTAAGCCGCCCGGTACAGTACAGTACTAGAGGTTATGCCGCCCGGTACAGTACAGTACTAGAGAGGTTAAGCCGCCCGGTACAGTACTAGAGAGGTTAAGCCGCCCAGTACAGTACAGTACTAGAGAGGTTAAGCCGCCCGTACGTCAGTACAGTACAGTACTAGAGAGGTTAAGCCGCCCGGTACAGTACTAGAGAGGTTAAGCCGCCCGGTACAGTACAGTACTAGAGAGGTTAGGCCGCCCGGTACAGTACAGTACTAGAGAGGTTAAGCCGCCCGGTACAGTACAGTACTAGGGAGGTTAAGCCGCCCGGTACAGTACAGTACTAGAGAGGTTAAGCCGCCCGGTACAGTACAGTACTAGAGAGGTTAAGCCGCCCGGTACAGTACAGTACTAGAGGTTAAGCCGCCCGGTACAGTACAGTACTAGAGAGGTTAAGCCGCCCGGTACAGTACAGTACTAGAGAGGTTAAGCCGCCCGGTACAGTACAGTACTAGGGAGGTTAAGCCGCCCGGTACAGTACAGTACTAGAGGTTAAGCCGCCCGGTACAGTACAGTACTAGAGAGGGCATAGCGTTCGGGGCGGCGGTGAGGGGCCGAATACCGCTGCGGTCCACTCATGGACAAGATGAATGAGCCCCTGGTGATGTCACAGGTGAGTTGTGTGACAGGTCCGCAGAGCGGCGGTCCCGGGACAGTGATGGAGGGGTTGGCACCCAGGTGCAAATGAAGGCCCCTGAGGGGTCAGGGGGCCACGGGCCAACAGTAACCAGGGAGCAATGTGACACGCACACGGGCCCCCGTCAGAGCAGCCGCTCTGGGCTCCCGACGACGTGCACGCGCTCAGCACACACACACACACACACACACACACACACACACACACACACACACACACACACACACACACACACACACACACACACACACACACACACACACACACACACACTCATACATAGGTACACAGGCACAGGTACACATGCACATACACACACACACACACACAAACAGACCCAGACACAGACACACACAGTCAAGCATACACACAAAGGCACGCTCGCACACACAGGCACGCTTGCGCACACACAAACACACAAGCACATAAACACTAACACATACACACACACATGGGCACACACACACACACACACATGCAGGCATGGATGCACAAACAAGCATACCTACACACACATACACACACAAACACACACACACACAGCCACACACACACTGGCACACACTCACTTTAAGCGCAAGCACACACTTACACGCACACAAACACCCATGCTCTCTCTTTAAACACAAGCACACATACAAACACAAGAAAATGTGGCCCCTTTGAATGCCTCGACTTTACTGCTGCTGCTGCAGTACTGGCTGCCCGTCCCTGATGGGTGGTTGTGGGGGAGTCAACGCCTCGGGGAAAGCCGGCAGCGACTGGCTTCTACTGGACTGCCAGTAGCCGAGGCCAATCGGTGCCAATGTCCCCTGGGGCCTTTTGGTCCATAAGGTCACTTGATCTACTAGTGTGCATTCGCTGCCTGTCTGACGTCACAATCACAAAGAAACACATTGGGCTGAGGCTAGAACGCTCAAGCACTGTCCCTGTTGTGTTGAAGAGTGGTGTCTGTGTGGGGTCCCTTCCTGTGTCTATGTGTGTGTGTGTGTGTGTGTGTGTGTCTTTGTGTGTTCGTGCGTGCACATGTGCGCATCCAAGCAGCAGGGTGTGGATGAGGGCGGGGATTGTGCCTGTAGGTTTACAGGCACAGTTTAGACATGGTGGTGGTGGTGGTGGTGGTGGTGGAGGATGTTTGCTCATACTTTACTCAGTCTAGTGCGGTAAACAGATCCCTCTCTTCCTCTCTTGTTATTTTATTGGAGGCCAGTGGACACAGTGTGTGTGTGTGTGTGTGTGTGTGTGTGTGTGTGTGTGTGTGTGTGTGTGTGTGTGTGTGTGTGTGTGTGTGTGTGTGTGTGTGTGTGTGTGTGTGTGTGTGTGTGTGTGTGTGTCAAACTGGGCCCTTAGTCTCCCCAGGGGACCTGAGCCCCTCTGTACGCCTGGACCTGCAGCCACTGTTGATCTTCATTAATTGACAGCTGGAAATTGGTTTAGTGCACCGCCCCCCCCCCTTCCACACACACACACACACACACACATGCACACGCACACGCACAGACGCACACACACACATTCACACACAGTATCTCCTCCTCTAGAAGTGTGTGAGTGTGTGTGTGCGCATGTGTTTATGTGTGTGCATCAAATACGCTTTAAAGAGTGTGTGCATCACCAAGGTGTGGAGGGTGGGCTCCTCAAGGGGAAAGGGGGGGGGGGGTTTGCAGATGTTGAAGTGCCTGACTATAGGGGGGACACCTGCTGCAGCAGAAGACCCTCTGAGCTCTGCTGGTCATGGTGCTTTGTTGTAGTGGTGCAGTCCTTACACACATCAGTGTTGTTCTGTGGCTGTACGCAGATCAGGATGGGAGATAGTGGAAGAATAATAATCATAATCTAATCGTAGGCATTCCCCGTGTTTACTCATGACAAGGTGGATGGGTGGAAAATTATGAACATCCATTCAAAAGGAATAAATAATAAGGGTATACGCGTATTTACAAGAGTCAAAGACAAAGAAGATAAGAGATGGTAATTACCAGTTCTAGGTGACGCTATTTACACTGAGAGTGTAAGCAGTGCACACATGGTTTATCTGGTGATAAATGTAATAGATCAATGATTGTTTTGTGTATCATGATGTTTAAATAGCATGGTAACCAACTTAGTCATATAGAAATCCTTCATACTTGATGACAAACAATGAGTAACCGTGTCCCCTCTATGCTGCTATTACCGGGAAATTGACTAAAGGATTTACGTCCAAGAAGCCAATGATATGAGCTCTTTATCCATGGTATATTTTATTGGGTGAAGTCCAAATGGGCCGGATGGTTGAGGATACATACATGAGGTTACACAACAGTAAGACAAAGGTGGCCATTTGCACAATGGATCCATATTCCCTCACTGGAAAACAACATTTTATGTTTTATAGAAACGGCCTCTCGGAACACCAGAGTTATGACGATGACTCACAGTGCACGGCATCGTGGTTGATTTATGGCATGTACGCAGGGCGGCCGAAAAACAGAAAAACAAAACCCAGGTTGCCAGGCTCGGAATGGCGAGTCAGCTCACTGGAGTAGGAGGAGGAGGTGGTGGTGGTGGTGGAGGAGGGGGAGGTGGTGGTGGTGGTGGAGGGGGAGGTGGTGGTGGTGGTGGTGGAGGAGGAGGGGGAGGTGGTGGTGGTGGTGGAGGAGGAGGAGGGGGAGGTGGTGGTGGTGGTGGAGGAGGAGGGGGAGGTGGTGGTGGAGGAGGAGGAGGGGGAGGTGGTGGTGGTGGTGGAGGAGGAGGGGGAGGTGGTGGTGGTGGAGGAGGAGGAGGGGGAGGTGGTGGTGGTGGTGGAGGAGGAGGGGGAGGGGAAGGGGGGCAGAGGAGTGTATGTTTGCCCCCCCCCCCCCCCACCCCTGCTCCCCATCCCATCCCATTTCACCCCGCCCCAACTTAGCACACCACCCCCGCCCCCCCCAGACCCCACCCGCCCACCCCTCGGCCCTCTGATGTCTTGTGTGCCTTCGTTAATGAAGAAATTCTGGTACCTGGGTGAGACATTGCTCTCAGCTGAGCAGACTCTGCCGTCGGCCTCCCTCGCCCCTCGTCCCTCGTCCACATCTGTGCTGCGGTCCGCAGTGCCCTCCCCTCAAACTCACCCCACCGTCCCCTCTGACTGGGGCCTATGGGTGGATATATAGCCTCATGGTCATGGAGCAACGATGAACCTGGCCCTGCTTAGCTAATCTATTATTACCAACGCATTCCCTTCTGGAATCACTGCGGGACCTCGGAAACATGGGACGGTTTGCCCTCATACAGAACCATTACAACGTCTCACAGTCACCCTGTCAGCCAGCGAATCGAGATCTTATGAGAGGTGCTAAAGCCTTGCATGGTTCACAATTTGTTTTTAGAGGGACAGCGATGTGACCGTTTTGGACTTTTCAACTGTCCTATAATAAATAAAGTGACATAATGCATGCGAAAACTAATTATGGTGAATAACTATAAATCAACCAGCCGTTGACCAATTCAAGCTTCCTGAGCCTCTAAACCAGAACTTGGTTGATGAACTAAATGGAATAATTAAACAAGCAATCGTCCCAGGGGAAGACAGAGCGTTTTGCTACAAATGAGCAATGTCACACATAAGGGGGACTTGCTAGCTTGCATCAGCTAATCTGTCGACCACAGTCGCCACCACGATGGCGACACACTCTCACCATCCTGACAGACCGCTCAAAGTTAGCTGTGGACGGTCGGACACAAGTACATCAGACTTGTCAACAAAGTGCTCCTCACTCGAGTAACATTTAGCAGAGATGCATGATATCCACAGCAGTGGTGCAGCGCTATGAGAAACACTGTCTTTCACCCTGTGGTAATAACACACTGATAACCCCCCCACCCCCACACACACACACACACACACACCACAATGGTCATAATGACCTGGGAATTTGTCAACCAATCCAATTTTAAATAAATGTGTTGTCACATTAGCAGAGGAAAGATTTATAGGATAGTTTTAGTTATGAGCTGAATATATCAATAACTGTGACTTAAATGTGGTCTATAGCATAGGCCTATTTGCAGTGGCCAGGCAGTTTACCAGAGGATGATGAACAATTCAATTACTTTATAGGATACGGAAGATTTAATTCAACTCTGTTGAATAGAATAGTACATTTCATGTATTAACATAATTCTCATGAGTGGCTAGGAAAGAGTTAGATTAGGCCAAATAAGGCTGGTAATTGTTATAACCTGGTCAATAACGCCATTAAACGGCAGCAGTCTAAAGTTAACACTGCCACCTTGTGGCAGGAGTGTACACTAGTCTTAATTTGAGTTCCTTCATTAAAGCAAAACAAATGTAATCAAATGCTATCCACAATATATTTTCTCCACAAAGAGCCAGTTGTGTTATGTAAGCATACATTAATTTACAAGGTAAATGTGTCAACAAAGATTGGTGCACTATATCAATGAATATACAGGAGTTGGTCAATGATTATACAGTACACTTCGGAAACTGCCAACCCGTTATGGATCAAACAAGCTATGAGGACCTGGATGTGTTTGAGGTGCATTGTCTTGATGATGAACTTGGATGACACCCAAACTCCTCAGGTAGGCCCTTGTGAAAGGCTTGTCCATAGACACCAATACATATAATATATCAGACTCTTTGCTCTAGTTAAGAGCCATGCCATTCAAGTATTTACAAGTGAAATTCAGCCCGTACATTAATGTTGTAAATTAATCCTGTGAAGACATCGATTACCTTAAGATTACCTCGAAGCACTTTGAGATTCTTGAATATAAAGTGCATTATAAATAAAATGTATTATTATTATTATTATTATTACCTTCACAATAAAAAAATTAATCAGATTACACCTCCATGTTGCTTTCTCCAATAAATGCATCATATTGGCTTTGGTATATTTTATTTATTTTTTTAAAAAGAAAGTCCAAACATAACATTAAATATTCAGAGTAAACGTATTGGGGCGTTACAGTCGTCAAGCTGGGGGTCATGGCTTGGGGTTACATTGAGAGCATTGAGAACACGGTGAACATGGTGAAGACACAAAGGAACAGATGGAGGGGACGGCCTGTAGCCGCTCCTGCTCTGGGGTCACACACATCTCAGGCATGGTGGACGTTGTGGGGACAGACTGGACTCAACTGAACTTGGCCTTGGAGAAGTCCATCTCTGGGTGCTGGGACATGAACCTGCAGAGACAACCACGAGCCCAGCGTGAGTAGGGCGACAGATGGAGATCAATACATTTGGCGGTTCTTGTTGTACTTGATATCATTTTCTGTACTTGAGTAATCTGGAAAAACCTTTGGCAAGCACGGTGGGTAAAATGAGTTGGGTATATTGATAAAAAGGACGATGTACACAGTTTGGATGCAGTATACACCATATCTATCCAAAAGTCATAAGTAGGGTAAACAGAATAAAAATCAACTAAGTAGTATAATCATTTCATGTTTGTTTTTGTTAATTTCATACACAAGCCATGAACCGAATCGTCATTTCCAAGTATTACTGGCGTTGTTAAGCATTGCTAAGAATAGCATTGCTAAGAATTTAGAAATTTCAAACTGCATACAAAAGGCATTTTTCTTGTGCAAAGTATATAAGCACAAATCATCCTACATTCTTGACAAGAACAAAAGGGCTGTTCTAGTTTACATATAAACAGGTACCGCTCTGAAAAATGAGGATGCAACAACTGGCCTGACATCATGGAGCCACAAGCTGAAGAGGAAGGACAGGTCCACTTTACAGGAAGAGCGAGTGGGCTTATGTAACGCAACTCTCTGCAAAATGCTGAATACGTCAAGCTCTTGGAAACCAAGAGGAACAGATAGGCTGCATTTGATTTAAACGTTTTGGGTTGGGAAATGGCAGCTTCGTAAAAAGCTTTTATTTGATATATAGCGTGGAATTAAGGAGGGTAGCGTGACCTTGAATAATAAAACATGAAACACGGCATGGTAAGCGAGAGAATGCACTTTTTCTGTCATGACATTTTTAACTAAACGCTTTTAGGAAATCATATAGCGCTGGGGTTAAGCCAAGTCATATATATATAATGGGGCGCCTAATAAAAAGACCGTTGACAGTTGGCTGTAATAAAATACACCACCGACTGTCCAATAAAGAGCAGCGCCTTCCCAGCCGACAGCCCGTCAACATCAAGGACGCCAAGCGGTCGTCCGTTACCCGGTTCGGTCCGAAACACGTACTTTTTGAGGATGTCCTGCTTCTTCTGCTCCTCAGAGGTGGGCAGCCCCATGGACTTCTGCCGCTGGTCATACATCATCTTCTCCACCATGCCGCGCGTCTCTCCGTCCAGGTCTGACAGCTGCACGGCGGGCAACGCACACCACGCAGATACCATCAATAAAGGGCACAGGATGGATCGTGTGGAGGGAGGGTACAGGATATGTTCAGGGGTCACGGATTAATATTCACGCCTCCGTATGGAGAGGTGGAAGCACTGACCTTTGAGTTCTCTGGGGAGACTTTCTTGGTGTTGATTTCGGGATCTGTGGTGACTATTTTGTTCCACCACTCCATTTTATTGATCTGGAAGAGGAGGGAGCAGGAATAGTCAGGATGAAGGTATATAGATACCCTGTGCTCACTCCAACAGGTTGAGAGCCAGACCTGGTGGACCCTTGTAATTGCCAACAAACATGAGCATCATTAACCCGTTTAATCACTAAAGGTTGATGATTTTTGTCCCTTGGTGAAAATAGTGTACGCTAATTAATGGTACCATCCTACAGGGTGCGCTATCAGCGTTTCCAATACATAGACCAATGTGTGGCACAGCGGCACAAATAGATTTCGCTTATTTTTTTTTTTGCGATTTTAAAATGTAAATATCGTTCCGATCATTCATCTCCTCATAGCACTCTCTCCCTGGCGTTCTCATACCCACGCACATGCATGCCAGTGGTGCGCGGGTACACTCATAAACAGCTGATTTGCCCGCTCCTCTCAACCCGCCTATCAAAGGAAACCCAAAGCAGCGGGATATATGGCACAAAGAAGACGGTCGGTGACCATCTTACCAAAGTTTAGCATGATATACTGTGCTCAAAAACACCTGCCAAAAATTATCAACTCAGAAACGATAATGTTTGCGCTTATGAACTCAACGTTATTGATATTAAACATCCCGCATCCCTAAGCCGGCATAGATAACGTTGGTAACGCAGCAAACGATGCGATTAATATGAAATAAGGTTATAGTTGAGATAGGCTACGGTATTAGACTGGGTACCCCCAGCCTCTGTCGGCAGGGGCTGGAGCAGAGGCTGGAGCATGGAGCTATTAAAGAAGGGCTGGAGAGCAATACATTTCTTTCCGTTTCCGATCCGCTTTTACTGGAGCCAATCACCAAGCTGGCTTTTCCCCCTTGCGCGATATTGGCTGGTTTAACACAATGACGACAGGGAAGCGACTGTTGCGATCGCTGGTCTGATGAGTTGAGGGACTTATTTTTATATTGTTACATTATACTATTGATTTTGAAAAAAGTGAACTATAAGAACCCCCCCCCCCTGTCTGGGCTCCCCCCCAGTCTCTTTCCCCCCCCCCCCCGCCAGGACTCCTTGTCGTCGTGCCCCCCCCAGAGTAAATGGGAAAGGGGCATCAACCACATCCTTGCACGACTACAGGGTCTCCCCGGGGAAAAGTCATTTTGCGTACCTTCTCCAGGTGGATGGTGACCACCTTGCCGTCCTCTATGAGCCAGGAGCTCTCCTCCACCTTGACCTCGTGGCACAGCTCTCCCTCCAGGACGGGCGGCTGGCCCTTCAGCCCCACCTTGATGCTGCGCCGCTGGATGTCCACCACCACGTCCTTGCCCTTCATGCGGAACTTCACGTCAAACGGCACCAGCAGCTGTGGAGGGCGGAGCACCGCTTTGAGGTTCAGACACGGTCCACTTCTGATTCAGTTACATTTATCTTTAATAAGGGTGAATACAATTAAATCATTGATAAATTAGTGAATGGATACCATTGCCAGCTATCGAAGCACTGCTGTGTATAATGTACCATAAGGGCATTATTATACATTATAATATGCAGCATTGTAATTATATCAATAAATCGTTGCAGTGATAAAGTTTTGATTGGTATACATATCACCCTGACAAATTAAAAATCGGTATAAACATCGAGTGACTTAAAAAGATATATATATTTTTTTTTGATAGGCAAGCTGCAGAATCATTATCTTCCACTGGGTGGCACTGGTGCTACACTGGTGTGCGGTTCCCGTCCCCTCCTTCAACAAAATGTTTCATAACTGATGTCACCAGAGATAGGGCCTGTGCAGCGGTGGTGGTCTGCTAGTGCAGCATCTCCATCTCGAGCCCATTCCCTATCCTGCCTCGCGGAGCTGAACTCACGTCCACCTCCGACAGGCTCTGGGTCCACTTGTAGTTGGGCATGTCGGCTCCGTTCCCCGCGTTGGGCTTCAGCTTGTCCTTATCCTTTTCGTCATCCTCGGCATCTGAGTCCGCCTTGAGGGGAAGAGGGCGATGGTTATCAACCAGCCACAAACTCCCCAGTTGTAAATCTGGGGTCGAGTCTGTTCATACCTAGCTTTTAGATCAGGACTCTTGCAATCTCCGGTCCAGAAGTCAGACACACAGTCGTACACAACATTCATAATGGCGATCAATCATTCATAATCGTGTCTTGACACTCCGGGACATACCAAAAATACCCACTAGCAATGAACAATAAATCCCCAACACAGAATCTCAGTACATCCTGCATTATCTGGCAGGTTTGCAGGATCAACGTCGCCAACTAAATGAATGGCTACTCCTGAAGAGCAGGAGCTGTCTTTAGTACACTTAATTACATGTCGGGCCGGGCCAGTGAAATCTGATCCTAGATTTTGGCACAGGAGGTGCATATTGGGACCGCTTGTTGATGCCAGGTGGGGCTCCTGCTGTTCCTATCAAGTTACGGGAGCACTGGGGTGGCTGGGTCTTCAACACACTCACCCCCTTCTCCTTCTCCTCCTCCTGCTTCTCCTCTTTGTCTGACGGGCGGTCTGCGGCCACCGCCGGAGTCTCCTTCTTCTCGTCTCCCTGCTTTTTCTGCAATGCACCGTAGACACTTGCATGAATTAAACTGAACAGAAATTATATTGCCGTCATTCAGAAAGGTATGGTGGATACAATCAAAGTCTCCGTCTCAAAAGTACTGCTGTTTATATACGTGTACGTGTAGTATGAGTCTAATCATGCTATGATTCCCATATGCCCTGAACTTATATAAAAACGTATATAAAAATATAAAGTCCATCAATGGTGCTTATTTATACTTGTTTTTAACTCTAATTCTATATGTAACATGGCGTTTGCTGACGCTGGAAGGTCAATTTCCTGAGGAAACCTCCCCGAGCGATTAATAAAGTTCCTATATAACCATCTATCTACACGTAATGATGGTGCCGCTGATGATGTGCACAGCTGTGGGGTGGTTTCGCTGATTGAAACACGCCCTGAGGGCAGGAAAGAGTCCCCCTAACGACTGTGGTGAAGCACACGGAGGGGAGGGAAGGACCGTTCACCTGGTCGATCTCAGACTGCAGCTTCGCCGCCTCCTCCTCTGTCAGCTCCCTGATCTGGGGGCCGGCCTTGTTATCGTCGTCCTTCTTCTTCTTGCTGTTGGCCTCCTCGGCCAGCTTGGCGGCCCGGTCTGCCTTATCCTTCTTCTCCTTCTCCTGCCTGCTCTTGCGGTCTCTGTGGACCCTCAGCGCAAGCTGGCTGTGGCGGGCGACAGTCTCCTTTACGAGCTAGAAAGTTAAATAAACATCAAGGTGACTGTTGGGGAAGAGAGAGTGGATAGGCGATAGGTAGCGCTAGGATGTAAGTTCACCGGATATTTGCACCTTAGTGGGCGGGGACTGACCTTTTCTGGGGCACCTGCTTCCCCACCGGTGAAGAAATCCGTTTTCCTTCGCAGGAAGCTGAAGAATGTGTTGACTAACTGTTGATGGAGCACAGTAAATCAGAGTTAATCTTTAGCATCCACCAATGGACTACAGCCGGATGTCGTAAGATGAAATGACTAGCGGGCCGGGGCATGGCTCTGGGAGCCGAGCAGGTCCGAGATGCAGACACATGCCGGTGCCCTCATTCAGTTTTACCACATACTTCGGGAATGTATAGAATTGTCTCTCAATAAAATGTGTTTAATATACTTAGTGACAGTCCCCAACGACCCCACCAGTATATCAAGAGCATTATATATATATGAAATCAGCACGATGACGTCGAACATTGAATGAGCGGTCCAAAGAAAAGCTAATGGTTAGCTCTCTTGCTAGCTCTCTCGATGCTATAAGTGTTCAGAACAACACACTTTTACCTCTTGAACCCCTCCCTCATGCTGCTGCGCCATGGCGAGTAGCATCCCGTCGAACCGCTCGTCCTCATCGTTCATAGTGAAAAATAAGGTAACGTTGTAATAACACGGGAATTATTGAAATGTCGAGCTAAATGTTGGTTGGCAACAACGTGAAGGCTCGCACACACTACACTCACTTCCTGGAAACGAGAAACGCCTTCATTTTTTTGACCAATTGTTGTTCTTCATTCTGACAGACAACTAAATGAACGAATACAATGCATGTAAAAGGAACCATAAGGCAAGGCGGGACGCGGTGCAAAAACTACCAGAATCTTCTCCAGTTATAATAATAATAATAATAATACATAGGTTTTATATAGCGCTTTTCTCGGTACCCAAAGAAAAGTTATAATACTTTCATATTAACAGGATCATTAGGAGACTACTAAATGTCTTAAGATTCTCAATAATATATTCATGCTGATAATAATACTATTAATATATTGTCAAATTTATTAATAAAAAAAGCAATTTGAAATGTTCTATTACAAAAAACGTATTGTTAAATATTTAAATGGTAAATTAAATGGTAGATAAAAAAAATCATATGTATGCATATATATAGAGACAAAGTGTATAATCTGCAATTTGTGTGATTGATTGTCCTTTATATATTGATTGCATTGATTGTCCTTTATATAATAAACATTTGAAATAGGTCATAATTAGCACACAAATACATGAATCATGGTTAATCATGATTATCAATAATTATGCTAGGAGAAACATAGATGTTTCGTAATCCATGGATGGAGATGGAGCCTTAACGGTATATAAAAGACGTATATGTCAGTCCCCATGTGCTGACATCCTGTCCTACCTCGGTACAGTCTCATGCATGTGTAAACACGGGAAGTGTCATTCACCCCACCCCCTGCGGTAATCTTTCCCCTGTGATACCCCTTGTGTCGAAATGTATTTATGTTCTGGATCAGCTTCACACGACCAAACCGCCCGCCCGGGTCATCGTCTCCCCGTCTGTCTGTCTGTCTGATGCCCAGTTGGACCGCCTTAAACCCATTTCACTTCAGTCCGTTGCTCTCTCTCTCTGTCTGTCTGTGTGTCGGTCACTCTGTCTGTCCGTCTTCTCTGGTGGATTATTTGTCACACAGGTCACACCCCCTAACCTAAACCAGTATGAGCTTCTGTGGGTCACACACACACACACACACACACACACACACACACACACACACACACACACACACACACACACACACACACACACACACACACACACACACACACACACACACACACACACACACACAGCTAGGCTAGGAGATGAGAGAGGAGAGACGATGGGGAGGAGGAAGAGGAGGAGGAGGAGGAGAGCGACAGACTGCCTGAGGGTCACCCACCGGTTGGGGTCCGGGGCGGCGGTCCAAACCCTCGTCTTCTCCTGAGCCGGCCGGCGGTGCCTGGACCAGCTGGCCACCGCCGGCCCCCTGGGGCTTGCGGAGGCACGGGTGGCCTTTCGAAGTGACGGAGCAGGAGGAGCAGGAGGAGGAGGTGGAAGAGGAGGAGGAGGAGCTCCAGCAGGCGTACGGAGCATTCGGGAGGGGAGGAATGGTTCTGAGGGCAGAGGGTTGAAGCCCACCTTGGCCATCGTCTGTGAGCAAGAGTCGTGCGCATGACTTCTGTGAAGTCTCCACCTCAAGGGCACAGCGCCATTTAACTCAGCTGAGGTTAATGATACCAAACAGGCTGTTTGGTATCATTAAACAACATTCACAACGTAAAGTGTTCCGAGTCTCTTCTAGGTTTATTATGAGTGTGTCTTCTTCAAATACACTGTTCAAATATTCACACAAAATGCGTACTTTCCCAATGTACGGTTGGGATTGGATTTGGGTATTCGTTGGTGGTTCAAGACCTTGAACCGGCAGCCCAGAAGGCTCTCTGCAGGCGGTGGTGGGACTCCTGACCCTGCAAGATGCCGCCCGTTTGGACAGAGTCCTTCTAGCAGCCGTTGCCCTCCGAACCGTGAGCCAGGACTTAGTCACGGCACTGTTTGTCAAGCTCATTATCAGCAAAGCGGAGCTATCGGTGTTTTGAGGCGAGATGCCGTTTGTTCGAGACCAACATTCAAAGATAAACCCCAACCCTCTCTTGAGAAGAAAAGACTTGCAGTATGTTTGAGTGTTTTGTATGTTGTTTGGACTTTTCTACTTACTATGTTTATTATGTGATGGTCGTTTCCATCTCTGTACACATCAACATGAGGCCAGTGTGGCTAGGTATGCCGGACGTTTTTGAAGGATTATAATCGTTATGGCAGTCTCTCTGGGAATATACCTTCCCCTGATCTGTCGCCCTCATGTGGTAGCATGATGAACAGAATCATTTTAAGTCATCATATAAACATACATTTTTACCGGAGGAAGATCAAAGCTTTACTTAATAGGATTTTTTCTGCGCTTTTGTTACCACTTAAATTAACCTGATTAAAAGAAATGAAAGGCCACGAAAAAGCGAAATACTTTAAGTCAAAAACATTAGGTCGAAACGTATTGAAAAAAACACAAATGGAGTATCAAGCAATTTAATAAGCTCAAATCAAATAGTTTGTTGAAATTGTAAAATATAGACAGCATTTATCATTTGCATTTTTTTTGACACACCGGCAAACATCTACAAACCACAAACAACCAGACTTCTGTGACTCTTTGGTTTCAACCTGAATAACCGGTTTCACGGACCTGCTAAATGTTTCAGTGGTTTCCTGGAAAGCAAACTGGCATATCACATAATAGACCGTTATTATATACATATCCTCTTCTAATATCTGAACACAAATAAATAGCTCAACATTCCCACTATTGATTTTGCTTATCAAATTCCTTAACGACAAAACATAGGAAGAGACATTTACATGAGCCGAAGGAGCATTCCAGTATATAGCAATAACTGCAAAAAACATCAACAGGGTCATCAGTCTAAAGACATTGGCCTTTCCACTGCAAGGTATTTAAGCTAAACTACGCCACAGTCCATGTTCACTACAACCACAGAAAATGCTGATAAGCAAGGGCGAATTCCAGCAATGTCAGCTGGCAAAATTCCCACTGGAACTTGAACGGGCTTGGACGTCGCCTCGCAATACAAACTTTGTGCAAAACATAAAGATGTGGACTAACTGTGTCACTTGATAGGTTAACCACAGAGCATGTGTTGGCATACGATGTACGAAGGTGTTCACTCCAAACAGATGAGGATTCAATTTCAAAGATTGCATCTTTCCTTTAAAGAGAAATACAAATTGTACTCCATGTAATGAAACCGCTGGTTACATGTTTGAGAACAAAATAACTTTGGATATTACGATGAAAATGAATGAAGAAAAGGTTCTTCCCACCAATTACAAATTGTGATTGTAATGGAATATACTATCCAATCACAATGTTTTGTATTAAAGATAGTTTTCTTTTGTATCAAAAATACATTTCCTAGTGGTGTTATGTTACAAAATTACGCACTCAGACTTCATATCATTTTTCAATTGATGTAGCAATCGGGAAAATCTGCATTGATTCTCTTTAAATAAATGTCAATGAAGTCAGTCTCCATTGCCCAGCGAGGCAGCACAAGAGTGATTGAGCCAATGGCCAACTGAAGAAAGCCCTTGCATTTGCAGCAATAGTGCATTGCCCATTCACAACGTGCCTGTTTGGAAAAGACCACTGCCTGGCCTCAAGCATTGCCGCTTGCAGCTTTTTCCCAGAACTGCTCATCCAAACAACCTCATGCTGGACACTGCCCCTCCTTGGGACCCGATACACCCGCCAAGTGCGAAGTCGTTCGATGAATGGTTGTTGAGTAAATCGAAGGAGAGACAAACAGAGTATTCTTCCATTAAAACTAGACTAGAGGATGTTATCAACTGGGTGTCAGTGGCAACATACTGGCTAGCATTCAAATCAAGCGCTTTACATCCCCCAGAAGAGGTTGTTCCGCAATAGAGGGTAGGTGAAGCTATCGCAGCAGACTCGCTCTTCAGCTGACTTGTGTGGGTAGCGGGTGTAAGGTTTACCCCTAACTAAAAGGAGAGCTTCGGAGATTACACTTTAAAGTCCGGAAGAAATTCTAAATCTTCATTTATACCCATTCTTCAGGTATCACTGCTGTAAATAGGACCAAAAGCACATTGTGAACCATTCACAGAGCGTCACAGAGCTTCACGTAAAAACCATGACCTTAGATAAGTTATTCCTGCTACCGGTCCATTCCAAAAGACCACCAAGGGTTCAAAGGGACTCAAATGTCTTTGGTTGGCCCGGCTCATTAAATACAACCTCAGCAACCAACCAAAGTCATGTTTTAATGAAAGCTAAAGTACATTTTCCCTCTGAAACAGACCATGGGGACGGTTACATTTTTTTTGGAATACACGAGGAGGGTCGCCGAGTGCTGGGTCAGCAAGATTGGAGGGGAAACCACGGTGGTCTTTCCGCCGTCTTGGGCGAGCCAGCTACCAACCGCCCCTCCATTGCGAGGCCAGCTCTCGTGTATGGGCGTTCAATCGCAGAATTCTTCCCACTGACCAACCGCTAGCCCAGAGTACCCTGGACCTCCTTCAACACCCGAGGTTCCACACAACTGACACACATACAAACAAAGCGTACGAAAACAGTCAGTACTTCCAGAGGCGAGCTTGCCTGGGATGGAAGGGGAGGGGGGGGGTGGGGTGCTACTACTGTGCCATGGATGCCCCCTGGGGGATCCTGCGCTGCGGGCATCTTCCTGTCTTGGCCCTGGAGGCTCAGGATCACGTCCTCACGGAGGTGCGAGCGACTGAGACGCCCGATGATAACATGGTGTCTGAGTATGGAACAGAGCGACCTGTGGTGGGGAAGAGGGAGAAGGAAGAGTCAATGACCCACAGTGAAACCTATCCGTGTATCCATGAGGTGGGTCTCTATTAGGCAGAAAGACGATTGAGCTCAGTGGCCCAATAAGGCTTGTACATCAGAATGCATCACAAAACGTGCTTTGAAAAACGCTGTGTCACTTGAAACACAACAATGTCTCCCTCGTAATGAAAAATAAATACACGATGAATGACCAAACAATGAATTTCTACAAAGATAAATAAAAGTCAATAAATAAACACAGAAACATAAACAGCCTGTTGAGATTATTGAATGACGTCATAGACCAACTGTGACTCCTTAGATAATTAGGGGAAATGTTTACATTTCAAGTACAATTAAATAGCACACTGATTTGTTTTTACATTTCAAATCACTCGACAAACAAAGGAAACAAGTACAACACATTTCCCGACCATCTTACGTTTTATTGACAGGCTTTGCAAAAGCTAAACACAATCCAAACATGAATTCCAAGGGTTTAATGATTTAATATCCCAAAAGATAGAAAGGGGAATAAAGCGGTATAAAAAGTCAATAGAGTGTTCCGGATGTTAGCTGAGGTGACTGACAGATGGTAAGCCTCCACTGCCGGGAATACGGAAGAGGGTGTGAGCCAAGAGAAGGACTGTAGCAGTCTCAAAAACACAATCCTCACATTACACATGCAGCCTTTGTGTCCTTTCTACAGAAAGCCTAGTCATGCACATGCAGGCGGTTACAGGAAAAAAGACACAATGTCACTACACATCAGCTACAAGGTAAATACTTCCTCATCCATGAAGGAAAGTGATTTCCAAAAGGGCACCCATAATGCATTGCTGCTCTAGCAGCCTTGTGCAAGTCTGTTGCGTCTGCTGCATTTGAGCGCGGCTATATTAAATGATACACCTTAGTTCAACTTGTTGAAAAATACTTGTACCTGTGGTGGATGTTGTAGCTGTTTGATTTACCGCATCCTCCAGTTACTATTAACCAATCCTAGGCTTGGGCGGTATCTAAGTTCTCAGACAATCATACATTGATGACATTTCTACGGGGTATATGGTATATGACGGAATTTGTGTAACAATATTAATAACTTGTGTATGTTTGTGTACGTGTGAGCATTTGTGTAAGTACGTATATGCATGTTGTGTACGTGTGAATGTGCAAAAAAAACCTACCATCGCTGTTGTTCCTCCTCATATTCCTGGCATACATGTCAGAATGTGTGACATCTGATATCTGGAAGTTAGGACTTGATTTGTAGTCATCTTGTAGGGATCACAAAAGAAAACAGTAAGGTTCAGTTTTGTGTTACAGCAGATTTTTGCTAATGATATTATTCACAATAAAAGCATCTTTATATTCATTTGTTAATTTGCAGCAAAGTGTAATATAAATTACTTACACCAGACCATATCTTTGGGTTCTCACTACAACTTTGTCGGTCATAAAAAGGGAAAATGGTTTAACTATTGGCGACCCCGTGCTGTGGGCATCTCCATGTCTCGGGCCTGGATGCCCAGAATATCGTTGTCACAGAGGTGCGAGCTACTCTATCGACCAACCATGAGATATTAAGTGCCCCCCTACCATCATAATAAGGCCTAAAACACGCCCATGCTTAGCATGAAAATGTATCGTATACCATAAGGGAGCTGCACTCCTAAACCCGCTTCACAACATTTGGTTGAGGCCGTAGAGACATATTATCGAAGACTGAAAGACAGAGACTTGCTTGGTCATTTTGACATCCTCAAAAACAAAACCTCCCTTTTAAGCTTGCCTTTCCATTTGTGCTGATGCATGACTTTAGAACCAACGATTAATTTGAGTCACCCCTATATGGTCGGTCTGGATCCCAGTGGCACAGAACAGCTGTTGCCGGGCGGACCTCAATCCGAAAAAGAGACGACCATCCCTGATCCACCACGTCCTGTCACAGCATAAACAACCACCACACAAAAACACGCCGAAAACGTACTGTTGTTGCTGCAAGAGTCGCTGTTCCGCATCGTCTCGTTGCCGCTGTCCGACAGCGTCCTCTCGCTCACCGCGTCGTGCGGCCGCCCGCCCTTCTTGCTGCGGCGCGTGCTGATGCGGATGATTCCCCTCACCAGCCGGCCCTCCGCCTCCTGCTCGTCCATTTGGTGCTCCACCGCCAGGGAGTTGATGAGCTGGTGGATCTCCGTCGACTTGCGCAGGAACAGCGAGTCGGTGGTGCAGCGGGCCAGCTCCTCGATCTGGTACTCCGTGTAGAGCGCCAGCAGCTTCTTGGTGATGAGGGCGTCCACGCCCTCGCCGCCGTACGCCACCTCCTCCTCCTCCTCCTCCTCCCAGTCGATGGAGTCGTACGACCGGCGGCTGGTCTTGTCCGGCGGCTGGGGCGGCTTAGGGCTGGCCGGGCGGACGTTGGAGGAAGAGGGCGCCTCCCGCACAATGTCAGGAGCGCTTCGCTGAAAGTCCACTTTGACCCCGTCGAGGTGGACGTCTTCCAGCCAGGCCGGCTCATCGCGGTACTCCTCCTCCTCCTCCTCCTCCTCCTCTTCCTTAGTGCGCTCCTTGTTCTCGGGTTGGGTGGGAGGGGCGATCAAGCAAGGCGCACAGAGGGTGCGCTGGCAGACCCTGTACAGGCCGCAGGTCAGGACCCTGCAGACCAGGCTCCGGCAGCGCCCGCAGGAGCAAGCCCCGCCCCCGGGCTCGTTGGCGACGGTGATGAAGCCGACCGTCTCGTCCGCTTGCCCGTCAGAGTACTTCAGGTGGGCTCTATGGGGAAGGGTGGAGTCCTTTCTCCGGTTGTCCTTAGGGAGGTTTTCTGGCGGGTCAACGCTGCGCTCCTGGTAGTTATTGTTCTGGTTGCTCAGCAACGAAGGGTCGTGATCCTCTATGGAGCAGCGGGGCTCTGATAAGTGCCTCCCGCTGCCATTGCCGCTGGTGGGCATGGTGTAGGTCTAGTCCACACAAGGTCTGGCCAAGGAAGGGATTCATTGTTACACACCAGCAAGACAAATATAGCTGCCCTTGTTTTGTTATATCATAACTCTTTACCGTGTAGGTTCAGAAATGAAACCAAGGCTGATTGATCAGACTGGTTCTCTCCGAGATATAGTCAGGAGAGTCAGTCCAGTAGTTTATTTTAAGAAATGATGCGATGTTTGAGGTGTACACAACCTCCTCCCACGACTTAAATACACAATGGAAAATGCTAAATCTGCCTGTTTTATGATTGAAGAAGCATTTAGCAAGCGAGGTCCTTTGTTTACCGACACACGGAACAGAAGGACGAATAAACACGGGAATATTTTGTAAACCGTAGCCTACGGGTTTTAATGTTTGATATATAAAGACTTAAAAATATTGACGCCAATCATTAACACAAAACGTCAACGAATGCAAATGTATGGTTCGCCTCCATTTCAGAGGGCCACTCGTTACTCACGTAATATGTTCGTGGAAGGGCCAACAGTTTGGCTTAGTGATCCAATGCACACTGTCCTCGAAAAGGTGCCAATATATTGGATACATTAATAACGCTGAAGTTACGTCACGTATTTTAAAACTTCCCCTAAATCTACCTGATAGTCAAGGTGGACTGAAGCTCCGCCCACTGACGTCACTCCTAGTTCCGTGGTACGAGGGGGTGGGGAGTGGGTTGAGATTCGTTGACCCTTTGCACTCAACGAGAACATTTGCAAACTTAGGACAGCAAGTTTTAAGTAGACCGACACTGCATTAAGCTGGTGGAATTCCCGATGAAAGTAGACAAAGCCAAGTAGGCCGAACATAAGTTATAAAATGCACAGATCCAGTCGACATTCCCAGTATCCTTCAACCAAGTCAAACCAGCACTGTTCTTGGCATTGAAACTTAGGTGTACCACAACCGTTTGAACAGTAGATGTCACCAAATCTGCAGTAAACATGCCACGAAGTCAATATAAAAATAATTTATTAGCACAGAATAGCAAGATAACATTTTCTAAAGTTTCAATTAGGCCTACTTATGAGTGGGACAAAGTCATTTATTCCTCCTAGTCCTAGGTGAAGTCATCTTTGGTTGGGTAAGTAGTTTGCCCTTTGAGAATAAAAGACAGTCTTCTGCAGCGGGGCCGAGTAGGTCGCCTGTGGCCGAGACACGACGCCGGTGCCGCCATTTTTAAGTGGGTCCCTCAACCGCTGAATAGGGATGCCGCCAAAGCGTATCGGGATCGTCTGGACCTTGGTTGGCGCATATACGTTAGCCGTCCTCTTCCCACCAGTCAGGAAGCTTCGAGGGGGTGCGTTTCTGTCCGGGCCAGCCCTTTGATGCACCGACAGCTCCGAGTTTGACAACTCGGTTCCCGGTGCAGACTTGCCGTAGGCCTTTACCAATTCTGGAAGGCGGTAGTTCTTGGAAGACCGAAACGAGGGACGCCGTCTGACCATGTGGCCGGCGACCTTGGCACCCGCCCGTCTGGGCTTTTCGGGGCGGGCGCTCGCGGCGGCGGCGGCAGACAGCTGAGGCGACACGTTGACACCGGTCCTGATGGGAGCCACCGCACGAAGACCAGAGTTGGAGGATGAAAGTGTGGTGGGAGTCACTGCAGCGGCAAAGCGATCCTTAGGACTCAGAAGCAGCTCTCCAGTAGGCCTACGTGGTGTATCCATCAACCGCTTGGTAACAGCGGGTGCTTTTCTATCAATAGAGTCACGCACGGAGCCAGCAGACGAGCTCTTACCATTGCGGATAGCAGACCCGCTAGCGATGGCGTCAGAGAGTACGAAATCTCCCCCCCGCTTGTCTTGACGGCTCCTGTGTTGAGCGCTCGGTGGGTTTGACCTCGGTGGGTTTGACCTCGGTGTCGGGAAAGCTGACAGCTGTAGTGTTCTGGGCCTTAGAACGACGGAGTTATGCTTGGACTCGGCGGACCTGGGGGTTACGGCTACTGGGTAATTGCGTCTCCGTGAGAGTTCCTGTCGCAAGGCACTGTTCACTCCCGCCTGGCTGTGGATGGACGGACTCCAGGGAGGGCTCGGAGCTATGGCGTCTTGTCTGAATTGATTCTGGGGGTAGCCGCCAAGCCTCGTTTCATCACGTCCCCACGGAGAAGGGCCAACATTTGGGGGGACTAAAAAAGGCAAATGGAAAATTTAAACAAATAATACTGGGGAAATCTCTTAATGTCAAGTTACTGTTTAAAACTTACCATGAGGGACCCATAAACTGTTGACATGCTCCGCTTGTAGGAGGAAAACCAGAAGGGACCTAAAATATATTGGAAATAAAAGCACCCAAGGTCAAACGAACTGAAACAAGGTGCACATGTAGTCATGGTTCAGACTACCTTCAGACACTTACCCCAAATTAATTCCAAAAGACATTCCTGCTGGCCAATTAATCTACAGAGCAAACAGCACAGTACTTGTCAGCACCCCAACCAAAGAAAATACTCATAACAATATTGCTGAACATGTCCCACATGGTTGGAGATATTTATTGCCAGAAAGGCTAACTCCTCAGCCAATCACAGGTAATTAGCTGATTGCAAACAGCTGCTCGTCATTGGGATGTCAGGGTGACTTTGCTACCAATGTCTGCCTGTGGGTCTTATCACTGCAGGCTGCTTAAAATCTTTTTGGAAGAATGATCTTATCTTTAAAAAATACACATGAGGAATCTGGAATCCAATGTAAAGGATTTTTGAATACAGACATTTAATTTGTATAATGTCATTTAAAGAAAGATTTATGTGCACATCACAGATCTTGTGTTTTTATTTTTTTTTTGTAACTCTATGTATAGTTTTTTGACATGTTTACACTGAATAAAAACAACACAAAGAACATAGTGTGGGGCACTACAGTCAAGCTTATATGATTCCACATAACCACGTCAAATTACCTTTAATTGGCCACAGACTTTCACAGTGAAGGGGCGTCCAATTCTTCTGATATAAAGCCAGTCCATTTCTCAGATTTTCTGGGGAAGATTTCTCCTTTTGGTCATAGAGAAAAAGTCGTCCTCTCCATTGTAAAAAATCTCCTTGATTATATCCCTCCACTGTTGAAGGCTCAGGTTTGTACCAATTTCTTGCTATCGCTTTTTTGCATGCAATAAACAGATCTTATTTCCATTTTTATACTTTATTTGACTTTCCCAGGAGGGGATTAAGTAGGGACTCCTTGGTGGATACAAGTAGTATTTAAATAGCTCCTGGCAGCATGTACGTCACTGGGACTTTGAATCTCTGCATCAAGCCTGACCTTGAGCTTCATCGGCCTTCAGAACGGACGCCCTTGGTAAAATTATTAATGGTCTTTCCTGTGAACCCCCCCTGCAGCTGCTCCAGCCCTGATGGGTTAGAAGGGGCTTTCAACCGGTCACCAGCGGTAAACAAATCATAGTAAACACACAAAACAGCTCCTGGGTAATGGCAGGTCTGTGGCAGTCGGACCTGTCCAGCAACACAAACCATGTCATGTCACACTACACACACAACCTTCCGTACACATGCATACAAACATACATACTGTCTATGCATGCTTTCGGACATACATACATGCAAATATACATACATGCCTGCCTACAGACCGACAGACAGACAGACAGACAGACAGACAGACAGACAGACAGACAGACAGACAGACAGACAGACAGACAGACAGACAGACAGACAGACAGACAGAATGACAGACAGAATGACAGACAGACAGACAGACAGAGAGACAGACAGACAGACAGACAGAATGACAGACAGACAGAATGACAGGTCGTGCCAACAGACAGTGAGTAATGTCTGTCACAGACATCATTGTGTGTATTTGATCGATCCCATCAAATAAACACAGTTTTGTTCTGTTTCTTTTTATTTTAAATTGGAGGGAGGTGACCTGTGCCATTTGGTGAGCATATGACTATAGCGGCTTTGATCCAATACACAATTTCCTGTCAGAGGAAATGGTTTGGAAGGCATGTTTTCTTTGCTTTTGAAATAACCGTTTCCTTCTCGCTAAATGAATAATATATCAAGCCTATCAAAACAAAGAATGCGCCCGTGTGACAATCCTCCACTGGCATCAGCAAAAGCAATGTTGATGACACACACAACACAAAAGTCATGAATGTGTATGGATCACTGTGTGTGTGTGTGTGTGTGTGTGTGTGTGTGTGTGTGTGTGTGTGTGTGTGTGTGTGTGTGTGTGTGTGTGTGTGTGTGTGTGTGTGTGTGTGTGTGTGTGTGTGTGTGTTTGTGTGTGTGTGTGTGTGTGTTTGTGTTATTGCGTGTGTGTGGATGTGTGTCTGCATGTGCAGGTGCTCGCAAGCATGTGGGTGTGTGAATGCGTGTGTGTGTGCGTGTGCATATATGTGTGTATACCATAGTGTGTGTACGCATGGGTGCGTTTGGATACATGCACATGTGTGTGTGTGTGTGTGTGTCTGTGAGTGTGTGCGTTCATGTGGGTGTGTGTGTGTGGGTGTTTGTGTGTGTGTGTGTGTGTCTGTGAGTGTGTGCGTTCATGTGGGTGTGTGGGTGTACGTGTGCGTGTGCGCGTGTGTGTGAGGGAGTGAGAAAGGTAGAGATAGCGCACGTAGCGGAGGTTGGGCGTGCCG
>NC_079433.1:7649950-7739950 GCF_026213295.1 Gadus chalcogrammus | reverse complement strand
TGTGTGTGTGTGTGTGTGTGTGTGTGTGTGTGTGTGTGTGTGTGTGTGTGTGTGTGTGTGTGTGTGTGTGTGTGTGTGTGTGTGTGTGTGTGTGTGTGTGTGTGTGTGTGTGTGTATGCGTGCATGCTTGCTTGTGTGTATGTGTGTGCATGCGTGCATGTGTGTGTGTGTGTTTGTGTGTGTGCGTGCGTGTGTGTGTGTGTGTGTGTGTGACTGTGTGTTTGTGTGTGTGTGTGTGTGTGTTGTGTATGTGTGTGGGTGTGTGTGTGTGTGTGTGCGTGTGACTGTGTGTTTGTGAGTGTGTATGTGTGTGTGTTGTGTGTGTGCGTGTGTGTTTGTGTGTGTGTATTTGTGCATGTGTGTGTTTGTGTGTGTGTGTGTGTGTGTGTGTGTGTGTGACTGTGTGTTTGTGTGTATGGGTGTGTGTGTTGTGTGTGTGTGTGTGTGTGTGTGTGAGTGTGTGTTTGCGTGTGTGTATGTGTGTGTGTGTGTGTGTGTGTGTGTGTGTGTGTGTGTGTGTGTGTGTGTGTGTGTGTGTGTGTGTGTGTGTGTGTGTGTGTGTGTGTTTGTGTGTGTTTGTGTGTGTGTGTGTGTGTGTGTGTGTGTGTGTGTGTGTGTGTGTGTGTGTGTGTGTGTGTGTGTGTGTGTGTGTTGTGTGTGTGTCTGCGTGTGTGCGTGTTGGGTAGTGGGACTGGATGCCACAGTCAGCGTCATGCTGCTGTCTGTTGTGGTCTCCTTTTCAACATGTTGAATTTCCCACAGATGTGGTGTTCACTTTTAAGGCTTATTCCCTATTGTGGCTATTAAATCTGTTTAATGGCACCAAGATGTTTCCAGAAAAGCAGTTGCATAAAAGTATGCTTCCAAAAAGGGACTCGCATGTTGAAATGTATACGTTGAATGTCAAATGTCAAATGCATTCTCATCAAACAACAATTTGACTTTTGATTTAAGTTATTTTAAAATAACTTTTTGAACTCTAACATGTTCTCGTTCAAAAACATCTGATTCTCGAGAAGAAAGACGTTTTCAATTCCTTAAAGAAAATTATGCTTCCAAAACTCAATAACCAAATTAAAAATGTAATAGAGGTGAATCGAAGTGTGTTTTATTAATTAATAGCTAATGTGCAATGTACAACCTTATAACTTTTAAGTGGTCCAATTTCTCTTAACAAGTATACATGTCGAATTCATATAGTGGCCTCTCGTTTCTCATATCAAAACGACCAAAAAGGCAGCAGGTAATGAACATTGAAAACACATCCCATCTTTTTCTATTGTCAATTGACATCAATTACCCGCCAGGGCTATCATATAGGCTAGCTCGCGTCGCGTGACTTTTATCGTGTAAAGAGCAAAAGAAAAAACTTCTCCCGGGGTTACCTCGCTGGAGACGTTATTAAGAAGGATGATACGCCTTCTTACAATGGCTGGACGGCAGAGCCTCGCTTTGTCATCGTGATAGGCTACTAAGTCCTATTACGGCGCAGCATAATGGACCTTTGTGGCAAGGGGGGGGGGGGGGGGGGGGGATGAGTATCACAAGACATCTTGGCTTTAAAAACAAAACAAAGCACATCTCACACATCTCGCCATTTGAGCCGTTCATTGTCTCGCGGCGTCGGCGCCTCAATTGCTTCCCACTCGGCGAGTAAATGCCCCCGGTTTTATGGGGTACTGCAGCTTGTAAAAAACCAATAGCCAAATGCTTTCAATGGCATTGACGTTTTACGTTTGACAAGCCTTCCGTTATGTTGGTTGATTGATAAAATGCTGTTTGGTGCTAAATAAGATGTGAGACACTGAGAATACAATTTCGATGGTTTTATTTCAATGGCATGCATTAAATACCCTAAACTCCATATATGTTATTTATGTATGCATACATACTGTATATATATATTTATTTATTTAATTCAGAGGAATTTGGCAAGACATAAAAAGGATAAAAATCCTAACTATAGGCAGATTAGGGAACCGGGGCTGAGTTCAAACTCATTCTGTCACTTCTGTTTATTCTTCTCCTCTTTCTCTCTCTCCCCACCATCTCGCCCTTATGACCTCAGCGTCTCTCTCTCTTCTCCGCCTCTCTCACATGAAAAGAGCCACGCAGCCTTCTAGTGGTTCTTTCATCTTGGAGAAAACAGGACACGTGTGAAAGTGATCGCCTCCTTCGTCTTATTAACATTGCAGTGTTTAGTGGGGTCCCCTTTGCCTCAGGCCTGGTACCAATTCCGCTCTCTCCTACTCCGCCCCCCCCCCCCCCCCCCCCCCCCCTACATTATCCATCAAAAGTATTGCTAGAGACATTTCCAAGTCTTTGTTTACGGACCGCCTCTGGCATTCCTCGTGTGTGCTTTATGACAGGCTTCCCCCTCGTAGGATGTATATGGGCAAACAACCTCCAAATGGACGACAAATAAAGGATTACGTCCTTCATCAGATGGGGGATTAAATTTCATTCATAACATTTTTTTACTATGGGAATTCATTAAATCATGCTCTTTCATCGGTTCATTACACATGCATAGACAATGTGTTTAGGCCAGCCACAGGTGACGAGTAGGACTACAAAACAACCCGGCAGTCCTCATCAAACACTTCTCAAACGACATGAGGATTATTTGTGGAATGCGTTTATCTTGGAGGAACCTTCATGTTCTCTCCAGTGCTTGAGAAGGAAATGTGAGTCCTGTCGTTAGCTTTTCACCGAAGGAAGGAAAAACACATTGCATGGAAGTTATGAACTGGTGTTCGGGACTCATCTGTATCTTATCAGCGAGGGGGGGGGGGGGGGGGGCTCCTAAACAGAAAAATGTGTAGAGAGCACAGCACAGGCGTCCCTTCAAAGCGGGCAGGGAGAGAGAGAGGGGGAGGGGGGAGAGAGAGAGAGAGAGAGAGAGAGAGAGAGAGAGAGAGAGAGAGAGAGAGAGAGAGAGAGAGAGAGGAGAGAGGAGAGAGGGTGGGAGATTGCTCTCAGCAGATTCAGAGAACCACGACTGGTTCTCATCATCGTTGACAATGAGGAGGGAGAGAAGGAAGTTTGAAACAAAGAAAAGTTTCATGACCAAAGTAAAGAGGGGGGGGGGGGAGGGATGGGATGTTCAATTGATGAGTCGGTTAAGGACAGAGAGACAGACAGCGAGAGACAGACAGCGAGAGACAGACAGCGAGAGACAGAGACACAGCGGGAGAGAGAAGGAAAGAGCGGGAGAGAATCAGAAAGAGAGAGACGGTGAGAGAGGGACAGAGAGAGAGAAGGAGACAGAGAGAGCGAGAGAGCGAGGAGAGGAGGGAGGAAAGCTGTAATGTGCGTTCCTGCGGGACGGCCCTGGGCAGCAGGGGGGCAGACCAAAGGCCCGGTGCCACTCCTGGTGTCCCAGGTGGAGATGAATGGGACAGCCGGGCACTAAAATGTAATGTCTGTCGGTCTCGGGACATACCAGGACATACTGTTTCACTTGCGAAAAAAGAGGCCCAGTTACTCAGACATCTACCCCAATAACATCTGTCAATGCATTTTTTATTCCTTGGCTTTGCTTGGTTTCTCGATTCCTTATTCTACATGCAAACCACTTCATCACGCACAGTCCAATAATATCTAAAAATCGAGTCTGCATCTTGGCATCCAACCAACAAAAGGCACTTGGCTCCAATTAAAAGCAAATCATATTTGTACAAAGCAAGAGAGTCTACTTGATGTCAGCGATTTGTGCACAAACCTACCAAACCGCGACTGCAAGCCTCGAGCGAAATAAGCACGTGAGTTTGACGTCGGAGGGGGGGGGTCAACGAGAGCCTAGACATGCATCACCCTACAAAGCATGACGACGGGGTCAACAAAATCCAAACGTATGCAATAGCTTTATAATATACAAATATATACAATTTTACATTCCCGTGGTAGAGGCTGGATGCATCGTAAGAAAAAAGTCACGCCCCCCCCTCTATCCCTCCATCCCTCCTCATAGTCAGGGGGGGGGGGGAATCAAAGTCGGCGTCATGCGTCCGCGTTCGACGACACCTGGGAGAGGCGGGGGTCCGAGTCGATCTCGTAGCGGTAGTGGTAGCCCTCCCACACCTCGCGGCAGGCGTCGCGCGCCTCGTTCACCCTCTTCTTGATGCCCTTGCGGTTGAGGTAGAGCACAAAGAGGAACACCAGCCCCACCAGGCCCAGCACCAGGCCCAGGAACACGTAGGACGTCTGCAGGGCCAGGTCCGCCCCGGCCGCCCTCTGGTAGCACCGCAGGGTCAGGGCGGCGGCGGCCAGCAGCGTCACGTTCCTCATTGTGGCCGGGGAGGCGCAGGAGGGCGCCTCGGCGTCGCGCACGCGGCCCCGGGAGCGGTTGAGCCACAGGGCGAGGGGCTCGATGGCGCAGGTGCAGTCGAAGGGGTTGTCGCCCAGCAGGAGGCCGCTGGCGGCGGGCAGGGCGTCCAGCTCCCGGAGCCCCTCCTCGGGCACGCCCTTCAGGGCGTTGAAGGTGAGGTCCAGCTCCTCCAGCCGCTGCAGGCCCCAGAAGGTGGCGTTGTGGATGGCCACCAGGGAGTTGTTGGAGAGCTGCAGCCGTCGCAGCTGGCCCAGCCGGGAGAAGGTGCGCGGGGGCAGGAGGACGAGGCCGTTGCCCGACAGGTCCAGCCCCTGCAGGGAGCCCAGGCTGGCCTGGCGTAGGGCGGCGGCCAGGTCGGTCACGGCGGAGTGGTTGTAGAGCGCCCGGCTGAGGTTGAGCTCGCGCAGGGTGTGGTTGTGCATGCTGAAGCCCTCTGGGTGGATGGCGGTCAGCTGGTTGCTGCTCAGGTCCAGGTAGCGCAGAGCGCGCAGATCAGCGAAGGTGTTGGATTCCACCTCAGTGATTCTGGGGTACACCACAGAGGATTAACCAAATAGAGAGGGAGAGAAGATTCTGGACATTTTAGCTACTATACTATGAAATGGAAATATTTGAGACATATGCAGAGCGCCCTGTGATAGTATGACAGAAATGTTAAATGTTTATTTATTATTTTTCTATGAAACCTCAGAGATATAATAGGCATATAACAGGCTTACACACTGTCTGAGAAAAAGCGTTTTACCTGTTATTGCTCAGAGACAAGTTCGTGACGTTATCCAGTCCCTGGAAACATGTTGGACCGATTCGGCTGATGTTGTTCCCTGTGATAAACAGATTCCTCGTATATCCAGGGATCCCCTTCGGAATGGTCTGCAGCTCTTTGGACACACACTTGACCGTGTGAGCCGCTTCGGAACATTCGCAACCGGGAGGACAAGATGCGCGCGCGTAAATGGAACACACCAGTGCACACAAAACCATGCGTTGTGCCAATTCCAGCATTTTGGAGAGAAGGCTACGGTATGCAACGCCAATAAATTATAGGAGTGGTCATCAATGAAAACCACAACATTTAAAAAATACCGAAACTTGCGCTGTCCTCGTCAGCTTGCCTGAGACATCCTGCTCCTGTCCCCGCACTTTTTACGTCTGGCTGTGAATGTTCGACTTTGCATTTGTGAAGCCCCACGTGTGAGTGGGAGGGAGGGTCTGATTTCCATGAGAAAAAAGTGGGGGTCTCGCCGTTCTTGTTTTTTTTATCCTCGCCGTAGCACGCGGGGCGTCGCTTCTCTCGAACAATGAAATTAAAGGACCATCGCGGAGTGCGATCCGTGGGGAGGGGCCTTTCACGTGCCCCATCCGGATCTCCGCCCGTCTCCCTCGCGCACTCCCGATGAACAAATGGTAAAGCATCAGTTGGATGCTTCAGTGCTACCAGCATACTCTGATCACAGTCATATTTTTCTCTTTCCTTCGGTACAACGTTCAGACAAATAAACTCGTGGGTTTCTGTATAATACGATATAAAGGAATTCCTGGACCCCTTTCTGAGTCTAATATTGGCTGTATCCCACCAGGTGAGTCTGGGTGTTCTGGGAGAGCTCTGATCATTCACTACAAAATTCTGTCACTCTGATGACGACCAAAGACTGTTTAATAAAATACGAAAATGAAGGGGGTGCTGCAGACAAGCATTGCCAATATAGCCTAAAGGCATTGGTTTTTGCATTAATTCCCGTCAGGAGGAGGCGAAATTAATAAACCCCTAAATGTGCCAGTATCAATCTATAGCACGCTGGTGTGAATGCATAAAATGAACAAAGCTTTCATACAAAAGCAGTAATCTTTAATCGATTTTTAATAGACAACAAGGGTTTTATTATGATGAGTCATACATTCACAGGCCAAAGATTCACTTGAAGGCTAGGCGATACATTCTTCCCATTAGGTTTCATCTCTCCATTATAAGTGTTCGACAGACTATGCTGTGGAACAGAAAGCATATGAATGAGGTCATAGAGAATCAAGAGTGGTGTTCACAAATAGTCACATATATGGACAGGGCCGCTGGTAAACTAGCGTCCTGTCCTTTGTGTCTGTAGGGAGTGAGTTGAGTGGAACCACAGGTCTCCACATTCCAGGACCAGGCTCTTAGATACAAGGCACCTCTGCGGGCAGCAGTCTTAAGTCCATGACAACAACAAAAAAAGGCTGGACCATATTGCATTCCTGCACATGCACTTTGATAACATATCAGATACTTCTTTGTCGGTGTCACAAATTCACAATCCTTTCACAGGGCGAGGTTATTTCGTTGTGGTTTTACCCCACGTGTTAAGTCACGGTGTCTCATGGGATAGGGGTGGGTGAATAAAACAAACCCCAAAAACACACACTCATCGATCTAGATGGTGCATAAAACACTGCCTTTGCTACATAACGCTGCGGACCTCACATAAACCCCTGCTATTAATAGCCCCGCAGAAAAGAAATACATCACGAAATTCAGAAAAAATAAAATAATCCCATTGTGTATCTTCTGAAAGTATCTGCCAAGAAGTGATTACTGCCTCCGCGGCATCTTTTCCTGCACTAACACAGAGAAGGCTCTGGCTGTATCAGCCTTGCCAGGGATTCCCAAAGGGACTCAAACGGCGTTTCTTGCTCCTATTATATACCATGGACACAAATAGAGTCCACCCTATCTACCTATTAAACATAATAAATCTGAGAAAGATATTTTGAAATAAAAAAGAAAAAGCAGCAGTGATGAATTACCGCTGACAAAATATAGCAGCAGTGCATTCAGATTCCAACTGGCTTCTTGGGTAGAGATTCACCATTGCTGCACTGTCAGCAATGACTGAATTAACCCCAATACAGCCTTTGTAACGGTATTGTTACAAGCAAACATAAAAAGCACAACTTTTCAAGTAGTTTACCTTGGCAACAAGCAAAACAAAGCAGGAGTACAATCAGCTTCCACCCAAGCACCTGTGAAAAGAACTACACAACAACTCACAACCTTTGGAAACTAATGGAGGCAGTTCACTCACAAGGAAATGTTTTGTGAAGCCACCACATACATGTGAAACGTTTTCTCTGCAAAAATACATAGGTCCAATGAGACTTATATTATTACATACATGCTGGCATGCAAGCACACGCAGGCACACAGTAGAACAGTGTCTGAGATTTGTTAAAATAGTTTCAGTCAAAACTAAACATAACAGGTTCTAGGACACAAAATTTGAAAAAATATGAATTACTAATTTTGCTGAAATATTTACAGCTGCTCAAAAAGGTTGTGAGCATTGGTTAAATGTTTGAATCAACCCCCTGTCTGTCCTGTTAAAGGAATGGGGAAACTGAATGAGGCTGTTCCCAAACAGGCCATTTTAAACATGAGACTATACGACCCTGCTTTGAGTTAAACCGTGGAACAACGGGCCCTAGATCAAAGCCGTAATGTTGCGCGGTGGAGAGACATTTCACAATGACCTTCTAATCTGATCCACGGCGCTGCGACTCTGCGAGCAGAAGAAGAAGAAAAAAACAACAAACCAAAAACAGCAGGAGCCCCGGCCGTCAGTAGCCACAAGAGACTCTCAAGAGTGAGAGTGTGTGTGTGTGTGTGTGTGTGTGTGTGTGTGTGTGTGTGTGTGTGTGTGTGTGTGTGTGTGTGTGCGTGTGTGAGAAAGTCCTGAGGATCCTGGCTGCCTGCTGTTTCTAGCTAGCCCTGTAGCCACAGAGAGGGCTCAACCCTCCTCCTGTTTGATTACAAACAATAAGGGGATTTGAATCCACTCACTACAGCCATGGCAACGGATTTTGAGTGCCCAACATCGTTTGGGATTATTGTAGAATAATACAAAATAAAAAAATACCTCCCCCAAACCCACCTTAAACATTGAAGGCTGCAAGGTCCATTAAAATAACAAAATATAAAGTGCTTAAGTGAATGCTACCAGATCTTTGAAAAAAAAAAGAAAAAGAAAAAACATAATTATCCATGAAAAAAACTTTTCCTGGGCAATATTTGTACACTGTATTTAATGTAAAGATTTAAAGAAAGGCAAAAGCAGCTGTGCTACATCAAACAATGATATATTTTTTTAAACCAGGTCAATAAAGGGGACACATCTTCCTCAATACCCGTTTAAAAAACCATAAATTACCTGCTACATTAATAAGCAGGTATTCTAACCCCTTTAAGGACACTACTCAGGTTGGGCGCATAATGCATGTATAAACATTTGGCACAATATAATACAAAAGCAATCAGCCATTCATTCATTCATTTACAGCTACAGGTTATGGTCGCCAAGAATAGTCGAGGTTTCTCCGATTATTTTGCAGTTGATCAGATATGCACTTAGTTAGGATATCGATATTGTAAACCTATCAAAGTTATACCGTTGTAAAGGACATCTAAAAATACACAATATTGACAATATAGATTCTATAGAAACAATTACTCTTGTTTTAGAAGATGCAGGCCTTTTCGGTATTTCATAGTAAATAGTGTTAGTATCAAGGATCCAATGCTACAAAACAAACACCCCAAAAAACAATAACAATGCCGCATTCTAACAGTTTACATGTGGGCACTGCATCAAAACAAGCATGTTGCCAACGTTGTTAATTCCTAATAAGGCATACGTTGTTCAGAGGGCAGGGTTCCATCTCCTCTGCTGTTTTAGTCCTCAAAAATATAGAAAAACGCCATCAACGGAAGCACGCGTTTGCGGAACCTCATCATTGCGTGTGTTCATTAAAAAAGAACCAACAGGGAATATTGAGCGGTGTCTGGAACGCTACTGAACACAAAAGTTCAACAAAATAAAAAAAAACACCTTCCATGGCCGAGAAGGTCATTCGGACTCCAGGGCTTTGAAGGGAGGGGGGTTGGTGAGGTTGTGACCCGGTGCACCCTCCCCGATAGTCCTTCTGTGACCCCAGGTCACCGCAGGTTAAGGGCCAGGACCGCGGTGAGAATGACTCCCACCAGCATCAGGCTTGGCAGCCAGGTCTTCAGGAAGCCGGCACAGCTGAGTTGTGGAAGCGGCAGGAAGTGATGTCATCGGAGAAGCACAGCCCGGGAATGGACAACAGATTGACAGAAATGAATAAAGACAGGAGATCATCGGTGCTTGGGCGTATGTAAATACTTAGAAACCAAACACTCACATAAACGCAGCAGAGGAAAGAAATGCAAATGCACCTTTTGTTTGTTATAAAAAACACACTGGTTTTTGTGATTGTGACTGTGACTTGCATGCCTGCAGACTTGAATTATATTCCAACCATGAATAATATTGATTACACAGTCGGGATGGGGTCTTTTTCAGAGTGCTACTTTCTCAGAGATTTGCCATTGCAAATCAAATCCTTGACGATCGATACCCATCCCAGAAGAAAGAACGCCCCTTTGATTGGGTTTCCAGACAAAGTTTGAAACATGTCCTTCTGAACTGTCATCGACCCGCTCTATAGGGCTCCACACCATCCAGAACCATAACGTTTCCTGGGCTCCAGCCCACAACAAGTCTACCGACCCCCATATGTTCTCAGATGGTCTCACCTGACGTGCTTGCCGTGGACGAACGCCAGCAGACAGAGGTTGACCATGTTCCACGAGGTGCTGTTCTCGTAGCGCATCAGATTCAGCGCCATGGCGACGTGTGAGTGACAGTTGTCGCAGCAGAGGTTGTGCTGGTCGATAAAAAAAATAATACATGTTTCAGAATTTTTACTTGTGGTAACTGGTAACTTTTTCTTTTGCACCACATAAGGTCAAAATATGAATCATAATCATAGACGAATTAGGGCAGCAGTAGCTCAGGAGATGGAGTGTGTTTAACTGGTGACTGCAAGGTTGCTAGTCCGATCCCTGGCTCGGAGTGTCCCTGAGCAAGACCCCTAACCCTAACTGCTCTCGACGAGCTGGCTATCGCCTTGCATGGTTGACTCAACCGTAGGTGTGTGAATGTGCGCACTATATAAATGCCGTCCATTTACCATAATGGATAATACAATAAATCCTGAATTGCAGGCCTGCTGAGGGGTTGTGCGTTGGTGGAGCTGTGATTTACCATGCGGTGCTTGTACTCCTCTGACGCGTCGCTGACGGCAGTGTCCCAGGCGTTGGAGCCGCCGGCGTGGACCTTGCTCACGTCAAGCATCCAGTATCTGTGCAGGAAGAGGCAGTGAAAGAAGGGTCCACACCGTCTCGTTTCCTATTGTGTTTTGTCATTTCCAAGGTGAAATGACTTGATGTTTTCAAAGAAACACGATAAGCCTGCACAGGTCTGAGTACAGGTATATTCCTGTGTACAGGCATATGTGGAATAGTTTAATTAAATGATATACATTATTTTATCTACTTACTTTGTTGGTCTCCCGAAGGCCATGTTGTCTTCCTGCAAAGGTAAAATAAAATTTTATATATTTGTTCAATTTGACTGCCAACTATCAAAAGCGGAAAAAAATGGAAGGACTGGATATAAGTTATTATATGGTAGATTCAGCCATCATACGAAAATAATCCTATTATTCTATACATAAGAAAACTTTGAATAATCAATAACAGCGGGTTTCATTGGGCTACAGCATACTCTCCTGGACATGACAACAGTAGTTGAACCTACTAGCGATTACTCACCGAGACAAAGTAGGGTCCAGCAAAGTCCCGGATCACACCGGAGGAGGTGCAGATCCCCATGTGTCCAATAAAGGGAAGCAGCCATCTGAACGAAAAACAACAACATGAAACACACAGTTTTAAACCACAGACGAGCACGCACACAGCAGAAAGTTGAACCCCCAGGGACATTAGAAACCTCAGTGACGTAACCGTAATACTAATCTGACCTAATGGTCGAGAGGATCACACTGGCTCGCTTCTGACAAACGAGTGACTGTAGTGGTCAGATGATGCCAACGGAGTCCAGTACTGGTTGTGAACATCGAACAAGCACATACTACAACAACGACAACAGTTGGATGGTATATATATAGTGTAATCTAGCCAAACAAAGGTTGTGCCCATTGCTCAACATTAATATTAGAGCTTGAACTCGTTTGTGTGATTACTCCAGTCCGCTGATCTTGGCATCGTACAAAACCAGTGACGCTGTCGTTGTGTGACCACCAGACCTGTCATCGACACGACTGACCGTCAAAACAGCGACCGCATATACATCCATAAGTCACGATTACACATCCGGTGTTTCCAGGTTGTGTTATTGCTCCATTATAGACATGAGGAATGCCCAAACGTACACAGTTATGTGTAGCATGAGAACCGGTTTAGCTAGCTGGGGCTGTGAATCCTTCCGTCTTAAGTTTGCCTAAAAGTACACACACACATGTGCATGCTGCGATACACACTCACGATAGCAAGGGGATGGGCGTCCACACGATGCAGAACGGGTAGCGGCTGAGGTCAGGGTTAACCTTCTCGAAGGCTATGCGATAGTTCTTCATGGTGTCTATTGTGTCACTCACATCCGCCATCACACCGCTTAGAAAGATGAACTTCATTCGCAGTACTTCCTGGCAGCCAGTCCTTCTTTGGACCGCCAGTGGTTGCTTCCGGTGTTGTGACGTCATGACCCTCCTGTTTGGGGAGCGAGCCAGACCGTACCCTCTTCACCTAAAGATGGAAAGGACAGTTCATATTATGTGTTGTGCTGTTTTCAACCGTAGCATTTTTTTTGAAGACACATTCCTGCTTCATATGCATGCAATGCATATTAATTATTATTTGTATGTGTGTGAATGTGTGTGTGTGTGTGTGTGTGTGTGTGTGTGTGTGTGTGTGTGTGTGTGTGTGTGTGTGTGTGTGTGTGTGTGTGTGTGTGTGTGTGTGTGTGTGTGTGTGTGTGTGTTTGTCAATCATCATTTTTTAGTTTGTATTATTGTACAATAATTCCAAGCAATTTTTATGCACAAAATCCTATGTAAGTATCTTAGCCATGTAAGTGAGGAGCCTACGTTTTGAACTCATCTGATTTGGAAATCCCATATTAAGTGATCCAGGTCAGAAAGCCCAAACAGATCATGTCCCGGTATTTCAAATAAAATGCAGAATATAATCACTCTGATCCAGTTACAGGCTTCAAGATATCCAGATCCTGATTATCAGCGCTTTACAGTTTTTCTCGATGGAATACACACGAAAAATGGAACCATGCACACAATTCTGAAAACTTGAAGCTCATGTAGCCTATCAACTACAAGACTGCAGCCTGCAAAACTCTGAGCACAATTCCACTGTTATCAACTATAGGTGTACAGAATGATTCTGCGAAGCTGTGATTGTGAGTTTAGCCCATTGGAGCTCATTGGATAGACAAATAGGCATTGTATCCTATTCTGGAGCATTAGCCACCCTGCAATACAGTACATGTGATATGGTACAGTACTGCAAATACTCTAGATACAGTCTAAGTAGAGTAGAAAGTAGAGAGTTGAAGATATACCTGATTTCCAGTCAGAATGTCCTTATTATGGATGAAACTGTGAACCGGCTTAGATTAGGGTGGACTCTGTGCCCAGATTCCCTCATAGTCAGACCATGGTTTATGACATGGTCCACCAAAGTTGCTCTTGTGTCATCGGAAATAATGTTCCGTGCACGGCCTCTTCCACCACGTCCTCCTCTATGTCTCTGTCCTCCTCTTCCTCCTCTACCTCTGCCTCTTGCTCTTCCTGCATCCATGCTTGCAAAGTTCTCCAAATGGCTTACTGTAACTGAGGCCTTTTTGTAGCTGGCTGCTTGGTGTTCAGTTTTGGAAGAAAGTGTTTTCAGGTGTGTATGTAAGTATTTTCAATTAACCAATGTGGTTAGGATATGCATATCCTATTCTGATACGGTCGGTTCAATGCAATATTTGTATGATATATTCTCAGTATTGTATTACAATATGGCAACAGTCTTCATACTTTATGTACCACCTAATTGCAACTTTAAAAAAGAAAGAGCTACTTCTAAACAATTTTATTGGAATATGTAACATGGACTCATAAAGCCAAAACATATGTAAATAGTATTTTGATGGAAGTGTTTTGAATTGATCCCACCAGTGTTTAATTGATGCTTTCTAAAGATTGTTTTGAGAAGAATTTGTGTAGTTTTAGCCAAAATGATTAACTCTTCTCAGGTTTGTGTTTAGAGTTTTGAGAATTTGATCTATAGTTTTAGAAAACTTGTTTAAACGATTGAGCAAAACTGTAAGACCTGCCCCAAGGTCTTTAACAAAGACAGAGAGTCACACATTACTAGATGAAAGCTTTTATTTGATGGAATCTATGGAATCTATAGACTCTTTGAGTCTAAATATTCCAGGCTTGTGTGTGATCCTATACTCTATGGGTCTCTCTGTTGTATTTACCCGAACATTAGATTTAATCAATGCCCACACAGCATTTATTGTGTGGGCATTGATTAACTTTAACATGTGAGTAAATAAAACAGAGAGACCCATAGAGAAGGATCACCCCCCAGCCTGGGTTTAGTTACCCACACGTGATATTTCATCAATGCCTACCCAGTAGTTATGTGTGGGCCCAACCCGAACCACCGCTGGTGTTCGGAGGAGGCCAAAGCCATACATCGCTCATAGATGTGCAACAGAAAGAGATTGAAGTTTAGGATTTGTAATCTATTTCAACAATAGTTGAAATAGATTATGACACAATAGTGTCATAACAATAGTGCATTTTGTAAAGAGGAATGCATAGGAATGTTTTTATTACGGTTTATTCAGTAGGACTTTAAATACATCCTGGGAATAATCGAAGAACACAACCGCTGGACACTGACAAATACTTTCTGAGGTATATATATATATATATATATATATACATTACGACGAGAGCCACCAAGTCACGGGCTCACACAAACACAAGAGCCCGTGACTGTGAGAGCGGTGCAGCCATAGGCCTGCTGTAAGGTTGAGGCAATCGAGAGCAATGGAAGAATTGGAAACCGGCGATACACCCATGGGATCCGCAGGGTCTCTGTGTACACTAGCGGGCCCCCATTAGATGTGACAGGTGATATATTGTGTGAAGGGCAAAAACAAACTGCTCAGCAAAAGTGGGAAGACGAGACGTTGATAAACGAAGGCACCGCGGGCTCATCATAGCAGAGCTGAGGGAATCCTCCTGCAGAATGTCACTTCAATATCTGTCCCGGCCCGCACAACCCCAATTAGGGGGGAGATGCGCTCCTTCAGGGAGCTGGACTCCATGCAGCCCCTCGCTCCAGTCACAGGTTTGAAATGTGAAATGTGAAATGCCACAGTGCTACCCGTTTCAAGTTGGCTTCCCTTAACTATGTGGTTACCCGGCTATATATATATATAAGTGGGAGAGGGCTATAGGGAAACGGTTTTCTAAGCAGCTCAAGAAACAATCTTGATTTTGAAATTGTTTTGGGTGTCATATTCGCCAGAGAACAAGTAGTACAGTACTATACAGTACTGTAGCAGTTTTGTTATAATGAAGTGCATCCTATGCACATATTACCTTTTCATCATTACACCTTATCATTGATTATAGAATAATTGTCTTTTTCTTTTTAAATGAGGTGGTTGATTGGTCCCAGGAGGAGTATCATTAAGTTTCACTGAACCCTCCTGACGTAAGCGATCGCAAAAAAAAAACCTGAACAGAAATTAGTCATGACACTCCTACAATCAATTCTTCACATTTCAGTTCTGATGATGATTTAGTGTCCACAGATGGAGTAAGGTTTCTGACCTTTGTTCATTCGACCCTTCTGATCTCCTTTATTCAGCTTTGCAGCCTTGGTTGACCTCTGTTGACAACAAACAATCATTCAAACACGTGCGTTGCCATTTTTGAATGTTTTTTTTGCCATCCATCAATACAATTAATTATTGATATTACAGAATTGATTGACTCCTGGCTGGGCTTACAAGCTATTCAAAAGAGACGCTTTTCTGCTCTTCTGTTAGTAATGAAAAGCTTGACATTTTATTTAGGGTTTTACGTTGTTTTACCAAAGGAAACGGCGCCACTTAGTGGACATATACAATAAGGTTACAAAATATGATTATAGACTCAATTTATGCTGGTGGCGGTAAAATGTTGTGCTTTATACAGTGATAAACTTAGAGTGATATTTTTTTCCTTCCATACTGATATTTAAGTAAATATGTTAGAAAAATACATTCAATTCACAGTCAATGCTTATTATTTGAGGATACGATTCGTAACCTCAAATAATAACCACAGACAGACACTTAAAGGAAAATAATACAAATACGCATTTACAGTAGACAATAAAACTGTGATCATCCATATCAAATGGAATCTGTATCAACAACATTATTAGATTATAGTATTTTGTCCATGTTTAGAAGCCAATGGGGCATGTTGGCATGACAATAGACAAGATAAGAGAGAATAAAGATGAACCCATGAGGGGAAGGTCTAGCAGCATTTTAAACCAACAGGCCAATAGAAATAAAGGCATCAGGGATTGGGAGGTCGGCAGTTAGACAGGAAGGAGGTGAACGTGTTATCTGTGAAAGAGGAAGTCATTTATGGGCAACTCCATCCAGCTCTTCCTCGCTGACAAGGACACAAGAAATGATGCATGGAAAACTAGCAAAGATAAAAATGAAAACAAGTTGTTTATAGCAGACTCAATGACAGTGATGCGTTGTTGAACCCTGAGGCGGGGTGCATAAAAAGTGGAAATGTGTAAAGATGTGAACTTTTCCGATGTATTATCAATGAATCATTGAAAAGCTTGCAGTCAATTTATGGTAAATTGTAATGACCAATGAGGTTGTATGATTTGAGTTACACGTCATAAGTCATAACCTTATTTCCAATCAAAGGGCATGTTTTAATGAAGAATGCATTGTTGAACATGGCTGTACAAAATCCACAAATGTTTGCTAAGTAAACCACTTGCTCACATCAAATTGAATATAAGCGAGTTAACCCTTCACCCTCAGTCCCAAGCTACCGAATAGCTGTTGTGATTGTAATTTATTTATTACAAAAAATACATTTGTGCCTGTTCTGTTTCCCCTCCTCTAAAGCACTTCAGTATGGACACTTACCGCGTTCAGGTCCCAAATTGAAAAATGGGACAATGCATCTGCCATTTCGATTAATTGAAGATGCACATGTGCAAATGCAGCGAGAAGGATTGTTACAATCAGAAGATGTATTTGCATGTATGGTACATGTATCGGTAAATAAGTAGTTGCTTATTTCAAAGGATTTCATGCTGATTCGAATTTTGAAACAAGAATAAAAAATAGGTGCTTTATTATCATCGTTATTCAAATCATAGCCAATTTGGATTTCCTGAACCCCTGAATGCACACAAGACCATATGATCGGCAATTTTTTGTTCTTTTTATTTCCAAAATGATCAACCTACCTTCAGGTAATGAAAACACAAATTCAAAAGGCATTCAAAATGTCAGTACATGGTTCCTCAAGACTTATTCACTTATTCAACTTGTAATGCAGAGCAGAAAATCTGTTTCCTTAAACACTCTTGAGTTGCAATAATAATGATCACAGAAGTTATAGCTTTTTTTTGGCGTTAGTAAGTTTGAAAAGAAATGGCGGTTTGGGCTGAGGGCTGACCGTCCAACTTCATCCAGATGTTGGCTTGTGAGGCTGTGCCCGGCTGGAACTGTGTCAGAAGGTCTACAGACATAAACATGTTTGTCATACTCCTCCAGTGATTGAATGCTGTTTGGTAGAACTCCACGAGAGAAGTAAGAGCTTTCCACCCCCATTTCTGACTCATTTCCCTCATCCATGTACACAGTCTTTTAAAATATGCAAACAAATGTGTCCACACTCATCCCAAATGCTTTTTGCACTGCTGACTCCCACACACGCATGCATGCACGCACGCACGCACGCACACACACACACACACACACACACAAAACCACATACAAACAAACCGAATAATACATAGCCATTACAAATATGAGCTCACTGGAAAGTCAGTTCCTATCAAAAACAGGAGTAGCCATGTCTCCTGTTTAACCTAACATCTTGAGTGACTTAGACTTTCCTCAAATTTTAACTCAACTGTGTTTGAATTCAAGACTTTTACTTTACTCTTTACTAATTTAAGAGGTCTTGATCCATGCAATTTAGTGACACAGGATTAAGGATCATTAAGGAGACGTTATAGGGCCAAAACACACAACCTTTCCCCTTGGAGTTTGATTCCCTAGCCAGCCTGTCCTGATTTGAGAGTATGCTACTTTGGTAAAAAGGAGGTTCTCTGTCAAACTTCTTCACCAAATGTTTGGATGTAAAGAGAAAACCCATGCTCAACTCAAGAACTACTAGTTCTAGTGTTGATAATCTTGTTTAGTTTTCTTTGTGTCCACATGTTAAAGCTGAAATATGTACTATTTTACAATGTCGTGAGTTGTGATTAGTGTATGACAAAGACAGTATAGGCCTACATGTAGAATTGTATACATACATAGTGTAGGCCTACATGTCTAGGCCTAGTATAAGTAGACCTAAATTATGCTACTTGAAACCCACTTCAAGATATTTCCCAAACCAAATATTTTTCACTTGTAAAAAAAAAAATATATATATATATACATACATATACACACATATATATCAAATTTCATACATGGACATGCTTAAGGTGATTTTGGGCTAGGCTACCAAATGAAAAAACGTTGGTGCTTCGAGACTTGTGGTTGCTTATGGGTAGAATACTTTCCAATTAACTCACAAATCCGGTTTTCCAACCGCATGGAAGGACTCCATTCAGTGGAGCTGGGGTTTGGGGGGTCAGGCAGCCCAAGGCCCGCTGTGGACCAATTATGATTACGTAACAGGTAACAAAGGAGTGAACAAATCGGTTTGGTTTCAATGAACCACCGATCCTATCATCCTAACCACTTGTATCATTCTGGCAGGCAGCATGCCTGCTCATTATCCAATCGTTTCGGACATTCCTTACAGGTAACTGTTCATCCAAATGTTCATCCGTTACACAATCAACATTTGAATACCTCTGTTCACGTTTAGTGGTGCGGGCATTTCATTTAAATGATGTTCAAATTCTGATCATGCTCTATTTTGAAGGGCGATGAACTTGTTGCCACTCTGTGTGAAGATTTGCACTTCTTGGAAACAGTTCCTTATCCGTCCCAAGTTGCATATCCAAACTTCTCACAAACAGGTACAACTAAAACGGTTTTCTAACATTTAGATGTTGTAAATGTTAAGCTCTTAAAATCCAAACTTTTCTTTCTCCAGGGTCGCACTAAAACCTAACAGACAGGGAGCGGGAGGATTGGTAAAACCAACACGTCTCTCTGTCTTTCGTAACACTTTTCCCTCCTCGAGTACCTAACTTGTACTCCATTATAACTGAAACCCAGAAACTAAACGAGATAGGCTACTAGCCTCACCAAAGCTATCCAAATACAACATGAGTTGATCGTTGATCGTGTCATCGCCTGACATGAGGACTGATCGACCTTGTATTCTGGCTCTTTGCACGGAAAACGGGCCCGCCTTTTTCCTGTCACTGGACACCTTGCAGTAGAGGATCGAGCCACCCTGTTGGTGTTTCTCCACAACGTCGGAGTTTCATCACCCCGTGGATGAATCTCCAGCCCGTGGGTGTTTCTCCACGCCGTGGGCGCACTGGGACGTGTTTGATCCGAGACGGGGACAAGACCAGACGTCTCCTGGAAGGCGCGGTGTCGTGGATCTGATTTGTGGTGCTGTCGACTGTAAGTAAGAGCGCATACCTTCTGTCTTCCAAAGCAGCGTGAAAACTTTATTACCCACTCCCCTCAACGGACGGGCAGCTGACCTGAGTTTAGCAGTAGTTCAGAGTTTAGCAGTAGTTCAGCACGTTTTCTAAACTTGCGGACACTCATAAAGTTATTGTATTTTTATTGAATTTGTGAAAATTATGACTTTATGTTTTTTGGGTTGGTAGAGAGGATTATAAAGCAACTTGGTGTGACATGCCTGGAAACAACGATCAGCAGGAATGAGAAAAAATATCAAATTAACTTTTGACATACGCCCTGTTGAAATCTAACGTTATACATTAACAGATACGTTTGTCAAATGTATGAAGCAACGTTACTGGCTTGCTTCGGAATCCCTTTGGACAGTGTAACAAAATTATAGATTTTACCTAGTTAGATGTTAAGAATAAATAAATAATAATATTTTTTCTAAATAAACTAAGAAGCATAGCTACAGGGATCGGAAAATCTTTTTTGGGCGAAAGGTGAGCATTTGACCACAGATGTTAATATTACTTTAGTTAATTCATCTGAAATTATCTATCCCGATCGTCACTCAACAACACCCATCCAAACCCAAAACCCAGAACGCTGTAACCGCCACCACCACCAGCACCACCAGCATGGCAACCATCGCCATGGATAGAATCGGTCGGCTGTTCATCAACCTCCAACAGCTCCGGCAAATGCCCCTCCTGCTGACCCAAGCGGCCCCCTCCATGCCGGCCAACCTCCGGGACACCGAGGTGCCCCGGTACTTCCGCGAGGCCCACGTCCACTCGGGCTACCGGCCCCTGGGCCAGTCCTGGAGCTACTACCTGCGGTCGCTCTTCCAGCGCCACAACGAGACGGTCAACACCTGGACCCACCTGCTGGGCTTCCTGGTCTTCCTGCTCACCCTGTGCCGCCTGGCCGAGACGGTGGACTTCGTGGGGGACCCCCACGCCTGGCCCCTGCTGGTGCTGGCCGTGTCGGCCATGGGCTACAACGGCTGCAGTGCCGCGGCCCACCTCCTGGGCGGCAAGTCAGAGCTGTGCCACTACCTCTTCTTCTTCATGGACTACATCGGCGTGGCGCAGTACCAGTACGGCAGCGCCACGGTGCACTTCTACTACGCCCTAGAGGAGAGCTGGCACGCCCGCGTGGCCGGCGTCTTCATGCCCGCCGCCGTGGTCCTCTCCTGCCTCTCCTGTCTGGGCTGCTGCTACGGCAAGTTCTGCAGCCACAGCCTGCCCACCTGGGTGAGGCGGGTGGGCCAGGTGACCCCCTCGGCGCTGGCCTACGCCTGGGACACGAGTCCCGTGTTCCAGCGGCTGTTGCGGTGGTCGGCGGACGACGACGAGGCGGCGCTGTGCTTCCACCTGGGCCAGGTGGTGTTCTTCCTGTCCAGCGCCTTCTTCTTCACGTACCCGCTGCCGCAGCGCTGGTTCCCGGGCCGCTGCGACATCGTGGGGCAGAGCCACCAGATCTTCCACGTGCTGCTCAACCTGTGCACCCTGAGCCAGATCCGGGCGTCGCACCTGGACTACCTGGGCCGCAGGAGGCTGTACTCGCGTCTCCACGGCGAGGGCGAGGCGGGGCTCGTCGTGGGATTGTACGTGGTCACCGTGGCGGCGTGCGTGTTGATCGCGGCCGGTATGGTCGTTAAAGTCAAGCGAGTGCTGGACGGCAAAGTGCAGAAATGCAAGTGAGGGTAAGGAATTAGTGTTGCATGGTGAATTCTGGACTGGCCTGGGGGTTTGACACATGGTATGACCCACGGTTGAGACTTACCAAAAACTGCAAAAAAGTGTTTTGTTCATTCATTTTCTGAGATGACAAATAAGTATTGTATAAGTTTAACACTGATATTTGTATATGATGATATACTTGATCAGCCTAAATAATTTCTTGCACATTTACGGGATTATAGCAAGGCCATAAATGGAAATATCTTGTATTAGTTTGTATTAAATACAAATATAAGAATATGTTACTATATAAACCCTTTATATCAGAAGCCTGGCATTTTATCAAAGTTACAGTTAAGTGCCAGTATTGTATTTTTAGAGAGAGAGGATAATTCTCCCATGTATTATAGAAAAAGGGACAGCAGATTTGCCCCCTGTAGGCCGGTCAGTACACTGAATAAAGATCTGCTATTTTGGGTTTGGTAAAACAGAGCTGGAGGGTAGAATATTATAAGAAATGTGGTTTATGCATCATATTGAAGTGCAATGAGTGCCAATATAACTAAGTCCGAGCAAGGATATGAAACTTTGTGGACTTTTGAAATGTTGACCTTTTGATTGTCAGGCAACCACAAAGAATATATTTAGAAAGAATATAGTATAGCTGCTGTATCTCAATTTATATCAAATTGGATCAATGCTGTGTTTTAATAGAGCCCTCCCAACCATGCACTAATCAGGCTGAGATCACTGTATCAAGTGTAACCTTGGAAAAGGAAGCTCCTAAGCTTTTGATAAATGCTGGCTTGTTTTTGGACCGCGTTTATGATGACCTTTGGGTTACGATAGGAAAGTCTAGACTGTGTTACTATGCATATCTGAGGCATGATATTTTTTGCTATCGCTAAAGAGGTACTTTGCGTTAACTACAGTAAATAAGAATAATTAAGGTTTTCACTTAACTTACTTTTGGCATTATTCATAGACTTTTTTTTTTTTTTGTTATTTCTCTTGGTATTCCACCTGTTTTCTAATGGTTAGGCTTGAGACTGTTTGCAATAGCATTTTTCTGGTCCGTCGAATGCTCAACCGCTTTAACCGAACATACAAAAGACTGATTTTGTCAAAGGGTTTGGATTTTTTTTTTATGTTGAACCGTGCAGTGTATAGAAAAATTAATGATTGTTGGTGATTTCATTTTCTTTCTAAGTAATTGTGTGCAGATGGAACGGGTGTGTGGAGAGGCGGGGCAGTTTAATTAGTGTTGTTGTCGCCAGGTCTGGCTTATTTATCTTCATCTCCGGCTCCCTTCCCTGTGTTCTGAGCCAGGCTCTGACGCAAGCGTAGACCACCTCTGATTGGCTCCGGCTCAGAGGTCTCCATGGTGAGCTCAATTAAACAGAGGTTGTGCACAGAGGGATTTAATAAAGGTGTAAAGAAAAAGATGCTGTGTGCGCATTTGTACATACAAGCCAACGCATTTGTGCACTGTGTACGTTTGTCCGTTTGGGGATCTCACAATTCTCAAACACAAAATGTTAACATGTTTACAAAATTAAGGCAAGGACAGTAGTAATCAATTTGGAAGGGTTTGAAATGTGAATGTGAAGTCTGTATGTTTAGGGACCAATACAATCATTATCATATAATACAAATATTAGAAAATAAATATACTACTGTTGAACATGATATGGTGCCTTCTCTTCTGTTGCACATTGATGGTCTATTATGCGTCATGTTTCTCTGGTGGGATGCAACAGCACTCTGCTTACATCGACAGATGACTGACCTTCTAAACTGGACGCTATAGTGTTTTCTCAGGCAGGTGCAGTAAAGGCGTCATTAAAGTGCCATGGTCCCCATGATATTACTTTATCAGGGCCCCCCCTCACCAATGAAGCACCATCACGACTCAACTATTTCCCTTCCAACCCGCACAAACATCAGCCCTGCTTAATTTGCATCCAATAATGCATCAACCGTCACCATGACTGCATTCTGATTTTATTACTGTTGAGACATCAAATACAAGTCATATCCCCATCAAGCTCAAAGTGAAGCGTACGTACATACAAGATAAGGAAATGGCAATGCGTCACAAAAGGTACGGGCCAGTTCATTGAAGGGTCACATCCATCTGGCCCACACATAATGCACGCATATGCACGCTTGCAAACACAAACACACACTAACCGATTAAAGCAATTCCCTTAGCCTCGTCAGTTAAAACGTCAACGTTTAAATGGCCACAATAAAAGGGAACATCCAAGTCCATAAAAAAGCTCATAAAACACCTTACAATGATGAAAAAACATTGCAAGTGGAAGCAATTAAAACAATAAAATCGTATTTTAAAAGGCAACTTAATCCAAAACCTTCAGTATTTTCATAGGAAATTATCTAACAAGAGAGATGCAAACATTCTTGAGATATGGAGTCAGACTGATAAGACCCTGGGTCTGGGTGTGGCTGCATACTTTGGTTGTATTAGGCAATCATCAAGTGATGGATGCGAAGATCTACGATATTCATATATTATTCCATTTCAGGTCTGCAAAACATGTGGACATGATGACCTTAGCTTTCCCCCATAGTGAACATGAATGTGGAAAAGGTGTCCTATTCCTCAGAGGTCGGCCCCAATTAATCAACAGGTTCAACAGAACTGACGGGGTGGGCCCTGTTCCCCTCTCCTCGGTGGAGCAGCTGAGGTCAGAGCTGAACAGACTTCGACCAGGCAAGACAGTGGATCCGGACGGTCAGCCTGAGTCTGCCTGAGTCTACACGTCTCCAACCGGATCCTAGTACTGGGGAAGACATCCTACGTGGTTCCTGTACCGAAGAAGACGCGCCCTATCGCCTCCAAAGGCTACAGACCGAGTCAGAGGCGATGACTTCTGACTGGATGAGGCCCTTGAGAGATGGCACTGGTTCACCTTCAGCCCTGGTTGAACCATCATTGGACCCCCTTCAGCTTGCCTACCAGCCAAAGGTGGGATTGGATTACGCCTTCCTCTTAGCATTGTGAGTGTAATGTTCTCTGTAATAACCAGTGTGTGCCTCAGGCATCTCCAAAAGCAGGTAGACACTCCCCTGGCGTCCTGGATTGTGGACTCCCGGAGTGGTTGGTATGTTAAGACTGCAGGGCTTCATGTCTGACACTGGTAAGCACCGCAGAGGGCCCACTGGGGATAGTCTGTTCCCCTTTTCTGCTTAACCTCGTACTTACTTAAGACTGCACTGGTGCGTTCCATACAAGACGGACTGACTGTGTGGATTCATCAAAACAAATTAGGCACCACTATGCAGTTTTTTTCCTGTCCTTTTTAATCAATGTCCGCGCTGCCATCTAGTGGCTGAAAAAGGAATATTTCGTTTTTTTTGATGTAACAAAACTACCCATTTTATTATTATTTTATTTTTTTATAGAAATGAACCATATGGTTTGTGTCTTTTTGTTTTAATGCATTTTCCATGTTTTCTGTAAATAGATGAATAAAGGTCAGACTGTATTGTTAATCTTTACACCACTCTTACACTTATATGGGGGTGTGAGTGTGTGTGTGTGTGTGTGTGTGTGTGTGTGTGTGTGTGTGTGTGTGTGTGTGTGTGTGTGTGTGTGTGTGTGTGTGTGTGTGTGTGTGTGTGTGTGTGAGTGACTGTGTATGCGCACGTGTGTGTACGCGCGTGTGTGGCGCTCATATCTCACACACCTGGTGGCTGTATTGGAGAGATAGGAAGAAAATAAACCTTTCCCCAAGTGATTATTTTGATGAAGTTTTGACACGCAACAATATGCTTTGAATTAATACGCCTAACTTTAGTTAACATAAATGATAAGCAATCTGAAATGACCTCTTAATCTACAGACTTATTCCCTACACCTTATAATAAACGTTGCTGTGTGTGTGTGTGTGTGTGTGTGTGTGTGTGTGTGTGTGTGTGTGTGTGTGTGTGTGTGTGTGTGTGTGTGTGTGTGTGTGTTTGCGCGTGCGTGTGTGCTTGTGCGCAGTGACAGTGGTCAGAATAAAGGCACAGGTTTAAGTCATATGTAAGTACCAGCAGAGCCCGTACTTACACATCTGGTACCAGATGTGTTCGGCTGCCAGATCCAGATCGGCTCGGGGGTCCTAGATGCGCAATAATGACGCACTTCCTGTAAACGATGTCGTTAAATGCGCATGCGCGTCACTCAGTAGCCGGTGTGTCAGCGATATGTAAATGTATTCATTGCTAAGAAGTAAGTAGTTATTTAGCTGTTGATAAACAGCTTTTTCAATGATTTTGCTTGAAAATGGTACGTTAGATATGGGCCTATAATTGTTCATGAGTGATGTATCTATATTGTTCTTTTCTTAGAAGTGACTTGATGACTGTTGATGACTGTTGTTTTTAACAAGCATTGATTTCATACATCTACAAGTAAGTCATTTATTTTCTATGCAAATTTATAGAATAAATCCAAGGCATACAAATGCTTAAAATAATACCTTAAATGGTATTGGTATTAAAATGTATTTAATCAGTCCTTCAAATGTCTTAAAAATGCCAATACATTGGGATTGGGATTTTGTCAGACATTTTCTCATGCTGTTATTTATAAATCCCCAAATAATTTAAGCAGAAGCATCTATCAGCCAAAAATGCATCTCATATTTACACTTAGTCAGTTAGTTCAGTATGGCATTTAATGTGTGTAATGTGATTATGTATGGACGTATCAGTATATTACGGAGTGACGTAGTTCCGGTCACCAGTTGATGAGTTGAACCAGTTATGAAGACACGCTCGAATGAGCTCTGTATTAAGATCTGTTAACCTTCTAATAAATACCACGACAAGTGACACAACGTGTGCGTATCGTGACATGGTGTCAGAAGTGACGAACTGAACGCCGAAAGAACGGAGATGGCAAAGTTTGGACCGCCGTAACAGTTTGACTTTACCCGGCCAGGGGAATGGCCAACATGGAGGCGCCGATTCGACAGGTTTCGTGCAGCTTCCAAGCTCAACAAAGAGAGCGGTGAGGTACAAGTCAACTCTCTTCTGTACTCGATGGGGAAAGAAGCAGAGCCAATTTATGAATCGTTTGTGTATACGGAGGACGACAACAATGATAACCCTGAACTTAACTACGAGATAGTTATAGCTAGGTTTGATGATCACTTCGTGCCTAGACGCAACGTGATTCATGACCGGGCATGCTTCCACAAGCGTGTGCAGAAGGAGGGAGAAACTGTAGAATCTTTTGTGAGAAGCCTGTATGAGCTTGCTCAATACTGTGAGTTTGGCATAACAAAGGATGAACAAATTAGGGACCGACTCGTTATTGGCATTCTAGATAGCGAGGTCTCACAAAAGTTGCAACTTGAGGCTGATCTTACGCTAGAGAGGGCTATCCTCCTAGCCCGACAGAGCGAGCAGATCAAGAAGCAGAGCGTGGAGCGGGCAGAGTGCTCAGTGAATGCTGTGGGACAAAGGGGACAGGCAGGTTGGAAGCGCGGCAAAGACATGCGGCAGCGATATGGGCGAAACTTTCCGGAACGTGAGGAGTCCAGCAAACAAAATGGATGCCCACGGTGTGGCAGAACACACACACGTGAGGAACGTTGCCCTGCACGCAACAAGAACTGTCGGCGATGCGGTAAGCTGGGACACTTTGAACTGTTGTGCAAAAGCAAAATTACTAAACAATTAATGGCTGTGACACACGAATATGGTGATGATGATGACGATGATCAAGCTTTCTTTATCGGAGCTGTGACAAATCAGGCCTATAGAGTAGTTGAACAGCCAGATTTCAGTGACGATTGGCGTGTCACACTGCCCATCAACAATAGTCTAGTGGACTTTAAAATTGACACGGGGGCAGACATTACTGTAATGACTGAGAAAACATACAGCAAACTGCCAGACAAGCCCCAGTTAGCTAGAACCACAGTCAGTGCCACAAGCCCAGGAGGGGAAGTGGAATGCATAGGCAAATTCCTGGCCACATGCCTGCACAAGGGCCAAAAGTATGCCTTCTGGATTACAGTGATTAAAGGACGATTCGCACAGAATCTACTGGGGGGAGGTGTAGCCAAATCCATGGGCCTCGTGAAACGGCTGAATGCAGTCAGCACAGAGAAGGACGACCTATTCGGTGAAATAGGTCTCCTACAGTGCGACCCTGTCAAAATCGTGCTGAAACCAGGCGCGGAGCCCTATGCTGCCACAACGCCGCGCCGGGTGCCGTTTCCCCTCCTGCCCAAAGTCGAGAAGGAGCTGGGGCGCATGTTAGAGTTCGGCATAATCGAGCATGTCACGGGCCCAACTGACTGGTGCGCGCCCATGGTGCCTGCGGAGAAAAAGAATAAAGACCAGGTCAGAGTGTGTGTGGATTTCAAAAGGCTGAACAAGGCTGTCAAGCGAGAACTGTACGTGTTGCCCACACTGGAGGACATTGCTCCCAAGCTAGCCGGGGCAAAGGTGTTCTCCGCACTAGATGCTTCTAGTGGCTTCTGGCAAATTCCCCTGGACCCGGATAGCCAAAAACTGACCACCTTCATCACACCCATGGGCAGGTTTTGCTTCAGGAGGCTCCCATTCAGGATCTCGTCAGCCCCTGAAATTTTCCAAAGACTCATGACCGAGCTGCTCAGTGGCCACGAGGGAGTCGTGGTCGTGATGGACGACATACTCGTCTACGGTGCGGACGAGGAGGAACACAACAGGCGGCTGAATGCAGTCCTCCAGACCATAAGGCGGTCTGGACTGAAACTGAACAAAGCCAAGTGCCAGTTCAACAAGTCGTAGATCGGCTACTTCGGACACATAATCAGCGCAGAGGGCATGAAACCAGACAAAAGCAAGGTGAGCGCAATCACTGACATGCCCAGCCCAAACAACGTGGGAGAGCTGCGCCGGGTCCTAGGCATGATCAATTACCTGGGGAGGTTCTTGCCAGGCCTCTCAACTGTGCTACACCCAGTCACTGACCTGCTCAAGAAGGACAGTGCGTGGGCATGGGGTGACCTCCAGGAGAGAGCGATGCAGAAAGCCAAAGACATGCTCTCATCAGCCCCAACACTGGCCTACTACGACTCCAACCGCCGCACCGTCGTCAGCGCTGACGCCAGCAGCTACGGCCTGGGCGCCACACTACTTCAGGAGTACATTGGTGAGTTGAGACCTGTTGCATTCTGCTCACGCACACTCACAGAATCAGAGAAACGTTACTCCCAAATAGAAAAGGAGTGCTTGGCAGCGGTGTGGTCGTGTGAACGATTTGTACGCTATGCACAGGTGCTAGACAGTTTTTGCCTCCAGACAGACCACAAGCCGCTTGTCCCATTGATTAATGCATGCGACCTGGACAAAGCGCCGGTGCGGTGCCAGAGACTGTTAATGCGCATGATGCGGTTCAATGTTACAGCTGTGCATGTTCCAGGAAAACAGCTGATCGTGGCAGATGCGCTGTCCAGGAGCCCTCTGACTCAGGCCGGGTCAGAGACGGAGCGCCACATCAAGGCGTATGTCGATGCGGTGGGGACAAACAAGCCCATGTCATCAGAGAAGTTGGAGGAGATAAGAGGAGTAACGCAGACTGATCCAGACCTTCAGGCGGTCATCTCCAGCGTGCAGAACAGCTGGCGTAAGACTCGCAACTTTCCCTCTTTCTCTGCATTCTACTCTGCCAGGCATCACCTCTCTGAAGCGAGGGGACTAGTTCTGTATGACGACAGAATTGTGATTCCTAAAATACTGAGAGCAGACATTCTGAAGAAAATTCATGCTGGTCACCAAGGACTGACAAAGTGCCGCGAGAGAGCCAAGCTCTCCGTCTGGTGGCCCGGCATTGGTGGCGACATCAAGGCAACAGTGTCGCAGTGCAAGTTCTGCATAGAACACAAGCCCAAGCAGAGGCATGAGCCTCTCATCACAACAGCCCTACCGGGGGGGCCTTGGCAGAGGATCGCTGCTGACCTATGCGAGCTGGAAGGGAAGCAGTACCTAGTGGTTGTGGACTACTATTCCAGGTATGTCGAAATGGCACACTTACCTTCTACATCAAGCTTGCAGGTCATCACGCGCCTCAAAGCCATCTTCAGCAGATGGGGCGTACCTCTCGAACTAGTCAGCGACAACGGTCTGCAGTTCACTTCAGCAGAATTCACTGACTTTTGCAAAGAGTACGGGTTCACACACGCAACCTCAAGCCCCCACTACCCCCAGGCAAACGGGGCAGCCGAGAGAGCAGTCCAGACTGCTAAAAGACTGCTGAAACAGCCAGACCCGTACCTTGCTCTGATGAGCTACCTGGCCACGCCCATTGCTGCAACGGGAGCTAGTCCAGCTCAACTCATGCTGGGACGACAAATTCGCACCACAGTCCCCACATTGGAGCAAAACTTGCAAAAGACTCCAATAAGCCCTGAACAAGTAAGAGTAAATGACTCTAATGCCAAAAGATCCTACGAGTACTTCTACAACCGCCGACACTCCACCCTCCGTCTCCCAGAGCTGCCGACAGGTCAGGCAGTCCGTGTCAAGCTGGACACAGACAAGGGGTGGAAGACCCCTGCGCAGGTGGTGGCGAGAGCGGAACAACCCAGATCCTACATGGTCAAGATGGACAACGGCACAGTGTTGCGGCGCAACAGGAGACACCTCCAGGCTGTTCCTGAGACCACCGGGCCTACAGAACCACAGCTACAGCCCGGGACCAGCCCAGCACGTCCCGTCAGCAGTCCACTTCCTGGTATGGTCACCAGGGGCCAAAGAGCATCACCAGGGCCCTCTGCACCAGAGGCTACACAGACACCGGCACGGCCTACTCTGTCTGGTGACACAGCCAGACTGACCTCCAGGGGCAGGGAAATCCGACCACCTCTCCGGTTCAGACTCAATGAATGATTTTTGACTGTTTTTATTGCTAATGCCTAACCATTTTTTTTTTCTAGGTTTCGTTACTGTCTTAACAGTGGGCTGATTTAGTTGAAAAAAAAAAGAGAGGACAGGAGAAGGATAAGGGAAAAACTGTTTCTGCGTTAATGTTGGTAATGCACTTACTGTGTTATGTTATGTGAATGTGTTACACATACTACAGTACAGTAGTATGGGGGTTGTGAGGTTTATGGGGAAAAAGAAGAGGAAATGCTTTTGGTAAAAATAGATTTAATTTTGAATAAGAAAAAGTTTGCTTACCTGAATCTGCAATTAGAGTAGGTATTGTTTATCCGAATGTATGTTTAGGATTCTCTGGATGGACTCAATACAGGTAAAGGTTACTTTCAGTTTATTGTCTTAAAAGGGGGAGATGTAATATGATTATGCATGGACATATCAGTATATTACGGAGTGACGTAGTTCCGGTCACCAGTTGATGAGTTGAACCAGTTATGAAGACACGCTCGAATGAGCTCTGTATTAAGATCTGTTAACCTTCTAATAAATACCACGACAAGTGACACAACGTGTGCGTATCGTGACAATGTGGTTTTAGAAATTCAAGTCTAAGTCTATGACAACATCAAGATTTCTGTCTTGGTGTGTGCTTTCTAACATAACAGCTGTGCACTGACTTTTAATTGTTCATCCCTTGCACCAAAGACCATTACTTCAGTTTTTTCATTGTTCAATTGAAGACAATTTTGGCACATCCAGTGATTGAAGTAGTTATTTAGCTGTTGATGAACAGCTTTTTCAATGATTTTGCTTAAAAATGGTAAGTTAGATATGGCTTGATGACTTTTGTTTTCAGAGCCTGTGGGAATACACCTGTGCGATATCACCGCTGCAGGCCACATGAATAAAAATATATATAATAATATACAAATATGTCAGTGTGTGTGTGTGCCCGTGTGTGTATCCAAACACATACACTGCAATTCACATACAGCTCAATGTAAATCCATGAAAACATCATGTTTTGATCCCACAGCCAATTGAGGATATATTCATGAATGTGGTAACACATTATATACATTCTTATAGGCCTACCTTGACATTTTTACTATTTTACAGATGTTTGTTAAATTATAGAGCAAAGATACCCCTAATGGAAACGAGGAAAATGTTACATTTTTTATTGTTATTAGTTGTATATGCAAGGATACAATTCATTGAACATCTGGAAAATCATAAAAAAAAAATAATAATAATTCAAGGTATAGGATGAATATCTAATATCAACACATTCATGAATTCATCCTCAATTCACCATGGGATCTAAACATGTTTTTTATTGATTTACATTTAGCTGTTCCACAGTTGTATCAATGTATTGTCTTATTTATTCTGTTTTGTATGAGCAAATACAATCTCATCAATCATATGACTGTCCATGTTCTTCATTTTCAGTTAATAGAAACTAAAAAATACTGTCTTGATATCTAACTTTAACAGTACCAATCCTTACTTTAACATATGTGAAAATAAAAATATGCATTCATCAGTGCTTTTAGACATGTTTCCAATGGCTTTGTGAGAGAACGGGCTCCGTTCAATGAAATGAAAACCAAAACTGATTGAGCACCGTTTATAAACAACCCTTCCGGGTTTTGTCCGTTGGCTTCTTTTATAATATGTCCATGGTTGGCTTGTGTCGATACGTCAAGTGTCGATATGTCATCTGTTAGCGCAGGACCCCGAGCCGATCTGGCAGCCGAACACATCTGGTACCACCGGCCACTGGGAGTATGGCGGTTCCCATCAGCAGCTCAGTGGCGCTACTGAGGCTAGAGCGCATGCTCAACACCGTGTTGCATATCCGTATCCCGTATCCCGCGGTAACTCATTTTACCCAGAATTCCCAGGTTAACCAGAAAGGAACAGGCTCCATGTTGGTTCTGGCTACAAACCTTCCAATGCAGACATTAGCAGTGTGTTATCCGCACACGGCCAACCACATTACATAAAGTAGATCAACCACACTGAGCTCTGCAGAAACGACCACTGAGAAGGTGGTTGTTTGAACAATTTACATGTTTTGGAAGTAAAAGCTATTGTGTTTCAAGTGGCGTCGGAATTCAAGAAGCATTCAAAACGAAGGTAACAAACCTCAACTTATAAATATAGTTAAACTTGCATCCCTCTTAACCTACTGACACGATCGAGTTATTGCAGCTGAGTAAGTGACCATAAACTGGTGTAGAGCGGGTTGCAGATCTAGTATCAGAAGTTAGCTTATTTTGTAGCAGTATATTTACATCCACCAAAGCCCACACGTGTCGTGTGGCCATATCACCTATAGAGGGGAACCCCGATCTAAAATCGTTTTCATATGCGTATTATGCATAGCGAACGTTTTGTACAAGTATATACTAATATTTATGTTTTGCCGAGCACCACCCCGGAGTACCGCGATCGTCAATAAGGGGCGTGCAAGTCGACTTCATGGGCTGATGTGCTGCTCATGATGCTCTTGATCGTCTCCTGCTGCTTCAAGCAATCTTGAAGTGTTATTTCCGCACTGGGTGATAACTGTTGCAGCGTCTCTGTGTTGCTCGTATAGAGGTGGGCAAGCTTTTATACATGCTGCAGTTGAGATATTAACTCTGAGAGGATTGAGGCGTGACTTTGCTCCGTCACATCGCAGGGTGCGCCGCCATATTAGGAGCACTGGGACGTAAAGGATGTTTGGTAGCAAGGGGGGAAGGGGGGGGGCTTGTTGTTATGGTGCTTTTTTTGTGATTCTTATTGAAATTATTTGTTAATTATGAGTCATGCCAGACTTTGCAAAATAGAAAACAGTGGTGTCTATCTCTATGTTAACACCTCTCACGTACCTGCTAGCTTCCCTAAAATGCTTTTTTATGACCTGTTTTATGATGAAGTTATAGAATAGACATTTCTGGCGGAAAACGCGCTCAACCATTCAGGATTCCAGACTTGAAAAAAGCATCTAGGATAGCGGCAACAGGTGCATCACTCGTGGGTCGTTCTTTAGGCTCTTTCAGGGACTTTCTTAAACACGTTTGATACAACTGTCTTGATGCTCCCAATATGGCGTATTGCCTACAAAAGTAGGTGATGCATTTAACATTTTACAGACTGATTTAACTATGATTAAACATTTGTGTGTGTGTGTGTACGCAGGCAGGCAATCGGATGGAAATTCCTGAAGCCTAGTAGATCCAGGAGCTCATAGGACCGCTCAGCCCTGTCAGATACCAGAGAGCCCGAATACTTGCTCAGTTGGGATTCCTGAGCCTTTGAGAGGTTCACCGGCGATGGAGGCTTCTGCGGACGGGCCCAACAAGAGCTGCGAGGTGGAGGAAAACACAGTGAAGGGTGGGGAAGAGGAGGACGGCGAGGAGCAGAAGGACGCCGGGGCAACTGACGAGTTGAGGGAGTCGCAGGCTTCTCAAAGTAGGGCAAAGCAGACAAGGATAAGTATTGACTTTGCACCAACGACCGCCACAGGGACAGTGGTCCCAACAGAGGGAACGTATGACATCGATGAGTCGAAGGAGGACTTGGCGGAGGAGCTCACAGCTACAGCCGTGGACAATGTAACACAAGAAGAGGAGATGGAGGAGCACCTTACTACTTCCCCTGACACTGTACCAAAAGAGGAGGAGGAGGAGGAGAAGGAGCTGCTCATGACTACATCTGTTGAGGATGTACAAAACGAGGAAGAGGACAAAACGGACATAAAGTGTTCTATAGATGTACAAAGTCAAACCCTAATGGAGGACATGGAGGAGCCAGGGGCAGCCAGGGGAGATCATTTAGACGAGCTCATGGACATGGGGACCGTGGACCAAGAGGAACAGGAGGCTCAGATGAAAGGCGAGGAGGAGAACATGTCGGACTCAGAAAACAGTGGCCAAACCATGATGGGGAGAGGTAAAGTGTGTGTGTGTGTGTGTGTGTGTGTGTGTGTGTGTGTGTGTGTGTGTGTGTGTGTGTGTGTGTGTGTGTGTGTGTGTGTGTGTGTGTGTGTGTGTGTGTGTGTGTGTGTGTGTGTGTGCGATAGGTTGGGGTAGGTGGTGGATAGGTAGGTGTGAAAGGTAGGGTTCTGTGAGGTTAAAAGTTAGCTGGGCTTACCTGTGTGTAATGTCCCTCATATTGTGTTTTTTAATAAACAACTTTTGTAGCTTTGCCATGAGTACAATTGTAAGCATGCATATATTACTATTCTAAAAGTACATTCACTATATTTGGAGCATTTGTGGCTGTATTTACAATAATCCTAATTGTGTGTTCACTTTCCTAGCCTTAGAGAAGGAGACTGGGCTGTCATTGATGGGGAACAACATTCAAGTAGTGAAAGTTGCGATGGATGATGTGAGTATGGAATGCTCACTAGTTGACTGTTTGCCAATGAGTAGCTAACCCAATTCATTCAGTGCATTAGCATGGTATACTTAGCACTTTACATTTCCTCAGGAAAAACATTGAATGACTCTGAAATAAGGAGGGGGGGAAAACATGTCTCGTTTTAATCTAGCTAATTTCATGACTTAATATTAGTTGAAGCACTACCAGTGTTTATTTGATCATTTATCCCCAGTGTTCAATACACCTGTACTTATCCTAGCGCAAGATGCCATAACTCCTGCTTTTTGGTGACCTATATCAAAATGAATAAAAACTTTACAAAAACAAAGTGTTTTTCGTGATAAAAGGAAAAACAAAATAGCCTTTTTGACTAACATAGTTATTACAAAATATGTTGTTGAGATAGTACACATCATGTAGGTTAACGCCAAATGAAAATAATAAAAAGTAAACGGGAACACAAAATCGAACTAAAAACCAATACAAACATACCTTACTAAAAACAACAGCAAAACCGGAAAAATATACTGTGTATACCTGTAAGAACTGAGGACAGTAAGTCACTAAGTCACTGTGGACAGAGAGAAGCGTTTGAAGAAGACCCACATGGGGCACTGAGACCCACCTCCTCACATCCGGCTGGCCTTCTTCCTTCCTTGCAGTACAGACTCCAGGCCGCGACCCGGCCTCCCAGGCTGTCTCCCAACGGGGACCCCGCCTCGCCCAGCCAGGTCACGGTGAAGGACGAGCCCATAGACGAGGAGTACAACCAGGCCCTAATCTCCTCCTCCGCTCCCACAGACGACATTAAAGACGAGCCTGAGACCCCAAAGGTAGGACATTCTGAAACATCTCTCTGGGAGGACTGTGATGCAATCATGGGCGTCAGTTTGGTTTGAAATGTGCTGGGGCGCATTTGGATGTGCATTTTCAGAATTGCTGGATACAATGAGGATTTTTCCCTTTAGTGCAGGAAATGAAAGGTTCTGAAAGATGTACATGCACACAGGTGTCTTGTAGGGAGCTGAGTCTTGTTACATAGTGCTTGTAAGGACATTTTGAGCATGTTAACAGGCCAAGAGCATGGCCTAAAGTTCTGCCCAATAAATTAGCATTGTAACTTTTCTGGATGCACTCGTCACAAGGAGATCGAGGTCTGGGTTGTTGGACCAATTCTTTTTACATTATTGGCCACTCACAGTACTCAGTCACCCTAGAAAAACAAACCTGTTTGTTAATGGACAGATTTTTCTTCCCATTAAAACAAGCAACACTACAGGGTAATGAACAACTATTTTTCACCCTGTGACATTAAAGTACATTGAAACAAGTTACATTCAATTTTTACATGGTCTGTGCCAGGAACAGGACCCAGGTCCATCTGAAATAAACAGTGACCTGCAGGAACAGGCAGATGATCATGACGAGGTGAGGCCCGCTCATATCTGGAGAAAAACTTGAACGTATTCAAATAAACATACAGAGAGGCAGCAACAATGATTCTAAAACAAGTCAACATTAGAATCTGCATTCTGTTTGCCATACATAGACAAACCAAATATGCAGACCTCAATCCTACTGGACCTCTCCACAAAGATACCACTTACTATAACTATTAACAACTATTTACGCACAGAACTATTTACACTTAAAAAGCTGCTACCCATTCACTTACAACTAATGAACTATATTTCAGGAGCAGTCAGCTACTCAAACTGAGGGGATCCGCCCTGAACACCCCTTGGATGGCCCGTACCAGCCCAGTCCAAGGGAAATTGAGCCACAAACACTGCTGAATCGGACTCTAAAGTTCCAGGATAGTTGGTATCAAGCATTCCCTTGGCTGCATTACAGCCAGCAAGTGAAGGGGGTTTTGTGTTTCCATTGCATGACTGCTTTTGCAAAGCAAAAATCAACATTGGCCAAATGTGCTGAACAAACATTTATCTCGGCAGGGTTCCGAAACTGGAAGAAAAGTAGGGAAGCTTTCAGCAGACACCAAAACTGCAAGGCACATGCGATTGCTCTGAATACACAGCCACACATACCGCATTCTATTAGAATTCAACTGTGCAGCCCTCTAGCAAGGGCTCAAGAGGCAGCCAGGTTGGCGCTTTTACAAATTGTAGGTGCTGTGAGGTACCTCTCAAAACAGGGCTTGGCTCTTAGAGGCCATTCCAAGAAGGACGGAAACTTCCAGAGTTATCTCAGAGATAAGGCGGAGGATGACCCCAACCTGGCAAGCTGGCTGGAGAGAGAGCATTCCTACACAAGCCCTGAAAGCCAAAATGAGATACTGAGCATCATGGGTAATATTATAATTGGGGGGATAGCCGCAGAGATTTCTGCCTTACCTGTGCTGCAGTACTCCCTTATAATGGATGGAACACAGTATGTCAGTGGCACTGAGCAGATCTCCATCTGCCTCCGCTATGTGGACCAAGAGCTGGAGCCAAGGGAGGAGTTTGTGGGCTTGTACGAGGCCTCTTCCACAACTGGCGAGCATCTCTGGAGAATTGCCTCCGATGTGCTGCTCCGTCTCAATCTTCCACTCTCGGGTCTTCGTGGCCAAACCTATGACGGAGCAGCAAACTTGTCGGGGAACCTATCTAGGATGCGAGCTTTGGTCCGAAGCGAACAGCCGCTTGCCAGTTTTGTCCACTGTGGTCCTCAGTTTGTGAACCTGGTCATACAAGCAACCTGCTCATCCACACCAGTTGTGAGTGATGCTCTCCAGTGGATCCATGACCTGGGTTGTTTGTTTGGCCAGTCTGGGAAATTCAAAACCATCTTTAAACAGATAGCCATATCTGAAAATGGCTCACTCACCACCATTAAGCCGTTGTGTGCCACCAGATGGACTGTGCGAACGCCAGCGATCAAGTCTGTCCTCACCCAATACGAGGTGATCTTGGTTGCACTGGAGGAGATGGCTTCAGCGAAAGAGGAAGTCTTAGCTCCTCGAGCAAGTTGCCTTCTTGACCAACTCCAGAAAGGAAACGCAGTACTTGGCCTTCTACTTGGGCAGGATATTCTCTTGAAACTTGAAGGTCTCAATAAAAGCTTGCATGGGAGAGCAGTAACAATTGGAGCGATGTTACAGGCTGTCGATTGCACAAAGAAAGCGTTTGTGGCACAGAGAACGAGCGAGACATTCATGAGGCTTTACTGGAGAGCTGTGGAATTCACAACATCTCTCGATCTGCAGCCAATAAATCTACCACATGTACGGAAACCATCAAACCGATATGATGGGCCTGCAAATAGTCCCACCTCGTCTTCTGCAGAGGAATATTTCAGGGTGCAGTTTTTCTCTGCCATCGACACGGCAAGCATGCAGCTGGATGAGAGATTCAACCAGGAGAGCCTTGGCAATTTGGCCATGTTGGAGCAACAGCTACTGTCTGGGGAAATTAGCGAGGTAGTAGAGCTCTACCCAGAATTGGATGCACAGCTGCTGCCAGTGCAACTAGCTATGCTGAAGGCAAATAACAAGTTCAATACTAGTCAGGAAGTCAGTAATATCTTAAAGACCATGGTACCAGAAGTTAGGCGGCTGTTTCCCCAAGTGGAGGCTCTCGTTAGGCTGTTGCTTGTGGTCCCAGTGTCTTCTTGCAAAGCTGAACAGAGCTTCAGTGCGCTGCGCCGTTTGAAGACTTTGCTCCGCTCCACGATGTCGCAGTCACGACTCAACAGCGTATCAGTCTGCCATGTCCACAGGGAGAAGCTAGAAAAAATAACCAGGAAGGAAATAGCTACTGCCTTCATTGGCACATCGGAGAGGCGTGCACATTTGTTTGGGACATTTTAATAGGCAGAATTGGCAATAGGCTTACGTTTGTTAGTATTTAGTACCTGTTTTGTGTTCTGCTAGAATTTGCAATCAAAAAGCTGTGTTTCTGGGTTATTTTTGCAATCAATTAAAAAATATGCTGAATTGCCATCCTTATCTGGTCAGAGTTCTTACTTTGGCATTTTCACAACAACGTAGTGCACCCAGCTATTTTCAGTCCACACAAAGGCACTTGCAGCAGGTCTGGAGCTCAACAGGGTGGCCTAGAGAAGGACCAAAATCAAATGGGTGGGCATCCGTGTCAGATATATAACCACTAGGCCTACACACTTGGAATTTTGTAACACTAGCCCATTAATAACAAGCTTGGAGACATAGTCTTCTCGCTCACCCGTTTGAATCTACTCTCTGATCAAAGAAGCTTTTTTAGGTTAGCCACAGGCTGCAATTAATTGCTTACGAACAAAAACATGCAAATGAAATGTCACAGCACCAACAACTTGACTTTGCAGTTTTCCTCTAGAATCTTTTGTAGCAGTGGTGCTGTGAGTTGTGCAAAATAAACAACCTTTAAATGGTTACTTCTATTGAGATTTTTTAGGGAAAAATTTACAGATTGAGCTTTCAAATATGACATAACAACAGACGGAGTCACGGTATCTGCTGAGACCGGATCATTGTGCAAATTTTTATTTTTTATTTTATTTTGCAGTGGCGCTGGCCATCCAGCAGCCGCAGTGCGACGCTGCTGAATGCATATAGGGGAAACACTGGACTTTGTTAAGTCAACACATGGGAAGGCTGGGCGAGGGTAGAGTAGCATTAACGTTACCGTCCCTATTGAACTCATCTGAACTCTGACTGCATCTAATGATAAAATTATGTAATGCTGTGAACTCCGAAGTAAGTAACGCAAACAGCCGGCGGTTCCAACTTTACTGTGGCAGCTAGGCTAGGTCTACCTGGCTTCTAGAAGCTAATGTTGGCTAGGGTCAAGTTCAATGATAGAACTTAGAAACTATCAAGATGACTTGCTCGCTGCCCTCGGTCAAAACTACCACAAAAGAGGTTTTACTAATAGTCAAAAATAAATATAAATACGTTACCTCCACCTCTCCTAAAATGCAGGCGGCAACTGCAGCAGATTGTCCATTGAAGCAAAACAGTCAGGTTGCATAGAGAAGTAGTCCTTAGAAGGGAAGGCACATTGTTTTCAGCTGCATAACTTACATTATGTCATCATCCAATCATGTGCGATTCCCATTTAAAAGTAACAAGCTCTATTGGCAGACGGGTGCCACCCAACCGTCCCCCATCCAAGAACTGATAACAATGTTAAAATTGTTAAACTGTTGACAGAGAATCATGTACCCCTTGGCTACCTAATAGCAGTATGGCTGTGTTCCGTATCCGGATAGACTTTTTGTGGATTTGTTGGCATCTGTCAAGAATTATATGTGCTATGAACTCATCTTTTTTTTTTTTACTGAATTCAACTCGAGTCAATTTTTTATTTTTTAATAATTGGTGGGTACAAGATGAATCTTGATGAAAACTGGTAGGTACGCGTCCCAAGCGAAAACGACTCCTATGGATGCAATGCTCCCCCAATTTGAGTATTCGGTGTAGGTAATAGAAGATAAAAAAATATTAAAATCCTTCTCCATCAATCCTCTATGGACACACCTGCTTGACTCCAAGTGGAATCGGGATTATGTAATTAAGAAAATAAAATAGTATTACTTGAAACTTGTAACGTGTTTTTTTCAACACAATCCTTGATTCCCAGGAGCTGATGATCAGCTCCGTGTTCTCCGTGAAGGGGAAGTCCGACCCGCCGCGTCTGGCGTCGCGAGCGGCCTCAGCCCTGGCGAAGCCCACTCCCCCCGGCCACGGGCCCTCCACCCTGTACGTGGTGTGCTCTCTCTGCAAGACCTTCATGATCAAGGGCCAGACCGCCTACCAGAAGAAGGGGTCCCCGGAGCTCTACTGCTCCCCCGCCTGCCTCTCGGCCAAGCCCCAGGAGCCTGCAGGCAAGATGTGCCACCACTGCAGCAAGTGAGTCCCCTTCACTCCTGGCCGCAAGGACGCTGTCACTTTAAAACTGCCCTAACCCGAGCTGTGGTGGTAAACGGGCAAAGTATTGACAACAAATAATGAAATTTGTCATTTTGAATTCTGATATCGTAAGAAAATGTTAAACGTATGTCCTGTGTTATTTGACCTGAGGTTAAATGTTTCACGTCTGCTTCCCCTCCTATAATGCTTTCCTAGCATATCCAACATTTTTCGAAACAAGGTCACCTGACTTTATTATTTTTGAATTCCCCTCAATGAAATTCAAATATGGCATTTCAAGTTGTACCATTTAAAAAAAACACCATTTCCATACACAAATTTTAATGGTTAATAAAATTCAAAACTTGGAAGTGATTTGGCCCCATTCCCTTCAAACACATTTAGCTCTATTAACATCCCGCCATTGGTTGACATGCATCAGAAGGGGACACTGTAAAAAGCAAAAATATATTCACGTATTTATGAAGATTAAGGTACGCATAGGATAGAAATATATGAGATAAAGAAACACTTCGATAAAAACATTACGTTTGATTTATCTTTTATAAATATTGAGAGTGTGAACGAATCAACACGCCTCCCTTTTACCCTACATTCACACTACATGCGTTTGTCGACGGGCCGCTCTCGAAATGCATTGTGGGTCCGTCTGTTCCGTCGGCTCCGTGGCCTGCATCAAAAAGTTGAGAAATGTTCAACTTTTCAGGCACCAACGGATCCGTCGGCCAATCGGATCACGTTTTGCAAATACACGCAAATACACTGTCCAATGCCTTTGTAATACAACCCGGGATATCACATGGATGCGTCAAAAAGCCGTCATCCGTCGACGGGCGGAGGTAGTGTGACCGTAGGGTTAGGTTCCCCCCTGGATCCCCTGCAGCCTTGTGTGTTCGTAACGCCCGTCTCTTCCTCCTCCAGGGCGGTGGCGAGGCCCGCCGACCTGATCCGGTCCCCCATCGACGGCACCACGGGAGTCCGGGACTTCTGCAGCCCGGCCTGCCTCGCCGCCTTCAACACGTCCCAGGAGGCGGTCGCCCCCGCTCCTCGCCAGTCCACCTGTAGCGTGTGCAAGAAATTCGTCTCTGTAAGGCTGGAGACTCTCTTACTCGCTCACTCGCTCGCTCACTCACACCCTGTTTTGTTTAACCATAGCCGCTGTGATCTGTTAGTTGGTACACCTGTGCTTGAGTTTTTTTGTTCTGCGTAAGCGAGATGAGCTTACATCCGTGGAGATGTGGGCGGGAGCTTAGGCCACTTAGGGCTACGCCGGTTGTGACGTGGGGACCCACGGCTTGGCGATGGCGACTATTCAATGCAGAAGTATCAATGAGGCTTAATAGTTAGTTCGTTGAAGCTTAATCTCAAATTCATATTCTACATCTATAGTTTATACACTCTTTATTTGAATGCAAGATTTTGAATGGGCTCCTCCTAGTTCAAGTTCTACTCTAGTGCACCCACCGTACCGCTACGCTGTTACCGGGATTGCAAGCTCTTGAATGCGCTCCCCCTACTTCAAATTCGACTCCTTCAGTACACAGACCTTGACCTTGACCAGACCTCCTCCTCCGCAGAAAACCAAGCACGAGGTGGCCCTGAACGGGATCACCCACCGGATCTGCAACAACGTCTGCTTCAACAGCTTCCGCTTCGCCCACAACATCAACATCAGCACCTGTGCGGTCTGCGGCGAGCACTTCGCCAACAAGATCGTGGTGCTCAAAACCACCGGCGGCCTCCTGAACATGTGCAGCGACGCCTGTCTGGCCAAGTACAAAGAGGTGTGTGTGTGTGTGTGTGTGTGTGTGTGTGTGTGTGTGTGTGTGTGTGTGTGTGTGTGTGTGTGTGTGTGTGTGTGTGTGTGTGTGTGTGTGTGTGTGTGTGTGTGTGTGTGTGTGTGTGTGTGTGTGTGTGTGTGTGTTAGAGAGTGAGACGGAGAGAGTGTGAGACGGAGAGAGTGTGAGACGGAGAGAGGCTGATGAGAAATACAATGATTTGGGGTCAGGCAGTGTGTTGGGGTGTGAGCACAGAGCTTGCTTATGAGTGTGTGTGTGTGTGTCTGTTCCACACTAGAAGCTATTTTCATGTGTAGAAAATGGCCCACAAAGAAATGTGTGTGACATTGCACCCTTCTAATTGGTCGTCTGGGAGGACGCTTGATCATCTGTTGGCAGGGTGCGGTTGATCATCTGTTGTGCCTCCACACACACGCATATTTTAGAGCCGTGCCAAAATAACAGTTTGAATGTTTTCTTAGAACTTATCCTTACTTAACCTGCCCATTCAGAATCTATTTCTAAAATGTACAATGCGCCACAGAAGAGGGATCCATCCTTCAAGGGATGGATCCCTCTTCTGTGGCCCATTGTACTTTTAAGAGGGTTTAGGGGATGTCATTGTCACAGGCCCAAACATGTGGTCATTGATGCCATTTGAGACTAATGGCATAGTTATGGTTCCACGTCGACGCAACGCAAGGGGCTTACGGACCCCTTACGTCCTTGCGGACCCTCCTTGCGGACCCTCCTTGCGTCCACCGCAAGGGCCTGATGTGCGCCTCCCAAAAATCGTTACCTTGCTTGCGACGAGGGGACGCAGCAGCAAGGTCTGTGATTGGTCCTCTCACTAAAACCCGACGCAGAACCCAAAACGGGTTCATGCCGGCTGTGTCGAAGCATCTGTGTGCTCCTTGCGTTGCGTCGATGTGGAACCACAACCAGCCCTTAACTGTGCTTTACGGGCTCTACCAATGCATTGACTTTGACCTGCAGAAAAACAACGCCCCCCATCCGTGCGCCATGTGTGCGGCGATGTTCTCGCTGTCGAAGATGGTGGAGGAGAAGAACAGCCAAGGTGTGGTGGAGACCTTCTGCACCACCGGCTGCCTGCTGGCCCACAAGATCCAGTCGATCAGCTCCTCGGGTAACTGCACGTGGGCCTCGCACAACGGGCAGCCCTCTTGGTCCTAAACCATGGTCAAGACATAATTAATTCAGACGCACCTTAAAACTGCTGCTAAATAGACTTCTGTTCAGATTCAAAACATAATGCCTTTGGTTTAAAAAGGCTTATTTATATACAATAAATTCATAGTCATTATTAATAAACCTGCATACTTAATTACTGTATGTACTGTTGATTGGGCCATAATGGTCACATATAGGCATGGGAATGTCGTTTCCTAATGTGTTGACCAGCTTTTACTGATTTGAACCTCTGTCGTTTGGATGTTGCCATAGGTACCATGATGCAGTGCAACAACTGTGTGTCTTTGAAGGTGCCAGCATACCACCTGGCCATGTCCGACAGCTCCATCAGGAACTTCTGCTCTTTACCCTGCGTGCTGGGCTTCCAGGTAACGGGGCAGGACAAATGGATTTGGTTTTTATTTTTACTTTATTAGTTACTAAATGGTATATTAATATTTCGTATATACAGCGCCCTCCATAATTATTGGCACCCCTGGTTAAGATGTGTTAAAAATTAATTCAATTTTTATTGCAGAAGCATACTCTCACACTGAAAATTTTAGACAAATGTAACCTTCAACAAAAAAAATCCCTGACTAAGAAATAATTATTCTTCATAAAATCACCTGTTCACAATTATTGGCACCCCTAACAATTCCTAGGAAAAAAATGTAACTAAAGTATTTCTGTCATTTCTACAGTAGTTGCAAAGTAGTACAAAGTTGATCAGAGTATGTAGGAACATTTAATTAGTAATTCATATCTTCCTGTTTCCCTGGGGTATAAATATGATGTGCCACAGAGGCCAATTCTCTTCGACATGGGAAAGACAAAGGAACACACCGTTCAAGTAAGGCAGATGTGTGTCGACCTTCACAAATCAGGCAATGGCTACAAGAAAATAGCCGCTCGCCTACACCTGCCCATATCTACTGTCAGAGGAATCGTCAAAAAGTTTCAAACAACTGGAACAGTGGTAAACAAGCCTGGACGAGGATGCAATTACATGTTGCCACCACGCACAGTGAGGAGGATGGTAAGAGAAATTAAAAAAAATCTCCAAAGCTCACTGTCACAGAATTGCAAGGAATGGTAGCATCTTGGGGCTCACAAAGTCTCCAAAACAACCATCGGGCGCTATCTACATGCCAACAGGCTGTTTGGGAGGCATGCACGGAAAAAAACCTTTTCTCACTCAAAATCATAAACGCAAACGCCTGGAGTTCGCTAAGCGGTATCTGACCTTCAACTGGGACCGTGTGCTTTGGTCAGATGAGACAAAGTTAGAGCTTTTTGGCAACAAACACTCTAAGTGGGTCTGGCGGAACACAAAAGATGAGTATGCAGAAAAGTACCTCATGCCCACTGTGAAGTATGAGGGAGGATCGGTGACGCTGTGGGGCTGTTTCTCTGCCGAAGGCCCTGGGAACCTTGTTAGGGTGCATGGCATCATGAACGCGGTGAACTACCAGGACATTTTAAATCAAAATCTGATGGCCTCTTCCCGAAAGCTGAAGACGGGTCGTCACTGGGTCTTTCAGCAAGATAATGACCCTAAACATATGGCCAAATGTACCCAGAAATGGTTCATCAGACACAGAATCAAGCTCCTCCCTTGGCCATCTCAGTCCCCAGACCTCAACCCCATTGGAAACCTGTGGGGTGAGCTGAAGAGGAGAGTGCAGAAGAGAGGACCCAGGTTGCTGGACGATTTAGAGAGATTGTGCAAAGAGGAATGTTCGAAGATCCCTCTTTCTGTTTTCTCCCATCTTGTGAAACATTATAGGAGAAGATTAGGTGCTGTTTTGTTGGCAAAGGGGGGTTGTACAAAGTGATAACATCAGGGGTGCTAATAATTGTGGCACACAGGATTTGATGTTAAATAATCATTTCTTAAGGTGGGATTTTTTTCCCACTGAATAAATGGAGTTGAATTAAAGGCTGAATTTTACACTTTCATTGTGGTCCTATATTATTTTTTTAAAAAAATGAATTTATTAGAAGTTGAAGAACACATCTTGACCAGGGGTGCCAATAATTATGGAGGGCGCTGTATATGTCCTTATGATGGTAACACTTTATAATAAGGTGCCATAATAAATAGCAAACTAGTCATTACCTAACCCTTTGTTAATATTTATTACTTTTTACTAAAATTTCTATTTGGCACAAGTTAATATTTTTTTTGTAATTTATTAAATAAAAGTTGTTTGCAAAACCCTAACCCAACCCTAACACACGGCCAGCGACACTCTGTGGTCTGTGAAAAAAAACTATAAACTTGTGCCACATAGATATTTTAGTAACAATTAACAAATATTAACAAAGGGTTAGGTAATGACTAGTTTGCTATTTATTATGGCACCTTATTATAAAGTGTTATGATGCGTCTATGATTTTCACCGTTCCCCTCGGTGTTGGCCTTACGCTCCACAGGAGAAACACCACCACAAGACCCCCAAAGGAGGGCCTACAGTCAGCCATAACGCCATCCCCTCAAACCAGGGCAACGTCGTCCCTGCCGCAGCCATCGCCGCCATCGCTAACCCCTGCATGGCCGCCCCGCGCCAAGCCAAGACCACCACCACCACCACCACCTCCACCTCCACATCGGGCCTGATGGAGGCTACCTCGCAGAGCGGCGTGCCTAAGCTACACTGCCCAATATGCGAGCGAGCCATCACCACCTACCCGGAGGTGGTCCAGGAAAAGGTTTGTTTGCTGACTCAGTTATCCTCTTGGTAACCGTTCGATGTTCAGAGCAGAATTTTAACGGCGTTAATTTTTTTAGCGCGCGATTAACGCAATTTATTTATTTAAAAAAAAAAAAAAAAAAGAAGCTGTAGGTTGACTGCTCTGTTCAGTATGTTTGTATGTTCATCGTTTAATTGCACTATAGGCTTTTTTTTTTGGATCGTCCTGTTTTGATATGGCAGTATATGGCAATGTTGTTATCAATAAAAAAACATTTGCACAAGGCAAGCCGATGCACTTCTCCATGTTGATAAGAGCATTAAAATTAGAAAAATGAATGGGACAAAGAAATCAAGGGATATTTAGCATAGAGAAAAAAACTTAACTGCCATTAATGCAATTAATCGCGATTAAATATTTTAATCGCTTGACGGCACTAATATATATATATATATTTCAATTGAATTGCTCTGTGTTTATTCAAGTCAAGTGCTACAAAAACCTAATTGAACCATAAATACTATGTATAATGTAATGAAATATATACAATTTGAACTTTGATGATGCTTCACTTAAAGTTCAGGGAGATATTCGTCCACCTTGCAGTACGCTTCCTTTAGCGTGTTTGTGTGTGGCCTACAGGACAAGATAATGTTCCTGTGTGGCGTAGACTGTGCGGAGGAGTTCCGGACACTGCACTGCGCGCTGAGCAGGTGTGAATACTGCAAGCTGCTGAAGGTCCCGGCAGACGTCAAGAGGATCGGCTCCAAGAACTGCAGCTTCTGCAGTGAAGGTGAAGAGGCCGGTGTATGTGTGGGCCACCCCACCTGGTGCTGTTACTCTTATCGTGTGCTGCGGTCACATCGAGCTCCGGGGTGTGTGTGCGTGTGTGTGTGTGCGTGCGTGCGTGTGCTACGGCTTTCTTTTTCAGCCATGTAATAATGTTCTTGTTTTTTTAAGAACCTAACCCAGATGAAATTAAAATATTGTTTTCGGGTACTTGAAGGTGTTTTTGCTTTGTCATTAAAATATACACTCAAACAGCTCAAAGGCATCTGGCCTGCGGGTGCGGTGCCATGGAGATTGAGATACCCCGTTGCACACACTTTGAACATTATCGACAAAACGGAAGCAATTATTCAACAACACTGGTATTGTCCTGACTAATCTTCCAACACTCCCCCCGACCCCCCCCGTCCACTCTCTCTCTCTGCCTCTCTTTCTGTGTGTGACTCTGTCTGTCTTTCTCTGTGTCCCTCTCTCTCGCTCTGTCTCTCTCGTTGTCTCCGTCTCTCTCTGTGTCTGGCTGTCTCTCTGTCTGTCTCTCGCTCTCTGTGTGGCTCTGTCTCTGTCTCTCTCTCTGTCTGTGTGTCTGTCTGTCTCTCTCTCTCTGTCTGTGTCTCTCCGTCTCTTCGTCTCGCTCTCTGTCTCTGTCTCTCTGTGTCTCTGTCTCTATGTCTCTCTCTCTGTCTGTGTCTCTCTGCCTCTGTCTCTCTGCCTCTGTGTCTCTCTCTGTCTGTGGCTCTGTCTGGGTCTCAGGCTGCAAGCTGCTGTATAAACACGAGCTGGCCAAGCAGTGGGGCAACCACTGCCGCTGCTGCGCCTTCTGCTTCTCCATCGCCCGCTCCCTGGTCAGCACCCGCTACTCCGGCAAGGTGCAGAAGTTCTGCTCCGAGCACTGCCGGAACAAGTACAGCCTGCTCGACCAACAGGTACCGGGGGCATGGTAGCGTGGCTCGGGGGCGTTGGATTGATGAGGTGTACGTAATTATGTGGTTTTGAGTACCAGGGAAAGCACTTTGGGAAATCACTTTCTTTGGAATCAATCTATTCATTATCCATTCATGATTGCATCTGATTATGCTGACGCAGACAGACGCAGACTGACTGACGCAGACAGACTGACCCCATTCTAAAGTCCGGAGGTCATGTTTTTGATTGAAACTGTTTATCCGGCCTGCCGCTCTCTCCTCAGCTCGCCAATTGTGACACGTGCGGGGCCCGGGAGAGGCTCACCACCACCCTGCCCCTGCTGGGCTCGCCCAAGCGCTTCTGCCGGCTAACGTGTATGCTCAAGTTCTGCTGTGCACAGACACCGGACACCCCGCCCACCAAGAGTAGGTGGTCATGCTTTTCGTCGTGTTTCGCCAAATCTCCCCTTACTTCCCCTCGCTTGTCGGTGACTCGCAATAAGTTCCTTCATGTTATACTGAGATAGTGATTCATAATATTGTGTCGCAACACAACAATATCCCTCCTGTGTGTGCACATCCTACACTTGAAACGTTATGATCACACAACCAGGGGACGGTAATTGCTTTCAGTAACATGTAGACGTTCAATTGGGCTAAACAGGGGTACACACAATGGAAAAACGAAAGGGAAACATGCTGGTTAGGGCAGTTTGCCTCTTCTTTATTATGAGTAAGTGAAGTTGTATTTATATTACTGCTCTTTCATCATCTTACAGATTCTGAGGCTCTGGCGTCTTCAGAGTCGGTTTCAACACCTGTCATCGGAAACGTCATCTCCCTGGCAAGCCGGCCGCCCACGCAGGCCAACCCTGCGCTACAAGGTAATGCATTGACATGAAGATCACTTGGCTTTATGTAATAAAGTATTTAAAGCTGTGTTTATACATGTGTGGCCACTGGGGGGTGCACAATACACTCCAAAAGGGAATGTTGTTGTTGTTGTATTTTGTTAATGTATTTTTGTGCTCAACTCACACAGGCACTGTGCCAAGACTTCAAGTGAAGAGACTTGGAAATGTAAGCTAATGTTTGTCATTTCTGGTCATTTTTCGATTGTTCATAAAATCTCTATTCGGCAAAATTCACCTTTATGTTTGCCTAGCCCACCGGGAATTCTCCCAACTCTCCCGATTACCACTCCGCCACCGTGTGTGTGTGTCTGTGTGTGTGTAGGCGTTATTCGATAGCCCGGTAATGTGTATAGGCCTAAGTACGGTAGGAATATTCATTCTGGTTTAAATAATAAATGTTATAGTATTTTCCATCCTTGCTGAGCAAGAGTTTTGTTCGAAAGTTCAGTGATTGAAACAAATAAAAGCCTGGGCTATTGGGCTACGGTAGGCCTACCACTGTCATGGAACTACCCGATGTCAAGTGGACCGGGTTGAATTCACTGCGGGACGGTCGCTCTTCTTATATCCATCTTACCAAATATATTTTATTACTGTCCTTCTCTGATCTCACTAAAAGGCTAGCAGCACGAAATCAAGGGGTATTTAGAATTTTATTTTTTTGCGATTAATCGCGAGTTAGCTATGACATTAATGCAATTAATCGCGATCAAATATTTTAATCTCTTGACAGCACTATTTTATATGTATTTATGAAAAACGAGAAATTGCGTTATATCATCTGAAAATGAATCAGGCTTTCACCTACGCCACTGCAGTTGAGATATATATTTATTTATTTATTTTGATGGTTAATGTCTTCTATAAAGGCTCTCCTGTAAACCCATTCACTCAATCATAATGCCTTTATCCTATGTACTCATTAATAATAATACCTGATAATAAAAACTGTTGGAGACTGTTTTGTGGCTCTGAAACCATCAGTACCCAATAGGGGGCAGTAGTTCCTTTTTTTATTTTTAGAACAATCAAATCGCAACTAACTAATAACTGTCCCTGGAAAGCTATTGACTTATTTTCTTATTGTTCCTCCTGTGTTAGGCCGGTACCCAGACAGACAGGGTGCTTCCCCCCGCGGTTAAGATCCTCAAGAACAAGGCCCTGCTGTGTCGACCAATGGTACAGCACCAGGAAACCACCTGCAAACCCGATATGGTCGACACTGAAGTGCAGACGGGTAAAGACACCAGCACAAACGCATGCACACATAAACCACCTTTCAAAACAAAGTGCTGAATTGAAGTGCAGCCGACTGATAAAATGAGATAACCGATTTATACATTTTGACTGGATTTTCTGCAGATGAACCGATCAGGGTGATAGTGGTGCCGGTTCCCGTCCCTGTGTACATCCCGGTACCCATGGCGATGTACAGCCAGTACTGCCCCGCGCCCATGAGCATTCCCCTCCCGGTAGGTTGAATCCCCTCCCCGCCAAAGGGCTGCTGTATACCCTGTGTTAATTGTGCTGTTTTTATCCTGAATCTGAATTTATGATGTTGCCATTTAAACACAGTTTTTTTGCTCCAATTATCATTGCCTGATGAGTTTTCAGGGCTTTATTTTGAGATTATTTTCACCAGGATAAGTACCTTCTGAGACCAGACGGTACTTGATCTATCAAAGGCAGGAAATATTGGTTTCCCAGCAAAAATGTTACAGGACAGTATTATAATTAAGATGAATACAAATAAAAAATGCCATGGCCCCGTTCTGGGCAAATAGTTTAACTCACTCCCATCCCCACCATGGCCATATATTCTACTCTTTGTGTATGTAAAGATACTTTCTATATTTAATTATGAGGTTTGTTTCCAACTGACATCTACATTTCTGGTTGTCGCCTTGCATGGTTGACTCCGCCGCCGGTGTGTGTCAATGTGTGCATTAAGCGTTGTTATTCGCCCTAGACTAAAGCGTGCCCTAATGGCCTCAACGTGAATGTTGTGCTCCCCAGCTCCCCGTGCCCATGCTGCTGCCGGTGACCCTGGACAGCGCCGAGAGCGTGGTGGAGACCATCCGGCAGATCAAGGCCAAGACGCCCTCGGACCCCCTGGAGGCGGACCTCATCCTCATGGCGGAGATCGTGGCGGAGCAGGAGGAGAGGGAGGTGCAGGAGCAGCGGGAGGGCCGGGAGAGGGCCAAGAAGGAGGCCAGGGGCAGGGGCCGGGCGCCGGAGGAGAGGGAGAGGGAGAAGGGGAGGAAGAAGAAGGCGGAGAAGAGGACGAGAGCCGTGGACGAGGAGAAGGACGGGCTGGACCTGCTCAACGGTGAGGCCGGGCTCGGGGTTTGAACGTCACCTTTGACCTTTAATTTTTTTTTTTAAATGACTGTTTATCTTAACATGTAGTGACAGATGAATTGATGGATGCCCAACCTTACTCTGTAGACAAACGGAGTCAGATGTTAATCTACAGTGATTTCAATTAGGGTAAAGAAAAGCTAATGTTTGCTTAATAAATGTCTGTTGTTCTGGTGTTTTGATACTTATTGACCTATTTGTGTGTCCTTCTCCCATCCCTTAGAGTACATCAACAACTACAGCAGCGATCTAGACCCAGAGATTCCAGAGAGTCTTCTGAGCGGTTGGGAAGACTCCCCGTCCACCATTGGTCTGCTGTCTGACAACCGGCCTCTGTCCAAGGAGAAGCTGCAGCCAATCACAGACATCCCTGTCGGGGGTTCCTTCGAGCTGCCTGTTGAGAGTCCACCTCCAGAACCTATCCCAATGGACATTGAGGCAGACATGCCCATCGGTATGTGGGGTCGGAGTTAGGATCCAGACTTACGATAGGTTGATTGTGGGGGGGGGGGGGGCGGGGGGCCAGAGTAGCAAGAAGGAACTTATGTTTTACCTGGAGGAAGGTGAATTTTGACGATGTAGAGTTGTATCGTTGTCCAGAATGGCTTCTTTGGCATTCCCAATGTACGGAAAAAAAAAGTTATTCTTCAAGATAGTCATCATAGCTGCTTTCAGACATACACGTGAGTCCTGATATTCTCCTGTTGGGGCGTATGTCTGAACAACCTATCCTGACATTTGTACTCTGTAAATTCTCCTGAAAAAATACTACCATGTAATTGTATTGACATTTTTGGAGACTCCGAGCGATCATCATACCCTCAAGAATTCCAGAGCTTCCCACCTTGGCTCGATCAAGCACTAGTCAAGGACCAGTGCTACTTTATAACTTGTGACGGGTCATAAATGTCAGGTCAACTGATGGCTTTTCGGTCGGTTGTCCCCGTAGAAACCCTGGAGCAGTTGGAGGCGGCGCGGTTAGGCGAGACGAAACAGCCAGAGACGAAGCGGCGAGCTGCTCCAGCCCGAGGACGGAGGAAGGCCCGAGAGAAGAAGAGGGTAGGGCACGCTCCAGAACACATGGTTAAAGGGGACATATTATACCAGCAGGTGGGAGTGTGATTAGCCGTTACAAGCCGTTTTGAAAAATCACAAGTGGGCGTGTCCACCTAGATGTGTGCTGGATAGATCAGTCTACCAGCCTCCCCAGTGGACTGTAGCAAACGTTGCTCATCTATCCGTCATACATCTAGGTGGACACGCCCACTCGTGACGTCGGAAGAGGCAGATTTTTCAAAACAGCTTGTAACGGCTAATCACAACTGGTGGTATAAGATGTCACCTGTAAACAACGCGGTGCGACGCGGAGGAGACACTGACCCGGTGGTCTGAGACGTCTCTCTCTCTCTGTGCCCCAGGGCCGGCAGGCGGCGGCGGAGGCGGCGTTGGCGGAGGCCAGCCGCGCCCCCAAGCTGGAGAGCAAGTACGGCATCGACGCCTGGGAGAGATGGGTCCGCTGGAGACGGGACCAGCCCGACCTGCCGACGCCGCGCATCCACTGTGAGTCGGCCGGGGGGAAGCCCCACGGGGCGGGGGCCCGCACTGTAGCGTCGTTCCACCTCTTCCACAACGCAATCTCCAGATCACTTGCTCCCTATCAGGCGTCTACCCCCCCCCCCCCCCCCGTTTTTCAGGATAATCAGTAGAGGATCAATCAGGAGATAGAGCGAGTGGACTTGTAACCGGAAGGTTGCTAGTTCAATCCCCGGAGTGTCGATGTGTCCCTGAGCAAGACGCCTAACCCTAACTGCTCTTGCATGGTTGACTCTGTTGCCGCCCGTGTGTCACTTTAAAAAAGAAAACGTCTGCTTAATGCAAATAAAGTCCCCTCCTAGTACGCACTCAAAAGTGACGGGAAGAGACAACCAATAGGACGTTGGTCGCTGCCCTGCTTATTATATTCTCCCAGTTGCTTAAGGCCGACAAGCGTGTATACCGTCCCTCTGTCTCCTGTTGCGGTAGCTCGTCCCCTAGAGCTGAGGGAGGACGTCCTGCGCTGCACCACCACCGAGCTGAGCTACGGTCTGAGCCGCTTCGCCGTGGAGCTGAAGAGGCCCAACGGAGAGCCCTACCAGCCAGACAGCCTGTTCTACCTCTGCCTCGGCATCCAGCAGGTGAGACGCCCTGACGTACCGGGAGCAATGGGCTTCTGAGGCAATGTCCACATTTGGGTCATTTAATAAAAAATAAAAAAACGCACACCACTAGCAAACAAGGTCCTGCCAGTTGGCTGGTAGTCGGCCTCTGCCGGTTTTTTATGTGCAAATTGATTGAGGATCATGCTTACATTTGTATTAGCACTAGACTCATGACCCATAGAGTTGAGACGCAGGACAAAAAAGCAAATGCTATCATGGACACAGAATTCATTTTCAACATTGATCTCGTGTCTGCTTCTACCGTGCCCACGGCCACAGGCCGCAGCAACCCTAACCCTGTCGATTCCCGCAGCACCTGTTTGAGAACAGTCGCGTGGAGAACATCTTCACAGACGTGTTCTACGGCAAATTCTCCATGGAGATCACCAAACTGCTGAAGGACTTCAAGCCGTCAATATCGGACAGCGGTACGCAGGAAAACGCCTCACTTTCTACTCCATTTGTAACCCAAAACCTCCTATTATGGTAGAGCAGAAGTTCTGCTTGGGCCGTATCCCCGGTCATCGTTATACCACCTAAACTAACCCTCCAGGGTACATCCACTAAACTAGCTACTCCCCGGTCTACCACCTAAACTAACCCTCCAGGGTACATCCACTAAACTAGCTACTCCCCGGTCTACCACCTTAACTAACCCTCCAGGGTTCATCCACTAAACTAGCTACTCCCCGGTCTACCACCTAAACTAACCCTCCAGGGTACATCCACTAAACTAGCTACTCCCCGGTCTACCACCTAAACTAACCCTCCAGGGTTCATCCACTAAACTAGCTACTCCCCGGTCTACCACCTTAACTAACCCTCCAGGGTTCATCCACTAAACTAGCTACTCCCCGGTCTACCACCTTAACTAACCCTCCAGGGTTCATCCACTAAACTAGCTACTCCCCGGTCTACCACCTAAACTAACCCTCCAGGGTTCATCCACTAAACTAGCTACTCCCCGGTCTACCACCTAAACTAACCCAGTCCAGGGTACATCCACTAAACTAGCTACTCCCCGGTCTACCACCTAAACTAACCCTCCAGGGTACATCCACTAAACAAACTATGCTAGTTGTTGTGTTTTAATATTATATTCATATTTCGGTTGTATTTGTTTGCATTTCCAATCCCTTTTATATTTGCTAGACTTATCTCAACTGTTAGGCAGCTGAGTCCTTGTATTTCTGTGCTCTGCCATAATTATGTGTGCTATATAGTGTGCTGCTATATCAATAAAAGTGAGTTGACTTGCCTCACTAACCCTCCCGGTGACCCTCCAGGCTACATCCACTCGAGGGTGGAGGAGGAGTACCTGTGGGACTGCAAGCAGCTGGGGGCGTACTCGCCCATCGTGCTGCTCAACACGCTGCTCTTCTTCTGCTCCAAGTTCCTGGGCTTCACCACCGTGGAGCAGCACCACCGCCTCTCCTTCGCACACTTCATGCGCTGCTCGCGGAACAACCCCGACAACACCAAGACCATCGTCCTGCGCTTCTACCCGCCCGCCAACATCGCCAGCTCCATGAAGTATCCACCGTCGGGTAAAGAAGTCCACGGGGCTTAGTGTCGCGACGTTTTTGCGTGCCGATCTCGTCTTGATGCACAGATGCCAGTAGTGATTTTCCTTCTTTATTTTTCATGATTAGAATTATAATTTGTATATTATCTTCTCTTTTTTTTGACCAGTACATGGTGCTGATTGTGCAAACTTCCAACAATTTGTGGGAAGTTTGTAGGATTTTTACCTTGTCACGCAAAATCGTGAGGAAAGGTTTTTTTTACTATTGTGCACATTTGTATCGTGTATTCGATATTTGATTTTGTGAAGTAAACATCCTCCATCCTCCTCCACAAAGTGAGTCACTGACCTCCCTTGACTTGTCTACCTGATCTATACTAAAAGTGTGTGTGTGTGTGTGTGTTCTCCAGACACGGACGCCACGGCGGCCAAGCGGAGTAAGCCGGAGGAGGAGGGGATGCTGGACATGCAGGAGAACCAGGAGAACCCTCTGCGCTGCCCCGTCCGCCTCTACGAGTTCTACCTCTCCAAGTGGTGAGGAGCGCCGGCCCCTGGGCTTCTGCCGGGGAAACCCCGCAAGCTCCCCTCGTTTAGATCAGTACTCAGTGTTCCCCCCTAGCACTGTACGGTTAAGGCGGCCGCCCCAACAACAATAGGGCCCCGCCTTGACTACCAATGTATATGCATTACTCATAATAAACTGAGTTATTATGAGTAATGTATATGCATGTTATGTGGTGTAAGCATGAATCTTAAATGCGTGGTGCAAATACTTTGCTGAGGAACATTTCAGTTATTCAGATTACCTCTATTTAATTTAGGTGGTAACCCGATTCAAATAATTTGATTTCGGTAGCATGACGGTACAATCGTTCATGACAAATATTAAAGTCAACAAATAAATAGACATTTTTGATATTGGCAAAGTAAACCTCGGCAGTCCTTCAACGTTCCCTGCTCTTGAGATCTGCTAGGGGCTGTGTTCAGAACCGATACGGTTTTTCACCTCCTTTATCGCCCTAATTAAGGACCCAAAACTAATGTCCTGTCTTCCCCTCTCCCTCGCTGTCTCTCTCCCAGCTCGGAGACAGTCAAGCAGCGCAGCAACGTCTTCTACCTCCGCCCCGAGCGCAGCTGCGTGCCCAACAGCCCCCTGTGGTTCTCCGGCACCCCCCTAGACGACGCCACCCTGGGGGGCATGCTCACACGCATCCTCAGTGTGCGGGAGATGCACCTCCTGGCCCCCGCCGCCCCCGGCAGCACCGCCGCCGTCACCCCCGCCGCCGCCACCCCCGCCGCCAAAGAGAAGGACCCGCCGTACACCCCCGACGGAGAGCAGGACTGAGGAGGAAGACGAAGGCCGTGGTGGAGGAGGAAGAGCGGGAGGGAGGGAGTGAGGGACTCGTGGTTAAAGAGACTTTGTGGGCGAGCTGGGATTTTACAAAGGAAAAACGTTGGAAAACGTTTTTTGTTTTTTTTGGATGGGTTTTTAAAAGGAGACAAAAGAAAGATGTCTGGTATATATTTCTTTAAGCAAACTACCCCCTCCCCCCCAAGCAGGTCTACTGTGTGGACCGATAAGGAGGTATCAGATGTTAAGTGGGGGAGGGACTCGGCTGTATAGCGGCAATACTCGATTTGGTTCCAAATGGGTGATTTGTGCGTTCTTCGTCTTCATTGACCCCGAGGGGTCCTCTTGTCTTGTTGAAAGTTTCTTCAGATCATTGGTCAATGATTTATAAAAAAAATAAGATGAAAATGCCCTCCATTTTCTTTTGTTAATGTTTGAAGAACAGTATCTGTTGATTCTTGAACAATTGTTCGGCATTAATGTACTATCAAATACTTTAAAAGTTCCCCAATGCAGTAATGCCCCTTTAACTTTAACCTAAATAAGCATATTTCACACTGATTGAAACCATTCTGAAGGTCCGTATTACCATGCACAAATACAATATGATATATAACTCCTATGTATATAGAAAGATAATAGTCTTTCAGTCCTCCAGTGTTTGATTTTCATACATCATAGGTTCTAGTAGTAAGATAAAAATGTTGAGATTATTTGTATGCTCTCCCATTTTGTATTAAAAGTTGAACAACTCGGTCTGGTATTACTTGATAGTGACACTTTTAGTCCTTATATATTACTGCAGACTTTCTTTCGGAGTCAGCCAGGTCAGATGACGAGGTTAGGTATTAAACCCACCACATATAGGCCGTGATCGACCTCATGAAAGCCTCTTCAATATCTGGTTCCGACCCTCTGACCCCATGCTGAGCAGGTAGCACAGCTTGTCAGAGCAGCGGCCCAACATCCATGGGCCGTGACATCATATAGCAAGACATGGGTCCATGCAGCAACGGCCAATCATTGGGCGCGACGGGCGGCGGTTCTTTGACCGACACGCTGCCACGAGCCAATCAAACGGCTCGCATAGTCAGGCGGGGGTAGGCTCTCTATTGACAGGTATACATCCCAGGGTAACAATACGAACTGTGCTTTGGTGGCTTGGAAGTTGCATCTGAAGGCTAGCTTAACGTGGCTCTGATGTTATTCTGAGAAATAACAAGCAAATATTTCGTTGCATTGGAGTGTGGGGGGAAAACCGGTCCGACGGAATCGCTATGGCTGCTCCTTTGTATCAGATGTTGTTCGGGGACACCGTGGGGAAGATGAGCGATAACTTGACGTCGGTGTTCCTGGCTGTCTCGGTGATCACACTGGCACTAGGATACCTTTCTAAGATGATGCTGCAGCAGTCGACTTCCGACCCTAATGTGGTGAGTTGGAGATTCACAGAAAGAAATATGTATGCCACACAATGACGACTTTGGAAAAAACAAAACTCAAGCTTGTGGAAACCACGTATTCATGGTGACTCCTGGTGTGTAATATGCACCGTGCAATGGTCCTTTCCAGAAGCTCGACTCAATGATCTTTTTATTAATGTTGTTTTCAGAAATACCCACCTTACATCCCCTCTCGTATTCCGTTCCTGGGACAAGCGGTGGCGTTCGGCAAAAGCCCGATTGAGTTCCTTGAAAAGGCATATGAAAAAGTAAGTGCACCTGTTCGAGGCCATGGCAATTCGTTTTCCCGTCACTGAAGGGGACTCTGTCATTAACCCACTGGATTATGTTTCTCGTCTGTCCCCAGTACGGGTCCGTGGTTAGTTTCACCATGGTGGGGAAGACGTTCACCTTCCTGCTGGGAAGCGACGCCGCGTCTCTGATGTTCAACAGCAAGAACGAGGACCTGAGCGCCGAGGACGTTTACTCCAAGATCACCACCCCGGTGTTTGGCAAGGGGGTGGCCTACGACGTCCCCAACCCCGTGAGTCAAATGGACCTCAACCAAGCAATTTATTCTCTCTGTCCCTCTCTGTCTCTTTCTTTCTGTCTCTCACCCTTTTCCCCCCTCTCTCTCTATCTGTCTCTGTCTCTCTATCTATTAATTCATTAATCAATCAATTCATTCATTAATTGTTTTTGAAGCAACAACTAGTGTAGTCTTATATAACGGTTATAACGCATTGCTTTTACATAATTGTAAACTTTTTTGTTGTAACCTTGCAGATCTTTCTGGAACAAAAAAAGATGTTAAAGACGGGTCTGAACATTGCCCAGTTCAAAAAACACGTGTCTCTCATCGAGGATGAGACCGTGGAGTACATGAAGAGATGGGGAGACAGCGGAGAGACAAGTACAGTGGCTTACACACACACACACACACACACACACACACACACACACACACACACACACACACACACACACACACACACACACACACACACACACACACACACACACACACACCACCTTAAACCAAGCTTCTCCTCCTTTTTCTCCATCCCTCTCTCTCTCCCCCCCTCCTATCCCTCTCGCCCCTACCTCTCTCCAGACCTGTTTGTAGCCCTGTCTGAGCTGATCATCCTGACGGCCAGCAGCTGTCTCCATGGGAAGGAGATCCGCAGCATGCTGGATGAGAAGGTGGCCCAGCTGTACTGCGACCTGGACGGGGGCTTCAGCCACGAGGCCTGGCTGCTGCCCAGCTGGCTGCCGCTGCCCAGCTTCAGGTAGAGGACAGCTGGCTGTAGGGTCGGCTCTAGCATGGTCGTTTTTGGCTGTATCACTATAAGGGCCTTGATTTTTTTTTATGTTAAGGTGAATTAAAAGCATAGGGGGGGGGGGGGCTTAAGTCCTTTTAAAGTCACTAAATATTAAAACTTGATGTTGCCTACACTGTTGATGATTGTCACAGGCATATTGTTATATATCTTAAGTCTAGCAAAGTAACCGTTAGGTGACCGGACTATACGAATAAAAGTGCAGGGTTATTCGTATAGTCTGATACCTCCTATTTCCTGCATGTTGCAGCCTATGTCCTGCATATCAAAACAGGATATACGACCTAAAAATGTCGTAAAATGCCGGCCTATGCTGTCAAGTTGACAGGAAATGGGTCGCATTCAGAAAAATTTACATTGAATCTAAGTATGTAGCGGTAACCAATGTCACAGTCAAGTGCACACGGGAGGTGAGGTAAACTGATCAAATGGATGCCTATGTTGTGGTTGTGCAGGAAGAGGGACCGGGCTCACAGGGAGATCAAGAGCATGTTCTTCAAGGCCATCCAGAAACGCAGGAACTCCAGTGAGAAAGGCGATGACTTCCTGCAGACCCTCATCGATGCAACCTACAAGTAAGACCACGCTAGGGATTCATTTGTTAACTCATCTTTCAATATTGATGGTAACAAATCAATATTGGAACTGCAAAATGCATTAAAAAGTACCACGCTACCAAGTTTCTAAAAAATCTTTTTTTATTGTTATGTGCAATTGAAGACCGGGCATCTTAACTAAGTGGCTTCTAGTCTATATCAAACACTAGAGCTAAAAATGACAAAATAGTTCTCTCTCTCTCTCTCTCTCTCTTTCTCTTTTTGTTGTTCATGCCGCAATAAATACTTTATCAGGAAAAAGGTTTCAGGTGTTAAAAACAACATGCTTAATTGATGTGCCTAAAGTGGTATATGTTATTTTAATAAATGTAACACTAATTATGGAAATCCATCATCAATAAGTAAGTGTTTGTCCAGAAGTATCATGAATACCCTTTTTAAATTATTTATTTAATTGTATTTATTTAGGAGCCAGGGTAAAACAGTTGTATTTGGCGTTTTGACTCTTTTTGGTGAAACTCCTCGCCCCTCTTAGCACACATTAAATGTTCTTTTGTTCTCCAGAGACGGCCACACCCTGAGCGACGACGAGATATCAGGCTTGCTGATTGGTCTGCTGTTGGCGGGCCAGCACACCTCCTCCACCACCAGTGCCTGGATGACCTTCTTCCTGGCCCGGGACAAGGAGCTACAGGAGCGCTGTTACGCTGAGCAGAAGGCCGTGTGCGGAGAGGACCTGCCCCCACTGGAGTTCGACCAGGTAGGCCCCAACCCCCCTGGTCCATCACCCCTAAACTGGTGCAGAGTTCAGAGTGCTCCCGACTTTTGTAAAGTTATCCTTTTTATGTTGCCTTGTATAAATCTGTATCATGGCTAACTAGGGTAAGGGTTTAACTAATTTCCCCTACGGGGGATTAATAAAGTCATATCGTATGACTGATATTAAGTGAGAATGTTGAGTCAAGTTGTACCGTTGACATCTTTGAATTGCGCCAGCTTCCGATACACGATCAAAACGCCTTAGTCCGTTATTTTGTTACAACTGAATAATTGGGAAAAAACACATATTTGAATACGCAATGTATATCTCGATTCTTGAACGAAGTTCAAAACAATTAATTTTTTCATCCTATACACCTGTGTACTATACTTAAAAATATGACATTAAAAACGATATTTTATAATACTGATTAAAATTTATTCCACAATTTCCGATTCCCTGCCAAATGACATTCAGACATCTGACTTAACGAACAAATAAAACGAACGAATCGTGATAGTGAATGAAACTTAAAGAACTGATTCCCGGAAAATAATCGTTTTGCCCATCCGTAATGGCCGCAGAGCTGCCAGCGTTAACACGTCCACCTGTACTTGTCCACAAGGGAGCAGCAAAGTCCTTCTGATTTACAGCTGTAATGCGGCTGGTGTATCCAACCAACTGCGTACACATCGTTTTGATTTCGCCATGAGGGTAAATGTTATACTTGTGTCTGCCGGCCAAAATGAAAGGCAGATAAGGGGGTGATGCTTTGCGTAGATCCCTGACAGCTCAAATTCGGCACAGACAGACAAATTCACTGAGTACTGTGACGCAGCCCTTATGTTTGGGCCAGTCTGGTGTGTGCTTCCCTACTGGCCAGGTTTAATTTTGTGCTCAAAGCGTATTGATGTGTTAATGTTGTGCCCGGGTTCCTACCTACAGCTGAAGGACCTCGGCCTGTTGGACCGCTGTGTGAAGGAGACCCTGAGGCTCCGCCCCCCCATTATGACCATGATGCGGATGGCTCGCTCACCACAGGTACCACCGCTCACATGACACCTCTTACACTGAAAGATGAGGTTGGGCACCACAAAACATACAGTTGATGGTGGAGCCAGAAAGGAAGAGTAAAAACAGAAGAAGGGTGTTGCATTTATTTTTTTTACTAAAATACAATTAAATTCATCGTCTTACTTTTTTTTTACTGAATTTGCCTATGTAAGTAAAAATCAATTTAATTCACTTATCCAACCTAAATTAAATTTAATTCACTTATAGTTATAAATCCTTACCGAATTGACCTATTTGTTACTAGAAGTGTTACTAAAAGTGTTGCTAAAACTCAACGGCATTAATCTCCGTTACTCGAGTTAAACCCGACACCAGTCCATCATGACTTTGCTAACCTGTGCTGTTGGCGTGTCCAGAGTGTGGCGGGCTACACCATCCCGGCGGGCCACCAGGTGTGCGTCTCCCCCACCGTCAACCAGCGGCTGCCCGACACGTGGACGGAGCGCGACCAGTTCAGCCCCGACCGCTTCCTCAGCGAGAGCGCCGCCAGCGGCGAGAAGTTCGCCTACGTGCCCTTCGGCGCCGGTGAGGAATTAACGTCTGTCTGACTTTATTCACCAAGCGGCCATCTTGGTTCTAAATGCTAGCCGGGTGGGGGGACTGAACGTGGAATTTTGGAACCAAAATGGCCGCTAGTTGAATTGGGCCAATGGCCTTTGCTAACGAATGTAAATAAAATACAGTTTGGTGACACTTTATTATAAAGTTCAGTTACAAGTAATTAATAAGCCATAAGTTAATGTTGAACTAAGCATTAGCAGAACATGATTATACATTGTAGATAAAATAACCCCTATTTTACCAAAATGCTGTGATGTTGATAAGCCATTACAACCGAAGGCTAGATCTACCCTCTAGTGACAACCCAAGTGGGAGTGTCCACCCAGATGTATAGTGGACAGATCAGCCTACCAGTTGGTACAGTCCACTGGAAAGGCTGGTCGGCTGAGAACTTAATCAATCTTCTACAAATATATATTCAAGTTTTGTTAATAGTTATTTCATCATTAACTGAAGGCTTACAAATGACTTATGACGGAACATTATTATAAAGTGTTACCCAGAGTTTTAAAGATGACCTGATATTGGGAAGATATAAATTCAGTTTCAGTCAAATCCGAAGAAACTCTACCATTTTAGAGAGATGGGGAATGACATTTGGCATAGGAAATAAAATGAACCCCGGGCTGATCCTAGGTGTATCACCTACGCGCTGGCCACCAAGCTCTCAATATCAACATGAATAATGCTAACCATGTCCATTGCTTACAGGTCGCCATCGCTGCATCGGTGAAAACTTTGCGTACGTGCAGCTGAAGACCATCCTGTCGACCATGATGCGCGCGTATGAGTTTGACCTGGTGGACGGCTACTTCCCCACCATCAACTTCACCACCATGATCCACACGCCACACAACCCCGTCATCAGATACCGCAGCCGGGCGCACTGAGGGGCTCGGAGAGGGGGGCTGGCGGGGGTTCAGGGAGGACGCCACAGACATCTGTTTATTTTTTTATGTAAAGTCCGTTGGGGTTTTTTTAAGAGAATGTTGACGAATGCGTTGCATTTGTGGGGAGTTGTTCCCCGTTGTCGGGCCTGGGGTGGGATGCTTTTAGAAGTATGACTGAAGTTTTACACTGCTGTGGCACTGACTAGTCTTATTCCTTATGGGAATGTTTCAACATGGAAAATGTAATGATGTCATTTGGAACCTCTCTGAGGCGGTTCTGGAAGCTGGACAGCTTCATTTTATCCTTTGAAAGCTCTTTTCTGATTCATTCACCGTTGAGTCATTATCTAGCATTTATGAAATTCTCTCTGGAAGGAAACCCAAGTTGAACTACTAATGAATGAGTAAAGCAATCAGCACACTACTTGCGGAGAATATGTTTGGGTGATTTGTAAGAACAAAATGATACTTCGCAGAATAGTTTTTCACCACTCTTTGAACTACAAGAATGACCACTTCTCAGCAGATGACGTCCATGCCAACATTGTGTGTGATTAGTCCAAAAATCAGGGCTCCATGATTTATTAAGATTCATTCCCACAATCGCATTTCAGATTTCCCGTCTCCATGGCGACCCCACTTGACTTAACCAATGGTTACGTGACCAAATCAAAACCGCGTTTAGCATAAAACAAGTTGGTCTGCAAAGGACTTCAGTGTCGCCTACTTCTTCTGAGGTATGCTGCCCTCTAAAGCCTAAACAATGTCTACGCCATACATGTTTATGGGAGTCCAAGTAGTGCCTCGATGGATTTCACTTGTCCCTGGTGAAAAACACTTTATTGTATGACCGTTAAGTGTACCGTTATCTACCTATGTTTCTGTTCAAATAAACACACATCCTACCACAAAAACTAGGCTGTTTGTTGTGGTTGGGCTTTTCTGTTCTGCACTGAGTTGATTTTCTTCCTGTGTGGAATGTGATTTGGCGACACAAAGGAGTTCCATCAGAATGTTGTAGCCTACTCCTGCTTTCTGCGGAATTCAAGTCGGAGAAACACATCAGTAGTCTGTGGTTTTACATTTTGTTTGTGTGTATAATATATATAAGAACCTAAACAAAACATTACCCTAAATCGAAAGCCGAAAATGTAATCCTAACTAAAAAATTTAGAATAAAGAATGCTCATAAAAATAAATAGACACACAATCGCCCTTCCCCCTAGTTAATTCATGTGTGGACCAGCTCGTTTGCCAGATGACTCTTGCTGTAGTGTCCAATCTGGCATGTGGTGGACGGAGTGCATCCCCTCTCCTCTTGATGCACTGGGCCCCATGCATGAATATTTAATGATGCTTAGTGATATCCTCCATATTGAAACGGATATTCGCTCCACTACTTCAAGGTTCGATTGCCCGAGAAGCTTGGTCAAACCGATCTCCATACTGAACAGAATAATAAATGAATAGTATACCATTTTTAATTATTAGTATTGTTATTATTCACGGCATATGTATTCGAGATACACAACAGTTCAACAAAACAACGAACACCCCGAAAAAATAATCCTTATTGTCAGAATTGGAACCCAATTGACAAAGCAATTCTATAGTCTGTGTTACTCAACTATAATTTATTTATTGTATATTGTGCATGTGTATGTATGTTCATGTATTGTGTATGTTTTGAGATGATAGGCTGTGCTTGTGGTGTGTAAGGTAACAGACCATTGCACAGAGAAGAGGAGGCTCATAGGCCTCAAGTACTCTTCAGCTGGCTCAATGTTTATGGACACAGGAATCAAAGTACTCCAACCATCGAACCATACACAATGAAACATAGAACATGGAATTATAACTGGTAAAAAGGATATGATGGTGGTTCTAGTTATGTAAGATAAGATAAGGTTATAAAACTAGCATCTTATTTAAAGGCAACATGTCTTATTTGGTCGGCTGTTGTCATTATCATGATTTTTTTCTTGTTTGAACAAATCCTAGTGATAAATCCAACTATACATTATAAATCAAGTTGAATTAATATACTTCTGTTGCCAATGAGAAAATGTTAGATAGCATTGCAATAGCGAGCATAACACAGATATATGAATTAGTTGAGTATAGTCCCAACAAATTCATTTCCAACACCCATTCACCCTTTTTCCTAAACAACAAATTGAATTCAAAATGAGAGGAATAGAAGAGCTATTGGTCATTAAGGATGAATGCATTTCACACCATTTATAACCATGAGCTATCACCAAGATGTCACACGACCTGCTCTTGATCGTGATGTATCTGAAGACCCTGCAAGTTCCTTAAAATACTCAATAGTCAAACAACAACAGATGTATTGTAGGCTCAGCCTGTCAAAATATTAAGCAGCACTATTGTTGCAGGTGCAGTCTCACTCACACACACACACACACACACACACACGCACGCACGCGCGCGCACACACACACACGCACGCGCGCGCGCGCACACACACACACACACACACACACACACACACACACACACACACACACACACTCATACACGCACACCGCACACGCGTTGTCGTTTAGACATTATAATGACTGGGGGGGGGGAGGTGTTCTACTTAGAGTTGCTATTTGAGAAACCCGGGTACAACAGTGCTCCTGACATAGTACTCCCCGTGGAACATGAATATTTCATGCGGCTAAACTTTCGAATGGCGCAGCGCTCAATCTATTGGGGTGCAGTTGGTCGGTTTCTATGCGAAGGAAATCGCGTTGGCAACGCGTCCGGTGGGGCCTCGCCATTAGTGGATTGCGCGCACAGCAAAGTGCTCACTGGTCAGCTCGGGGATCGAGGCAAGGAGGATGTCTAAAAGAAGATGGGTAGAATTCAAGATCAGTCAGACTATCAGCTGCTCGGCCCCCATATCGAGAAGAAACAGACCTTCGTCTCCGGCTGCTGCGTCTTCAGCTGCTGGTATGTATACATTAACACAACAGTGTTTAAACCCTATAGGCTATGAGAGTTTATACAGAGTATGAGAATCAACGATCTTAGCTGTGTGACAACTTGATTGTCACAAGGGTGTATTTTGCTATTTTACTAATTTATAAACAAACTATTACCCTTAGTGGGGGGAATTAAGCACATTTCGCGCAAATTAATCAAAAGCGCCAAATTTGGCACAGATGTAGCTCAGGTCATACTGAAATTATTTAGCTAGGGCGCCGGAACCAGTGACCCTTGGGGCCAAGATGGCGGCCAATCCAATATGGCCGCTGCCTCAAAAGGGTTCCGGCCATAACTTTTGAACCAGGTGAGTAACTAATGCAAACTTTATATATTTTTCAGCTTAATTGGTCATGGGAAACACATAGGAATGTTAATATTTATGACCTGGTGCATCTGGACCCCTTATTCCTCCAAAAAAGCAGTTTTGGCTGTAGTATGGGGCCCGCTTTACACCCCATTATTCGCGCAACTTCATCTACATGCACCAAATTTGGCACAGATGTAGCTGAGGGCATACTGAAATGATTTAGCCAGGGCGCCCGAGCCAATGGTCCCTGAGACCAAGATGGCTGCCAAATCCAATATGGCCGCCGCCTGAAAGGGATTCGTCCATAGCTTCGGAACCAGATGAGATACAAATACAAACTTGATGTCTATTTTTGCCTTTTTTGACCAAACGAAACCCATTGGAATACTTAAAACTTATGATTAGGTTTATCAGGACCCCCCCCAAATTCCCTAAATTCAATATGGCCGCTGTCCGAAAAAGGGTTTTGGCTAAAAAATGTAAACCAAATGCGCTACAAATGAGGATGTGGTGTCTATTTTATGTTTATTGACCACAGGAAGTCCATTGGCATATTTAGGGCTCAGAGCAGCGAAGCTGCTTGGTCCCCTATTGTTTCTGTAACAGCATTTTTTTCCCTCAAATTTTCTAAAAGTCATACTGCAGCCTATACCGTAAATCAGAAACTCTTGACATTTTCAGGTATGGTTTCAATAACCCCCACTACCCATAAACCCAATTTGGCCATATTGGATTTGGAGGATTAAGGGGTCCAGATATACTGGAGCATAAATATATACATTCCTATGTGTTTCCTATGATCCTATGGTCAAAATAACCACATTGAACCCTTTTCGGGCAGCGGCCATATTGGATTTGGCCGCCATCCTGGCCCCGAGGGTCGCTGGCTCCGGCGCCCTAGCTAAATCATTTCAGTATGACCCTACATCTGTGCCAAATTTGGCACTTTTAGATGAATTTGCGCGAACTTACCTATTTATGTGCTTAATTCCCCCAACTACCTTGCATATGTGTGTATGCCATCAAAACGAATGATGAGACCAGATGTATACATATTCAAGTTTAGAAAGTTTAGCTGAAAATATAATCAAACAATATACATACTATTCTCCTACAACATCAACATCCTGTAATATTCCCATGCATTGGTTACCAATTGATAATCTTCTTTAAAAGTAGTGAAATAGTTTACTGAAGCCTGAGTAGCAACACTTGAATGACGGAATACAAAAACCATACCTTTCCATTTCATATTATAATAACCTGTTACAAATTAAAAAATCCCCAACTTAATATTGAATATATAAATAACTGTTTTCTGCACCCTTGTTTCAATGACATGCTGAAGGGGGCGTGGCCTATACAGCACCTAGGCGACGTCATCACAGCCAGTCTCATGTTTACGTGGAAAACATGGCGGCCGGGTTGCGCTGACATCGCGGAGCTAGCCGCTAGTATTGGGACTCCCTCGCGCACCCTAGGAGGTTTCACTCCATGGAACAGGCTTTCGGAACAGAGGGTTTCGTAACAAGCATTTAGTAGTATTGTTGTGTCTTCTTATGAAGCAATTCCCCGTCCTGTTTCAGCAACCGGGACAACCGAAATGGAAGACGAAGAGAGGCAAAAGAAGCTAGAGGCCGGCAAGGCAAAGGTATGTGGATATAAGTTCCTTCATCCGGACAAAGTTAATCAAAATGTGTCTTTCGTGCAACAACTTTATGATCGCTATCGTTATTTGAACGACTACCGGTTTGGTTGGTCAGCTGTCCTAAGCCCGCGTCGCTCCCTCCTCCAGTCCCTGCTGTCAGTCGCACTAAACATGCGCCCTGCTCTGACAGCTGAGGGTCTGGTCAGCAGTAGTAGTAGTAGTAGTAGTAGGCTTGTTTAAACAGATGGGTTTTTGCTGTCACTGCTTGATCGTTGAGGTGCTGGTGTTATCGTTGTAACGTTTTGAGGACAACGTTGTGTGTACTCATTCAGGTCAAGAATGTGTTATTACACCCTTGTTAATCAATGGCGTGTTAACGTCAGCCACGCGAAGACGATGGATCCTGTGTGACTGGATTTACGGGACGTGCCCTCACTGGCTTTAGCAAGACAGATACCACTAAACGGGAATTACTTATGTATACTTCGACCACACTATGCTTGTTATAGCTATACCATGCAGGGACGCCAAATGGCCTATGAAAAATGGCCTATGCTAATTGTCAACTATAACATAGTTGACAACACATATGCTATAATATGATGTATGAGCAGTGCAGCGTTATTACACAAGAGAGCCTGACTATAAATGGGTCTAATTTGTACATTTGCTTGTCAATAAATATGCTTATTATTTTTCATAATAAGCCTGAACTCCAATCAATCGAATAGAAGACAGTTGGTTATCCTACTGCGACTGTCACAGTAGAGCTTCAGCCATTCATTTACCAATAGCTGTGTTATACATATTTTTTGTTTATTCTTGTGTGCCACACCCTGGAATAATATATATTTACAATACGTTGTTATAGGATGTTATAAGATAAGTAACTTTTGCTGGAAAGACCTGCCACACATGGGCTTAGTTGTAGTCTATTGCAGAACTTAACTTGTGTTATAACAGACTATCTAGTTACCATAGGGGCGGCATGTGGCTCAGGAGGTAGAGTGGGTTGGTACTCGGAAGGTTGCTAGTCTGAGCCCCATCTCCTCCTAGCTGAGTGTTGAGGTGTCCCTGAGCAAGACACCTCACCCTGACGAGCTGGCCGTCTCCTTGCATGGTTGACACTGCCGTCGGAGTGTGAATGTGTGCACGAATGGGTGAATGCTGGGCAATATTGTAAAAGCGCTTCCGCTTTGAGTGGCCACTGGTTAGAAAAGCGCTAAATGAATGCGAGCCCTAGAGAGTCCATGAGCAAGACGCCCTAACCCCTATACCAGTTCACTAGTGACATGTCTCTAGATAAGTCACTTTGGATAAAAGCGTCTGCTAAATGCTCATTTGTTATCCAGGGTGATGGATGTATATTACAGAGAGAAGGGAATTCAAACAGAGAGGAGCGTAGCGCCACACCCGTAAAGTGTCTCTTCATACCTATGGTGTAAACTACAAATATTTGGTTACTGTGTTTGATAATGGCTTGAGCTTTCAGGCTGATGCGGATGCCATTGCTAAGGTACAACGACGCCTTTATGTGTTAAGAAATATAAATTGAATGTGTGCAGCAAAATAAGGACTCTGTTCTACCGAACTTCTATTGAGTCGGGTTGTGAATAGTTTGGGAACTGTTACCCTCGGCATGTGATAGGGAAGACCCACGCCCTACTGGACTGTAGTGACACCCCCTTCAGAGTGAGTTGGAGCCTCTATGTTCAGGTAGAAGATAGAGAGGTTCAACAAATACGACTTTACATTTCAAAGACTCTTTTGTTTGCACTGCAATTAGTTGGCAGAATTTGCACAAATGATTGCATTAGCATTTGTTTCACTCTGCGATTTGCTCATCTTTTGGCTTCACATTCTATGATCTTGTGCTGTGTTGTTACTGTTTTGTTGTGACTATGTCCTGTCTGGTAGGTTAAAATATCCCCAGTGGGGTCATAGAATTTGACTTGATCTAGCGTAGCCGCATACCTTTGCTCTCATAAAGTCACACCACACCAGCCAATTAGCTTTATTTATTTATATATTTTATATATTTAAATAAACGTAGCTTTATTGGTTAGCCCAATTAGCTGTGTAAGAAAACATCAAGAGAAACGGTGTGAACCACATATAGGCCGGACCGTGACCTTGACGGGAATCAAACCCAACAGAGGGCTACCGAACATATGTCCTGTGGCTCTGAACAAACCCTTTTTTACACGCTACTTTCATTATCTCTCCCAGCTGTGACCCTATACAATAACACAATGGATTCACAGTGACCCCTTTAAAAGAGCTTTGGGTCAAGTATTGAATCCAGAGTCTGAGGAAATGAATGCACGGTTCACTGGTTTTAAAGGTCAGTTTCAATGTGGGACGGGGGCAGACACATTGGGAAGCAAGGCAGGAGTTTATCTAGTGTTGCCTCTGGACCTGGCTAATCCTTTTGGAGACTGTTAATCGTGATTTGCAAGGCGATTAAAGTCCTGTCTGTTTGTTGGACAGAGTGGTAGCCAGCGATGTCCTGCGCATTATATTGATTAACTGAACTTAATGCCACTTGTGTAACAAATTCCTTTTCATACAAATAGCCTCCATTCAATTCCTCAGGTAGACTTAGGTTTAAGGTAGATAACGGAGATAGTAATTAATGCATAATAACCTGTCCTGTTGGCATCCTTGAGCAAGGTGCCCCAGAACCCCTACCTGCTCATTAATAATGCTTTGGATCGCTTTGCAGCGCTGCTTTGGATAAAGTAGTCAGCTGAATGGCTAATCAATACCAAACACTGGAATAGCTTCAGTAGCTCTGGCATCAACTCAATACATGCTACTGTAAAGATAAGATGGCTCTAAAATAATTATCGTCTGCCTACTAGCCAGGATAACCAATAGCAGGACATAGCCTTGTCTTACGGTATCTAGTACGAGTAGTCGGTGTGAGATAACTGAGACACAAAAAGGAAAAACGAATTACAGGAGAAGCATGAGAGCTCTGCCAAACACTGTGTTAGCTGATGTAGCTCTCACTGGCGCCGTGACTGTGCACGTTCACACTCTAGCCCTGGAAATCATTCACAACGAATAACCAAGCGCTATAGCATGAGCAGCGATGAAGCATTTGCTTGCTATAACTTGTAAAGTATATATTTTTTGTAAGAATTTGCAGGTCTCCATTGACAACCTGAAAGTGATGATTCATGAAATATTTTAAGTGTGATCACTTGATGTAATCACACTTTGATGTGTGATCACGTCGATCCTACCTCCCTTATCACAAAAATAACAAAGCCATATTGTATCATATATATATTTTACTGTCACTACTCACGTTAATAATAATATTACTAATGTACCATATTAGAACAATGTTTGCAAACACAGCCTGGAAGCAGCAGATGGTGTGTCCCGCCTTCGTTACGCCTCTCCCCCCAGATGGTGCTGAACCTTCGGTGTCTCCCAGCCTCCACGGGCTCCAGCACCACCAACACCCCCCGCCCTCTCACTCCTCAACACATGGCCGGGCCCCGCTCTATCTGTGGCATGACATCGCTGTCACACAGACGGCAAGCCCCGGTTCCTCTGAACCTCCCGGCTGGGGAACGATGGTCTTACCGGGAAAGCAACGCAGCAGATGTTTGCGTTTCAACCATGTTGCTTCACAAACTAGGAGCACTTCCTATTTAGTGACATGGAGAATGAGGGCTCCCCATATAAGAGGCGTGTCTCGACTCAATGATCGATCTGCGTTATCTCAGATCTTAAGGGCTTTATGAACAGACATTGTGTTCAGAAATTTGTCTTCCCACAGCAACAGATCTCTTTTGGATCTCCAATAAGTGTTCGGATCCTGTTCAAGGTGCAGTTAAGAGGAAAACGTTGGAAGCTTGCTGTTACACCTTAATACTCCAAAAGGCAAATTATCCACATTGTATGCCCGTACCTTTCTAAAAGAGTTTCCTAATTTGGCCTGTGAGACTTTTTTCGTCCTTGGGGTGTGAATGTGTGAAGACATGGCACCTGTGAGAGATGGGCCCACTTTTGGGGGTTTGTGCTACCTGTGGTTTCACACCATTAGACTCTGTGTTCTCCTCTGGGCACCCTCAAACTGAAGGCTAGACGCTCTCTGTGTTTTGTAGACATTAGCGGGGAATCTGAACATTCAGAACATTTTAGATCAATGGAGCACCGCAGATTTAAAATCAGAGGGCGTACACCGAAAGGAAGCTGCATAGTTAGTTCATGAGTAACTTTGAATTGGAACTGGTATTTGTTGAACAAAAAACAAAAAGTGATCCGGTTGGAATGTGTTGGCCCTCCATCCCCATATCTTGTAGAAAAATTTGTGAATGTGACAAGACTGAACCAATGGGGAGATTCTAGGGAGGATTTAAGTACCCTTGAATCCCCCACATCTTAACCCCTTTGACCCGTCTTACTAAAGCGATGTGCTTTGAAGTTTTTATATTTAAGTGCAAATTAAGCCTGCTAGGATGTTCTCATATTGATAAATATCTCAATCTCCTATGAATCAGTCAGAAGTATTTCCTAATTATGACGTATAGTAAGTTACGTAAAAGGGAAAGTGAGAATTTCTGTTAAATAAGAAATCAAGTGGCCTGAGGTACTTTTTAATAAATTATAATCAACCGGTTCAGAATCTTTTTCAAAGGCTTGTGACCTCCTTTTAAGGTCTGAAATGTTTTAACTTTTTGTATACTTGTGCATTTCCCTACACATCACTCTCACCCAATATACGTCTGCCCTTGATATCAAAGTCGTACGCTTTGCACCACATTAAGGGAGATGTTGTTTTGCTCATGGGTTCAAATCAGTCTGTTCTTATGGATAGAAGAACCTTCCAGGGGACCTTTTTCAAGCTCTTTTTCTTCAACTGTTTTTCTTTTTAAATATCACTTGCTTCCATGTCGGAAGCCCCTATCCGGTGACACCAACTTAACTCACGCCCGTACCCCGAAGTTAAGTCACTCTGCCGTAATCTATTTGTTTGCCGAGCTGTTTACGGGATTAACGCCTGGCACAGCAACAAGCGTAGGTGGCCTGTCATATATAAACTCAAGGAGGGAGGAATCCCTCATTCGCTCGTTCACAGAGCCAGCGGACACTACTCATGGAGCACAGAATGTGGCGGTTGAATATCACTAAGCTGTGCAGCAGCACTGTGGGTACCGTTTGTTTGTTACCTAGCAGTCTGTTTTAGGATTGGACATGAGAGTAGGATTCGAGGTTGTGGATCAAATGGCGGTAATGTGATGTAGCTTGATGCATAAAAAAAAATATTACCCAAGCCCAATGGGGCATTTGGGGCTATTATCTTTGCATTTTGTTAATTATTCCATATTAATTTTTTTACCTTTTATACCTCTTTCAAGGGTTTCCATCAATGAAATACTTCCTTTATGTTTTTGTTTCACCATCGATTTTGTTTTTGTTGCCCATTATCTTTTTGGAAAATTGAGATTGGTTATTATCGTTTTTTTATTTATAATCATATGTTTGGTCACTTTGTACAGCTTGCATGGAGGAAGACTTATGTTTGTGTTCAACCACTGACTGCATGAAGTAGCTTGTACCCTAGCGGTGTTTAACTCCTCTCCTCTCTCTTTTCTGCCCCAGCTGGCGGAGTACCGGCAGCGCAAGGCCCACGCCGACTCCCAGAAGAGACAGAAGAAGAAGAAGAAGAGGAGGCTGGACAAGGAAGAGGAGCCGGCCGGGGAGGACGTGCACCAGGGGAGGGACGCCCGTAAGGTCCTCCCAGGGGAGGTGGAGGAGGAGGAGGAGGAGGGGGAGGAAGGAGGGGCGGAGCATGAAGAACAGCCGGCGCCGGGGGAGGAGCTTCCCGAAGGGGGTGGAGTCAGGGGGGATCCTGACGTTCCCAACACGACGGAGTTGACGTTCTCTAGGACCCTGCGGAGCGGCGAGACGGTCAAGCACGACCAGACCTACACCATCGAGGTAGGAGAGTGGCTGTAACTAGGACACCTGGCTGACAGACGGGCCTCATCCCCTTACTTCCTCCCCTGGTTTAAGTAACACCTGCTGATGTCTGGCAACGGTCCAGAGGGGCAGTCGGAGCGGCTGAACTCGCATGTAGGCCAGGCGTCCGGTTGTGGTATAAGAAGGACAAAAGTTGACGTAAACACATTCTCAAGACACGGGCAAGCATAGACTTCTTGTGTAGGCAATGTCATGCAATTCCATGTCTGTCAGACCCCCTTTTGAATGTTTCTGTGTTTTTAATGATCGATTCACTCTTCCTATTGATGCAGTGGGTGGTGCGTTAAGGCCACCTTGTTAACTGCCATGGTAACCAGGATGGTGGTGTAACTAAGCATGCTGCTGAAGCTATAATTGACATCAGATGGTCTTGGAAGCCTAACCTGCTGTCATGGTGATCAATTCAAATCCAGTGCGTTAATTAGTAGAAACTCTTTCGACTGCGTTTTAATTTCTGCAGTACAATATTGTTGTTTTAAGTTTTGGGGTTCATGAGGGACCCTCAAATTTAAAGTTATCAGGAAGGTGCACTCTTTAAATTATGGTCTTGCGTTTGTGTTTTTTAAAATTAATGCTAGTTGCTTTAATCTCAAAAAAAAGTCTGTAGTTGATGGAGGAACGAAATGTATGTTTCCAAAGGTGCGTAATTCTCAAGGATAACTGAGGAAAAAAAAAGCTGTCTTTTGCTGGAGGAACATGACATTTGATTCTGTCTTTTGTAAAGAGAATGTCAGGCAGTCATGGACAAACTAACAGCGTAAAGATCCATTAAAACCCATGTACTCCAGTGCTGGTGAAATGTGGCTCACTGTGTGCTTCATGCCCGAGCAGCCCTCACACACACACACACACACACACACACACACACACACACACACACACACACACAAACACCTGTGTGTGTGTGTGTGTGTGTGTGTGTGTGTGTGTGTGTGTGTGTGTGTGTGTGTGTGTGTGTGTGTGTGTGTGTGTGTGTGTGTGTGTGTGTGTGTGTGTGTGTGTGTGTGTGTGTGTGTGTGTCACCCCACGGCGTTCGTAGTTGTTCAAGTTCTTTTTTCCCTGAAAGCTTGTACGGGTTGTTGAACTAGTACTAGACTACCGGTTGCCGTGGTAACAGACAATTGCCGCTAAATGGGTTGCCACGTTGCTGTGTGTGTGTGTGATGTGACCCTCGGCCGAGTCACTGCAACGGACCAGACAGGTTGAATCACGAAGGACCCCTGTTCTTGTGGGTGTACTTCGATGTGTGTGTACTTCGATGTGGGTGTACTTCGGTGCGTGTGTACTTCGCTGTGTATTCAGAACGGGGTACCCTTGAGGCAGGACTAGGTGAGCTTCTAGTTTTGGCAGAATTAAATAAATGATCCTGACCCGACCGGTAACAAATATAATAATAATAATAATTCATTATATTTATATAGCGCTTTTTCAATGACCCAAAGAGGCTTACAGAAGGGGGGGACCTAACTCACCACCACCAGAGTGGTGGTGAGTTAGGTCCAAATATCATGGGTAGCATTTAGGGTTGATGTTATCATTGATTCTCGGACGTTCTTGAAACGTTTCCGTCGATATCTGACAGACAATGCAGTCTCTTCTTTGAGCCGCTGTTCATCCGTGCCATACTTTAGTGACCGTCTGCAGTGGGCAGCACTAGAGTGAAAATGGTTAGCCTTGTGTATACAATTCTGGTTATAACGTGTATGCAGTACAACGTTTTATTGCTAAAAAATAAATGAAATAAACTTGTTCCCCCCCACCCGATGTTGGACTAGTGACATGTTTTTTAAGGAAGTCAATATGGTTAAACTGCTATATAACCAAGCACCGTTGTTTTTGATTCATGCCCGTTTCAATTGGTTGTGTTCTCGTCGGACTGTTTTTGTTTTTGAGCTCTACACTAATTGCTGTTGATTTTCCAGTGAGGCTCTTGGTTGCTGCTAATCCTGCAGCAGCAGACAGGGAGCTGGGGAGGGGGGGGGGAGGTTACCGTAGCAACCGACTCAGCCTTAAAGTTCCATCTTAAGTCCTTTCACTAGTGCCTGCATGAACCATAGATGTGTTTGAAAGCAAAGTAGCTATGCGCTGTCTTACTGTGTGTGTGTGTGTGTGTGTGTGTGTGTGTGTGTGTGTGTGTGTGTGTGTGTGTGTGTGTGTGTGTGTGTGTGTGTGTGTGTGTGTGTGTGTGTGTGTGTGTGTGTGTGTGTCAGACTCTGACACATTTCCACATGTATCTAGAAGCTGTTACAAATTAATGTTGTGCCTTGTCTACTTTTGTGTGTAACTAGGGCATAACGCTGTGTCACGTTGTGATTGCTGATTGGTTGGTTGGAAGTGGCAGATTTTTTTATTTTTCTTAGATTCTGCTGTTGGTTAAAGACCAAATTCCCAGGGATCTTGAATGTCAATTTTGAACTATTTATGTTTGCATTATTTTTTGGCATAAATCTTCTGTTGTACGCATTTCATTTATCTATCTGCGAAGTTCCTCACCAACTGGATCACTGGAAAAGATTTATTGTTGTTTTGCTGCTTTCTAAGACTTGGAATCAAGCCTGTATTTTTTTCGATGCTGTATGTATTATACTGTCAAATGGTGTTATTGTGGTGCAGTCATGATTTTTGACATCTGCTATTTCCTGTCTCCTTCTTTCCTTTCTGCAGCCAGAAAGCGAGGTCTCCACCACCGCCGACGACTATTCCTCCGAGGTGAGACCAAACACTGCCGCGAGGACAATGGGAAACAAATCAGAATATAAAGAGGATTTTGGGTGATGATTTGCATTTGTTATTTGTTCCCCTTCCCTTGTGAGGCAACAAATACATGGAAAGCTTATTCAGAAGAGCATTGCATCAACAAATCCATTTGAAATGTTTATTCGACCAGCATGTAGCATAGCTGGATCCAGCCTCGTTAAACATTAATTACTGGATTGTTATGTTTCACGTTGGTTGTATAAAAAAATCCGGAGTGCTCTCTGTGTTAATTCAACATAATTAAACAAGATGCTAGGTACATACAAAACTACACCAAGTGGCCCTTTTTCCTGCATAATCTTGAACTCTGACCGACCGTATTGTGAATTAACAGGTCAATGGCTGCCATGTGACGACAGTGAACCTCATGACGTCTTCTGAGGAATTTATCTGGGTACAGTAGAGAAAAGACCATCCACTCTGCTTCGCGGGGGCCTAAATCTAAACACCAAACCTCTTGTAATAACGCTAACCTTCCTTCCGCTTGCCTACTCTTTCTCCTCTACGTCGTCCGCTTTAATCCACTAACCAATGTTTTTTGGTACTGTTGTTTTGCAATTTGCGCATTTGCCCTACGCCGGCACCCTCCCGAGAACAGGGAGTCCGAAAGGAAGTTGCGCACTCGAGAGAGAGGGAAAGAAAAACCCGATGCAGACCCAAGTCGTTTTCCTTGCGTTATTACATTATTTGTGCCCTGAGAAGAGCCTAAGACGTACCAGCAGCGGTGCGTCGTGACATTACAGAAGGAGTAAATTGGCGGTGAGGCCGGCAGGAGAGCGTTGCCTAAGAGGGCGACGGGAGCTGAAGAGAGATGGGGACGGGTTGGACAGAGGGCTTCAGTGAGGGAGTGAGTGAGTGTGTGGTGTTGTTACGCAACCAGCACCCTCTATTGGCTAGTTTCAAGGTGAGGCAGAAGAAAACCAGACTGAGGAAGAATGACGGAAGAAAGAGAAATGAAAGAACGAGAAACGAAGGAACGAGACGTTACGCTGTTGTTGTTTGGTTGGAGGTAGCCGTGGCGACGGGCTTCGTTGTTTTTAACTGAGACGGCTGTGTGGTCAGGTGTGGTGTGATTATTCAGATTGAAGCGCACACTCGGAAGTGAAGTGGCGCGCATAGAAGAAATGTGATGACGCATTTATGAGCCGAATAATTGTCACAGGACGAAGCGTAGGAGGGACGTCCTCGGCCGACTCTTCAAGATTTTGATCAGAACACTTCCGCCTAACCCGACTAATGCCTACAGCACCGTGCCAACCGGCGCCTAATCCTTATCACACTATGCTGCGGCTCAGACACTAACACATCTCCAGCTGTTTGCTGAGACCCTCCAGCACATCACTGTGATAATCAGCTGTGTTTTGTGTTTTGAATCACAATGGATACTCTTGTCAATACTGATTTTCTGTTAAGCTTGCTCCACGCAAATAACCCCCGAACCTTAACCCGTTCTCTATATATATATATATGTATATGTACATCTCTGCTCTCAGGTCCCACTTGAAAAAGAGGTGCTTTGCAGCAATTAATTATTTTCTAACCTGTATAAATAAAGTCAATTGACTTAATCAACTGATTCCAGGAGGAGGTGGACGCGCTGCACCTGATGACCAAGGAGGCCAAGATGGACGACATGGAGGACGAGCTGGCCGCCAAGACCCAGGCAGTGGAGGAGCTGAGCCGCGAGCTGGAGGAGATCAGGGCCTGCTTTGGCAGCGAGGGGATCCACCAGGTACCTGACCTGTTTGGTTTTGGACGTTTACATTGGTTCATTTGGCGGTGTCCTTGATCCGAAGCAACTGACGTTGAGGGGGACTGGGAGCGAACAAAAGTGGGCTATTCGTCCCTCAGCTCAGTCCCCGATGTTGCTAGTCCGTCTGTAGTCGTCTTGCTTGATGACGACTACAGACAGACTAGCAACACTGGGGATTGAACCCAGTACCTTTTGAGCTGAGGGTCGAATCGACCCATTTTTTTGATTTTTTTATCTTTGATTGCTCTGCTAATTGTCTGCTAAATAACAAAATAGTAAATAACCAATCATAAGTAATGCATGATTCTTCTCGTGCATTCTTGTGCTTGTTTTGTAGTGTACTCTGGGATATAACTTGTTATTTTGTGGCCTTTTTAATTCTATGCAAAATAATCGGTGGTCCTTACACGCTTGCGTTCTCGCCCTGCAGCTGCAGGACTTTGAGGCGGCTCTGAAGCAGAGGGACGGCATCATCACCCAGCTCACCTCCAACCTGCAGCAGGCCAGGGACGAGAAGGAGGACATCATGAGGGAGTTCCTGCAGATGACTGAGCAGAGCCAGAAGCTGCACATCCAGTTCCAACAGGTGAAGGGTCTGCCCCAAGCCGGCCTGTTTACAAGAGGGCTCTCCTCAAATTTTTGCGTTTTCGTTGAGGAAGCCTTCATTTCACGGCGGTCGTTGTCATTTCTCATTCCTGCTAACTATCATTATAGTTAATTGAATACTTGAAACTTTATTGGATGGTGTTATGGATTTGTTATGTTAATTTAGACACACCTTGGACCTCGATTTTTCATTTTCATTCCATTTTCCAGTGATGAGCACAAACTTCATGTATCAAATATCACCCGAGTCTGAAACATTGTGGACCTGTATCATTAAATTAGGGGACCAAGGCATTAAAACTGCCAGGGTTAGGGGTTAAATTCCCATGTTAAATGTGTATGCATTTAAAGGTGATGTAGGTAGGATTTAAGAGCTTTGAGTGTAATTAGTGAGAAAAGGCATGGCCTTCTGTTGTGAAACAGTAAAATGCTAATAAAATTACTGTTAATCTAGAAATGGCATTGCCAACCTTCAGCTATTAGTGTGTCAATGCGCTGGCGGGAATATTTTCAAATGGCCGCACCAGCCTCTGTAACAGCAATTTAGATTTGAGATGGCTCGTTTCTGATCAGTCAGGCCATCATATCCATGATTGTTTCAGGAATACATCATAACTGTCAATCACGGGGGCTCGAAATCCATTACTTTGCAATGGTGGAGATACACGGGGAGCAAAGGGATGCTTTTTCATGTTGTGTAGTTGCCGTCTTCTCTGCCCTCTCTATAATGCTTTGTGTGAACAGCCACCAAATGGCATCTCATGTACAGGTCCAGGGAATCTCATTGAGAATAGAATCTCATTTACAAGAGAGCCCTCTAGAGATTTACAAAACACTCAATCTACATACAAGATACACCATCAGACACAAATCTATGCATAAAATCATGTTTGGTTTGAAACGTATAATGAAGTGTCTTTAGGTACCTTGGAAGCACTTGAAATAGACACACCCGCGCACCTGTTGAGCATTCATCATCCATGCTTTGCTCGTCGAAGCTAACCTCTCCCCCCCCCCACCCCCCTAGCTGCAGGCCGGGGAGACCCTGAGGAACACCACCCACAGCAGCACGGCAGCGGACCTCCTGCAGGCCCGCCAGCAGATGGTCCAGTACCAGCAGCAGCTGGAGGACCTGGGAGCCCAGGTCCGGAGCGGGAAGGAACACCTGCTGGGGGTCTCCGACCTGGAGCACAAACTCAGCCAGATGGAGACGGTACGACGACCACGGCTCCCCAGACCTGGAGACGACGATGGCGACGTGTTGTCTCAACGTTGGTTAAAGGTGACATGTTATACCACCGGGTGTGAGTGGGATTAGCCGTTACAAGCCGTTTTGGATTCTGCCCTCTTCTGACATCACAAGTGGGCGTGTCTACCTAGATGTGTGCTGGATAGATCAGTCTACCAGCCTACCCAGTGGACTGGAGCAAACATTGCTCATCTATCCGTCATACATCTAGGTGGACACGCCCACTTGTGATGTCAGAAGAGGCAGATTTTTAAAACAGCTTGTAACGGCTAATCCCACTCACACCTGGTGGTATAACATGTCACCTTTAATTATCGCTCTGTCTTCATGACCCTCTGTTACTCTCTTCCCCTCTCTCTCCTTTTCTGCGCAATCTCTCTCCGCATTTCTTTTGCTTTTTATTTATTTTCTCTCTTCTTCTCTCTCTGTCTCTAATATAGTTAGTTTTTAATGGCTTAGGCCGGGCTATGTTAAAGGAATACGCAGGGAAATCTGTATATTGGTTATTAGATGTCTTGCACTGATTCAGAGGAGTCCTTAAGTTCAAATTGACCATGATTGGTCCAAAATTGGAATACCCTGGTTTAGCTTTTGCTTTTTGTTTGCTGCATCCATTGACTTGCAGAATAACAACAGCTCAGCTCCTGTTGATGTGAGGGGACTTAATTTTAATTACTTTTAATTACTTTCCAAAGACTGCCAGGGGGTTCCGAATAGTCACTCATTCAAAACGAATGCCAGGAACAACGCAACAAGATTGTTGTTTGGCTACAGACACTGCTTTCGGCGCTGTCATTATTAGTCACCGAATGATACGCCACTGACACCTTATTCTCTGCGCAAAGCAACCAGCTAGATGCAGCTGATGATATAAAAACACAGCGACGTAAATACTGCCAAATTATGCGTGGTTTGTAGAAAAAACTACAATCTTGTTGTGTTTTTACTCGCACTTGTTTTCAATGAGTGACTGAAAGTAATTTAAACTGTATACCCCTCACATGGGCAGAAGCTAGGCTACTGTAACTCTGCAAGTTAAACTATGTGGAATTTTGAATTAAACAACTCGGCAATTTACAGATCTTTCGGTGTATCCCTTTAATCTAGATTTAAGTATGAGATTGCTGAATGTAACGTATTATAACATATACAACTCATTCTTGTTTTTTCAGGCTGGCCGAAGATCGGAGGCGACATTTGCACAGAAGCTGAGTGAAAAAGACTCGTTGATAGCGGAACAGGAACACCTGATATCGGGCCAGGAGCAGTCATTGGCCGACCTGAAAGCTCAGCTCGCACTTTCGTCGAGGGCTAGCGAGGAATCGTTTGCCCACTCGCTCAGAGAGAAGGACCTACTGATCTCGAAGCAGAATGCAATAATCTCGGAGCACGAGAGGTCTCTTTCCCTGCTTCGCGATGAGCTGACCCAGGTAGCAAGGAGCGGCTCCCCGACGGACGCCCAGAGCCAGAACGAGAAAGATGCGCGCATCGCAGAGCAGGCGAGGGTCGTTTCAGAGCAGGAACGCTCTCTTGCTCACCTCGAGGAGCAGCTGAAGTCCTCGGAGAAGCGCCTGAATGAACTTTGCCTTGTGAAGGATCAGGCGCTCGAGAGCTGCCAGGGGGAGCTGGAGAGCACCAGGGTGGATCTGGAACGCTGCAAGAGTGGGTGGGACGATTCCAAGGTGGAACTAGAGAACGGGGTGAGAGAGTTAGAACGCTGTAAAGATCAACTACTGAGTTTCACGGTGGAAATGGAGAAAGGGCAGACGGAGTTGAAAAGCTCCAAGGATGAATTTGCGAATTCCAAATTAGAATTTGAGAAAAGAATCATAGATCTGGAAAGCTACAAGAAAGAACTTGAGAATTCCAAATCAGAACTCCAGACGGAGTTGAAAAGCTCTCGCGACGAATCGCAGGATTCCAAATCGGCGCTGGAGAAGGGGACGAGGGAGCTGGAGAGCTGCAAAGAGGAGCTCGCCGCCTCCCGACAGAAGGAGCGCACGTCGTCCGGCGAGGTCATGCAGCTCATGGGCACCGTGGAAGACCTCCAGAGGCGCTGCCACCAGGGCAGCCTGTCGGAGGGCGACGTGGTCCAGAGGATGGAGGAGGAGTCCCTGCGCAAGCTGGAGCGCCTCAGGGCGGAGCTGGACGAGATGTACGGCCAGCAGATCGTCCAGATGAAGCAGGAGCTCCAGCTGCAGCACGCGGCGGCGGCGGAGCGGCTCAGCCGACAACACGGGGCCGAGCTCGACGCCCTGAGGGCCCAGGAGGAACGGCGACGCCTCGACGTCGACGAGCGCGACGCCAAGTTGGCCGACCTGCAGGAGACCCTGCAGGAGTCGCAGGCCGCGCACGGGAGAGCGCAGGACGAGCTCCACGGGCTGGCGCAGGAGAAGCTCGGCCTGCAGGCTCAGGTGGAGGACCTTCTCCGAGACCTGCGGCAGGCCAAAGACGTGGCGGACAAGGCCTCGCACAACCTCACGCTCAGCAAGGGAAGCAGGCAGACGGAGCTGCAGCACCTGCAGCGCATCAGCGACGGCCTCCGGTGCCAGCTGGAGGCGGCCGAGGAGGCGGCGCTGGAGGTCGAGGCCAAGCACGAGTCGGAGGTGACCAATTACAAGATCAAGCTGGAGATGCTGGAGCGGGAGAAGGACGCCGTGCTGGACCGCATGGCCCAGTCGCAGGAGGCGGAGCTGGAGAGGCTCAGGACCCAGCTGCTCTTCAGCCACGAGGAGGAGCTGATCCTGCTCAGGGAGGACCTGCGGCGGGAGAGCTTCCTCAACACGGAGAACCTTCTGAACGAGGCGTCCGTCAGGCGGGAGCGGGCCCTGGAGGAGCTGCGGGCCACGTACGAGGAGAAGCTGGGCTCTCTGGGGAAGGAGACGGCGGTGTTCGCCACGGAGCGCGCCGAGCTCCTGGAGCAGATCCTGGCGCTGAAGGGGGACTTGAAGGCGGCGCAGAGCAGCTCCAGGGCGGAGGAGTTGGTGCAGCAGCTGCAGGAGCTCCAGGCGGAGGTGGTGGAGTTGAGGCAAGGGGCGGAGCAAAGGGGTAAAGTGGAGAGGGAGTACAAGGCACTACTGACCCAGGTCGAGACACTGGAGAACGAGGCGAGGGAGCAGGAGGACGGTTGGAGGAGCAAACTTGAAGAGAAGGAGTCTGAAAAACGGATGTTGAACGAATCCAACACTGTTTTGAAAAAAGAGATTGACCTGGCGACGGAAACGGTGCAGTCTCTCAATTTAGAGAGCAATCAGAAGGTGCAGGAATTGGCCGAGCTCAGGGACAAGATTGAGAAGCAGCGCACAACTTATTCCTTCGCCGAGAGGAACTTTGAGGTGAACTTTCAAGAGCTGAAGGGGGAGTACACCTGCCTCATTCAGGCCAAGACACAGCTGGAGGAGCGGACACTGAAGGTGACGCTCGAGTTTGAGGCGAAAATCGCCAGCCTGCAATCTCAAGTTCGGGAGCTGAAGGAGGGGGAGGAGGAGGAGGAGAGCGGCGGACGGGTCAAGAGGGGGGGCCGCGGAGACAGAGCCACCGCGCCGATGGAAAAAGACACTACTGAATTAATGGAGAAGCTCAACGCCATCTCCAACGAGAAGGAGGGCCTGATCGCTCGGCTCTCCGACGTCACGGACAAGCTGAGCTTTTCCGAAGGCAAGCTGGAGCGACTGAAGGGGGAGCTCTTGGAGATCCACCAGGAACACGGGAAGGTCCTCGCCCTGAACAAGAGCCTCGCCGCGGGGCTGGAGAGGGAACGGGACGCGGCGACGGACGCCAAGAAGGAGGGAGAGCCGCGGCGGCGCTACAAACCCCAGCACCGAGCGTCCGCGCCGGCCGAGCCCGACGCCTCGGCCGCCCACCAGCGACGGATCGAATCCCTGCAAGGGGAGGTCGAGTCCCTCCGGTCCCGCCTACAGGCGGCCGAGGCGGAGCGAGCCCCCCCGGCGCCGAACAGGCTCCTCCCGCTGCAGACCACGTCGCCCGCGGCAACGTCGGGGGACGGACACCCGCCCCCACAGAAGCCCCCAGCAGCCCCGGCAGCCCCAGCAGCCCCAGCCTCGGGGTTGGGGTCGAACAGGCGCAAGAGACGGCAGCGGTCGAAGCAGGAGCGCAAAGCCACCCACACCACCGCGGCCGCTCTGGCAGACGGCTGCAGCAGCAGCAGCGTCAGCAGGGAGGAGAGGCAAAGGGGGGAAGAGGAGGCGGAGATGGAGATGGAAGAGGAGGAGGAGGTGGAGGAGGAGGAGCAACAGGAGCTCTCGCTGGCAGCGGCGGAGTTGGGGAGAGCTGCAGAGCCGGCGGTGGGAGCCGGGATGCAGAGCGAGGCAGCGTCTCGCTCGACTCAGAGGCTCGGCGGCGAGGAGGACTCTGCGGACCGCTGCCAAGGAGACGCAGAGACCAGCATCACCAAGCCGGTAGGTGCTCGCACGCCGCTGCAGTCCTTTTCAGCATTAATAACCTCCCCCCCGGCCATCCACCCCCTCATCTATTCAGTCTTCACAAGTCTTTTAAAACGGCATGTCAGGGCTGTCGCAGAGGAAGCTTTTTTCGCGCTTATTTCTCCTGTACGGATACCTGTTACACTACGGTGTTGAGAGTCGCCTGCATTGCTGTGAATGTGACACACTCACGCAGACACACACACACACACACACACACACACACACACACACACACACACACACACACACACACACACACACACACACACACACACACACACACACACACACACGCCGCCGGTTTGTGAGGTACTTTCATTGTACCTGTTTATTCCTTTTTTCCTTCTCTGTAATGAGCCCCGTTTAAGCAATCATCACACGCAGCTCGGTGCGCAGAGTAATCGTGTTAAGGGGTTAAATACTGCTCTTCATTAAAAGGAAGCACGTTGTCGCCGGGTGCTTTTAAGTGCCAAGAAGGGGTTGTTATTTTTCCGATATTTAATTGGTGTCGATTTGCAAATTCTTGAAGCTTCCGGAGTTTCTCACTCAAATCCGTGAGATCGCTTCAGGTTTTTCGGTTTTGAAATGCAAACCAAATGTTACGCAATCCTTCTCCCTCACCCCATAAAACCTAACAGCCCTATGGCAAATATTGTGGAGATAAAAGGTGCAGAGTATACAGCTAGACAGCGTGCAATATTAATATTCTTCTAGCCGTTGTAGCCTGGTTCTCAAAGCTGGTACGAAGTGTCTGATTAAAACGGACTTGGAGGCAAACTGAGATATGGAGCGTTTCCACGGCTATGAAACATTTGGGTTTTTAAGGTATGAATTGTGGTGTCCCTGCAACTCTGTAAGGGGTTAAGGACGATAAGAATTGTTACACTGGTCCATAGAATAATGTGTCTCTTTGTCATGTTTTTCTACACCTCCTGCCTCGAAACTGTTTCTTTGGAAGAATTGTCTATTGTATTTTTGTTGGATGGTCTTATTTATGTAGCCAACAGTATCCTTGGAGGGCTGGCCGTGAGAAGTGTGAAGGAACATTGCTGCTGGGTTGTTGGTTGGAAAAACTGGGCCTATTAATCACAAGTGCATTAACCTCTGAACATTTACGGTTGTAAATCCATCTTCTTGAATTGGTTGCGAGTCAAGACAAATAAACGTATAGCTGGCAAGTCCTTATCCGACACTTGTATTCTTACATGAAGAGTTGTTAGTCCTACTTGTAAACTCTTTATGCTTTAAGCATACAGAAAATATATTTCTTAACAAGCAAGGCCACAGATCCACATTAAAGCTCTGCACTAACACAACAAAATGAACGTTGACTGTTATGACACTTTCACAGCCCATCTATCATAAACAAAACAATGAACTCTAACCAATAGGGCTGGGTATCATGGCCAATTTTCTAAATTGATTCGATTTCAATTCATAAGGTTCTGAATAGATTAATTTAGATTTGATTCAATCTGCTCTGAAATAATGAAAATAGCTGAAATGTGTTGCAAAACACAAATGTATTTTATTTTTCTCTTCAGCTTAAACAACAGGTTTTAAGTGCAAACTTGTAAATTGGGCAGTTTAAACTTGAGCTGTAAACAAAACTGTCTCAGGTCTCAAAAGTGCAAATTTGAAATTAGAAAGGAATTGCAAGTGAAAGTGTACTTGAACCACAACATTCCATCACTGCAAATTGCATTAAGGCATTGTTTATTAAAGTGCAAAAATAATAATAATGGTACCAAAGAATAAAAAAAATAAAGAAAAGAAAATCGATCTCATGCCCTATGAATCAATATTGCAAAATTTAGATGAAATCGATCCAAAATCGATTAAATCAATTTTTTTTTTACCCAGCTCTACTCACCAACCAATCCCCTTCTCAGCTGACAAACTGATCCCAATAGTGTTCATCGACGTCAACCATTTTTCCTCTCCCTCTCTGATTGGCTCTTCAGGTGGGGAGCCAGGCCGCGGTACCAGGGGAGCGGGCCGTCGGAAAGAGAGAGAGCAGCACGGCCCAACATGTAAACGTCGCTCTACCTTACCTCCTCCACCTCCACGGCTTTTGGGGGTGTTTGATTTTGGAGCCCCGGTCGTTTGATGGGACCCGGGGGGGTTGGGTGGTGGTGGGGGGTGGGGTCACACGAGGGAAAGGTCGCGCAGTGTGGGTCGGAGAGCAAAGGGAGGGGATTTGAACCCGTTATTGTTGGGATGAGATGAGGGTTCGTCTTTCGAAGCTATGAAGACGGGACCTCATTAAGTCGTCATTTAGCTGGCACGTTGAGCAGATTAAAACCGGCTGTTCATCTCTTGATGATAGCTGGCTCCGTTTCCCCTACTCTGTACTTTTCTATGTTTTTTAAATCCTGCTCAATTGATGCAGCATAAGAATATCCATAGATAGCCTTTGCCCAAAGTAACTTGCGGTGAATTCTACAAATGTATTATCACGGGGGGGGGAGGAAGGACATTTCATAATGTTCCATTGGAAGTGTTTGAGACCGGGTTGCTAGGCAATGGCGGTCCTTAATTTACATCTTTTTAAGCAATCCTATCTCGGCTAAGTGCTCTGCAGCACCACGCGGGTGAAGGCCGTAGGTCCGTGAACAAGTGGCGACGAGGATGTGACAACAACGGCCTCGCTGATTTAAAATGCAGAGTGCGCTGAAGCTGACCCGACATCAAACGGAACAGAACGCCCAAACCCCGAGTTCTCATTAATGCAGAGCGGAGAGGAGGGAGGGGGGCCGGCAGCCACTTGTCTGTTCTCCCACCGTGGGATTGATCATCTCCACGCCTCCCCTCGTCTCGGCCCCCATCCTCTCATGTTATGTGATCAGCTGTCCCCCTCGTCCCCTTTCCTGAGGTCCTCATCGTGGCTCATCTCTTCTCCCCTTGTCTCCTCTCATCTGACGTCCTCTCTTGTCCCCTTGTCTCCCCTCCGATCCTCTCATCCTATGTCATTTCATCTTTTTCTCCTCTTGTCTCCTTTCCTTGTCTCCTCATCTGACGTCCTCTCTTGTCCCCTTGTCCCCTCTTTGATCTCCTCATTTGTTGTCATATCATCTTTTCTCCCCTTGTCTCCTTTCCTTATGGCCTCTCATCCATTGTCATCTCTTCCAACCCCTATCTTCTCTCCTCTTCCATCCTCTCAATGCCCTCTTCACCTTTCCTCTCCTCGCCCATCCACTCGTCTTATACCGTCTCTTCTACCCATGTCGCCTTTCCTAATCTCCTCCCTTCTCCTCTCTCCTAATCTCATATTCCCCCGCTCTCTTTTATTTTCTTTTACCTTTCACTACATCTTTCCTCCTCCGCTCATCTTCTCTCGATCCTTGCGTCGTTGTTTTTAGGAATTCTCTCGCTCCATCTCGAAAGAAATGTTTTATTAACAAATCAATTTCCTTTTAGTACAACAGGATGATGGGGCAGACCGGTGATTATGTTGTGTTGATTGCGGTGGTTCTAATATACTGCAGTGGAGCACCGCGCCGGATCTCCTTTAAATTAGCTTTATTACTTGGCTCTGTAAATGGGTACCTGGCTGCTATGATGATTAGACTTCTTGCTTGTTGTTTACTTACTGTTATTGCCTTTGCCACTGGTTAGGCATTGGGTTTTGTGAAATCGAAACAGGATGTGTTATTATATATAAAAGGGCTGCAACTGACCATAAGTAATAAATAGTGGATTAATTGAACAATATTTATCATTATTACAAGAAGCTGTTTCCTCCAACATGTCCTATAACATGGACAGTGACCATGGCGACTATTACAAAGACACCCAAGTGGGATTGGTTAAATTGTTAAACTGATTCTTTGCCGGTTAGGGCTTTCAAAAACCTTGACCTTGGTGCGTTAAGATTGATGTCGCTTTTCGTAAAAAAAGAAATGTCACCTGGTACCTCGCACTATTCAGGCCGGTACATGCCAATCGCTGCTAAATTCAACACGCTGGGCCTTCAAGAAGCGAATGTTTGGATAATTGTGGACTTGATCCATTGACTCATCACTGCAGCCCTGATACATAACGAATGATTATGGCTCTTTGCGCTGTGTAGGCAGAGTGCAGGCTGCAGCTGGAGGCCCAGAGGGTCAGCCTGTCTCAGATCCACGCCGCCCAGCTAGAACTGCTGGCAGAACAGACGTCCGCCCACACCAGCTCCCTGGAGACCGGGCCGGGCGGCCCCAGGGACCGGGCCGGACAGGGTGAGGGTCCACGCGCACTCGGCTCGTCTATCAGGGTCATTTAGCAGATTTGTTTTGTGAAGTTTTGTTACTTGTTTTTTTTTTTTCTGATGGGCACAAATTGCTAAAGTCAAGCCCTTCTTCCCACGTTCTTCAGGATAAAAAAAAAAAGGATGAAACAAAAAATACTTATGGAAAAAAACCAACTGAAAGTCAGTAACATGAGGAATTTCAAAATCAGTTGAGGCCTAGGAAATTAGTTGGAATACACAGACATTTAAGCATGTGGTAAAGTCATTTATTCTACTTCATTTAAGAATGCTCGATTCTGATTGGCTGGGAGGGGTGCATTAATCCGGCATATTGCCCGCTGATTTGTCGGTTCTACTTGCTGCTGACTGAGCACAGTAGATCAATACGCCGCTTGTATCGTTTTCTATCACATACATTTCCAACATGAGGTCCATAGTAAAAATAAACCAAGGAGTGCGTGTTTGATCGATCGTCATTAAAGCTGACTTGATACGAATGTAGCAACTGCGTTATTAAACTAGGGATCAGATCCAGCCTTGTGTGGTTGCTATAGAAACGAGTTACCTACAGCTGAGCTAACGTTATTCACCGTAGTTCTAAAGGGAACTACTTTTCGAGGGAGTTGAATTTAAACAGAGTATACATTTAATAAGCATGCAATACGAATAAGAAAAAGGCTAATTATTAAAGTATTTGAATTATTTTATTATGTTGGCCGGCGCGAAGTAGAATAAACAGAATAATCACCTCAAGGCAGGGCAATAAACAGTTTGATATGCCCGGCTCGCGGAAGGTTACCGCCCTCGACGAAGCCGTCCACGAGCCGGGCATATCAAACTGTTTATTGCCCGGCCTCTCTGTGATTATTCCTTACTTGAATCATTTATTTTTGTAATCAGCTTAGGTTCATGTGAAGCGAGACACAGAATCCATACATATCCATAATATCCCCCACGCCAGAAAAGGTTATTTTGTTTAATTATCTAACAATTTGTCTTTTTGATAGTAATATCTTATAAATATCTGTGCCCTCCAGACCTGGCCGCCCAGCGACCGGCCCCGATGTCCCACCGGGAGGAGACGGAGCGGGAGGTGGAGGAGGGGGATGGGGAGGTGGAGCGGGAGGTGGGGGAGGTGGAGCCCGAGAGGGAGGAGGCCCGGCGGCAGCGCCTCCTGCTGGAGGAGAGTCACCGCGAGGAGCTGCAGCGCCTGCACTCCCACTACACCCAGCTGGCCTCCGACGCGGAGGAGCGCCACGCCATGCAGCTGGTGGTGCTGGAGCAGCGTCTGCACCAGCTCACCTCCACCCACAGCACCACCACCCGCCTCAGGTGAGTCAATGCAGCGGTGGATGGTGACCGTCAGTGAGGCCAAGGACCAGGCCTGTTAATCAGGCCTGTCAGTGAGGCCCAGGCCTGTCAGTGAGGCCCAGGCCTGTCAGTGAGGCCCAGGCCTGTAAGTGAGGCCCAGGCCCGTCAGTGAGGCCCAGGCCCGTCAGTGAGGCCCAGGCCCGTCAGTGAGGCCCAGGCCCGTCAGTGAGGCCCAGGCCCGTCAGTGAGGCCCAGGCCCGTCAGTGAGGCCCAGGCCCGTCAGTGAGGCCCAGGCCCGTCAGTGAGGACCAGGCCTGTTAATGAGGCCTGTAAGTGAGGCCCAGGCCTGTAAGTGAGGCCCAGGCCTGTCAGTGAGGCCCAGGCCCGTCAGTGAGGCCCAGGC
>NC_079433.1:7592450-7644950 GCF_026213295.1 Gadus chalcogrammus | reverse complement strand
ATTAAAAAAAAAACGATTATATTAGTTTTTTGATTGTTTGACGCTCAAATCGAGATCGAAATTTGCTTAACCGCCCAGCCCTACTTGTTACTCTGACATAAATGGTTCATTCCTCAAGCAAACTACAAGAGCCGTCACTGAATTGGCATGTATGTTCCATGCGATCCCCAAAGGTCATAGTTCAGATGTCGGTGGAGTTCGCCCAGCAGTCGGAGCTGGCACGCATCAGCAAGCGGGGCCTCCAGATCTCCTCCTCTATGCAGACTCAACCCGAGGAGGAGGAGGAGGAGGAGGAGGAGGAGGTGGAGGAGGAGGAGAGGGAAACCCAAAAGTGCGGTCCGAGGGTCCTGGGCACCTCCTCCATTCAGACCCGCCCCAAGATTGAGAAGAAGAAGAAGAAGAAGGAGGTGATGGAGGAGAGGGGGACCTCCTCCCTGAAGGAGGTGGAGGGCTGCGGGAAGCTGGAGACGGAGGTCAGAGAGCTGACCTCGGAGGTGGTCCGGCTGAAGGAACAGCTGAGGAACGCTGCGTGGGCAGTCCAGAAGGTCAGTGGAACGTTGTTGTACAAGCACACCTCAACGAGGGCCTCACTGTTCACTATCTAGTCATTCAGCAGATGCTTTCATCCGTAGCGACTCATAGAGAATACAAACACATTATGTTTTAGTTATTGAGCAGGTAAGGGTTAGGGTCTTGCTCAAGGGTTGCCTGCAGGTAGACTGAGGACATTGGGGATCAAACCCAGAACCTTTTGGCTGATGAGCTTTGTTTGTTTCAAAGGATTGGTCTAATCTCCTTCTGCATCTTGGCCTTGTTTCGCGGCAGGTTTTGGCCTGCGTCTAAACGGACGGGGTGTTTACGTAAGCTTGCCTGGTAATCACATGCGTCTAGATAAATGTTGTCTGCCCTATCTTGTAGCGCCCACAGCCTTCTAAGAGCCAGCTTGATAGACGTTGAAGAGTAGATTTTAGGTAACGATAATTCCCACAGCGTTCTAGTGAGTAATATTTGTGATCTGATTGTTCCTGGTGGGTGTTAAAAACCTACCGGGTATAATCACAGATTCCTGGGGTGACTTAATGGGCTTTTGAGATGCAGTTCATTCAGTTGCTATGGGACCAATTTAACACTTATTAGATGGAGCTCAAGTCCCTGTTGGGTTAAGCATTCTCTCAGCTTCAAGAGTGGTAGTTGGTGTACAGTTTGGAGGGTTAGTTATAGAGAGGGTAGTGTAGAGTGATGGTTAGAGAGTAGTTTAGGGTGCTAGTTAGGTAGTACTTTCGATTAGTCCAAAAGGGTTAAGCGTGTCCTATCTCTGAACTAGTTTACATGCTCTGACTCAGCTATTTCCTTTTTCCGGAGGGAGAAGGAAATAAACCCTATTTATTTAAGGTTCATCTCAATAGGGACAGACAGAGAAACATGGACACATGTGAGTCATCCGATGTTTTTATCCTAGTATTTCTAGCCAAAGCTAATTTATGTTACTTTAACCTAGTGGGGCTTTTGTTTAAAAATAATAATACAGATGAACATTATTAAAAAGTAAGAAAATGGAAATGAAATAAAATGGAAAATAATAAAAGAAGACAAAGTAAAAGAAGACAAAAAAAAGCATTGTAAAAAAACAAAGTATGCAAGCATGATGTTGCTGAATTATCCACAATTTTGTGATTCTTTTGAAGGTCTCAAATATAGGGATAGTGGTCTGGCAGTGAGTTCAATAACTTTCTTCCCTCTCCCAGCTGAGGCCTTACTCAACGCTCCTAGCGTCACGCCAGCCTCTGCGACCACGGCAGTGATCCTGCCTCAGCCACTCGTAGCCCTGCGTCAGAAAGGCTTTGCGCGCGTCGTTTGTCGCATCGTTAGGAATTGCGCACGCGAGGCGACGGCTGCCATCATCGATCAGCGTTGTGCGCCGACGGCTGGCTTCATCACACTTTCACGATGGGCTCAGTAGTCGAGCTACATCTCTCCCAACCGCCGTTCCTTAAGCCAAACACTCTCAAGTGCCTGAAGACGTGCAACTTTGTACTTGGATGTCTTTTCATAAAATTAATGAAAAGACTATATGATATATAAATATCTATTATATGCAGTCAGATTTATTATTAATGTTCATATCAAATCGTACAGAATATTACTTGAATGACCTTATGTTAGAACTTAATGTTCTTCACGGAGGTTGTGTAAAGGTGAAAGCACTCCCTGTAGCTCAACATGTGTTGAGCTATTCTGCCGTTCATACTGAAGGGATTCTTTGATATCTAACAGTGGCGGTTGGTGCCTGAAGGCTAACGCAACACGGTGACTCACAGCACGGATAGTTAAGGTTGCGTTTCGCTTCTGCAACAAATAGTTATGCCGAAAGGCTCTGTGTCAGTGAGTCTGTGCCACAATGTCAAAAAAGTCACGATTCATTGACATCTGGTGATTTACTGTCTATAACACAAAAATGATGTCTCTGATACTACAGGAGTTTGTACCAGAAAATGAACAATACAGTATACGTCAACCTCTTCGACTAGTTTATCATACATTTTTTCGACTAGTTTATCAAAAAAAACTTTTTTTCCCTGGATGGCTACTAAACTTTAACGGCTACATTAACTTAAATGTAGCATTAAGTCTTTACTGCTACGTGTTCCGGTTAATTGACGACTAACTAGAGGCGGGCCCTGACGTGTGAGACCCTTTTTGAGAGGTGCGCATCAGGTACGGCGGCGGCCTCCGTGGGCTACACCCATGACTTTGAGTCCCTCGGCGCAGAAGTGCAATCCCCTCCTTTGCTCTCTGGTGGTCTCACGTCGTCACAGTTCCTCTTCCCCACCAACAGGGGGAGCCGCCTCCTGCTCTGCCACCACCACCACCATCGCCACTCACTGTTAAGAGTGGAGCACACCTGTTGCCATAGCAGCACAAAGATACTACTGTTGTCTCCCAGCAGTGGCTCCAAGAGCGAGCCAGAGAGGGAGGGAGTAATCAGGGTGTTTGCGGTCACTCTCGCATAAGTTCCGCGTTTGTAGCCGCTTGCACTTGGCCTGGTTTTGAATCTACTTTTAATAATGGTGGCCAGCGAACTCTGAGGCTGGACTGTAGTGTAGTGCTGTGTGTTGTCTGGGGAAGGTGAGGCTGCGTTTATAGACTGATGATGACGGGGTTACTGTCTGTCTTGTCCCTGCTGCCCCTCCAGACCGTCAAGAAGAAGAAGGAGAAAGAGGAGGAGGAGGAGGATGGGGAGGAGATGGGGAAGCCTGGAGGAGGGGACATCGCCACACTTGAGTCCAGCGGTCTGGAAGAGGTCACCTCGGAAAGGTAGAGGCGATTGTTATCATGGTTATACGCTTTTATATTAGGCCTTTTAACAATGCAACACACACGGTAAAATCATGAACATTAATATTGCAGACGGCTCAGTCTGTAGAGTGTAGTTTATATAGTATGTGAGATTATTTTTATACCATGCCTAGACTGATACTTCAGTCTAGACATTGGTTTCAATAAAACTTGGTGATGGAACTACAGCTACACACGCATGAGGGATAAGAAAATATATACGTTTATATATATATCTATATTAAAACATGCTAATTAATGGTGCTGAAAGTAAGATGCGAGAGCTGTAATTCGTTAAGAATGTCATCGGCCATGCATTATGCTACGAGTGAGTTTGATGCACTGTGAACATGTTCCTACTTTCTACTCTGCCTGCCACTGCATGAGCCAATTAAGATATTAGAATAAACTCTCTGCTTATTTCTGACCAATCGGGTCATAACTTCTGCAATAGACTCTGGGAATCCACCTCGCCTGTCGATAAAAAGTGCATGAATGGCACATTTGATTAGACACATTCAGTTATTTTTGTTGTTTCGTTTTTTAAACCTTGCCCGTTCTGCTCTTATCTACTCATAATTCTCTCTTTACAACTTTCAAATCTTACCTACAGCCCCAAAAACCACCACTAAAAATGCACTTTATTGATGCATTTCCATTCTTTTTCCAATTTGTGCTTTCTGCTGCTTTGATTATCTGTCTTTAGTGAAGCACATTGGGTTGCCTTGTATGAAATGTGCCTTATAAATAAATTTGCCTTGCCTTGCAGGCAACCAAAAAATGCAGAAGTAACGTTTGTTTCCCCCTCCACCCCTCCGCCGTCGTCCCGTAGGAACCTGCTGCGGGAGCACAACTACCGACTGCACCAGGTGCTGCAGGACGTCCTGAAGACCACGGCGGCCGCCGAGGAGACCATGGGCCTCCACGTGGAGAGCCTGCGCCTGGCCTCGGCCGCCGAGCCGCCGCCGCCGCCGCCCAGCGACGCTGGCCTCCGGTCGGAGGCCTCCCTGGGGAGGCTCCACACAAAGCCCTTCAGCCTCTGTTCCGCAGGCAAGTCCGTCCAGGGTTTCTTGGTAGAGGAGCAGTCCTACTCCTACGAGTGGGAGTGGCTCACGCTCTGATCGAACCTTAACCCTAACCCTAACCCTGACCGATACGGGGCGATCGGAGGGAGCGATCAAGGGTTTCTTGGCAGAGGAGCTTCTCCTGCTCCTACGAGTAGGAGAGGCTCACGTTCTGATCGCCGCCGTACACTACGGGGCAATCGGAGGGGGCGATCGAGGGTTTGGTAGCAGTGGTCGAGGTCGTGGCCGAAGTCATTAAGAACATTCAAGCATCCTGCCCTTTTTGAGGTTTCCCTCGTGGAAGAACAAATTAGAGCTTGCTAATTGGTAGCTCTTGCTAGCTCACTTGTCTGTCATTTGCTTGCTTGTCGCTTTTTCAGAGGGGGGGGGGGGGGGGGGTTCATAAAGTTTTTGTTTCAGGGGAAGCATGAAATACTTGAAGCGCCGGACGTCTAACCAGTTCAAACTGGGCTAAACGATATCAGTGCAGCTGCTTTATTACTTGAGGTCAACGCGATGGCAACTAAAAAAATGAAAACTAAAGGTCAAACTAGTATTGTATTTGCTAAAATTCAAACTGAACAATGAAATATTTCCGTCTATGAATGATTGATTGATTGATTGAGTGCTTGCTGGTTATTTTCTTTTGAATTATTATTAATTGAATTGACATGCTGCTCGTATTATATACTGGGGGGGAGGGGGGGTTCTTATGGGGCTTAGGGGCTTTGATACAATTTTATATGGCAAATGTGGATTTGTAAAGCTGCTACTTTGATTAAAAGTTCAAATCATTAAACATGAAGTGTCTGATGGTCACGCCTTTTAACACAGGAGGAACATTCCAATCATTTGGCGGCAGATGGTAGAGATTTAATGGGTTGGTATTTTACAAGAGAAAATTGCTGTCACTAGTCCTGCAGACCTTGTCTAACTGGTTTACAAGAAAGGCTGTTAGGCCCATCAAAATGTCATGTTAATGACCTTGTAAAGAGTTCTACCATTTTAATTACAGTTGATTCGGAGCCGCCATCGTAGGGTTGCTTATCCCATGAATCAAACATTTAAAGTTGCACTGAATTGACACTGATGACGGTGGCATTGTACAACCTAATAATGATTATGGTGTATTGATCAATTAATAAAAGTACAAAACAATACAAATATGTTGTTTTGCCCTGCAGGGTTTGATAGATGGGTAAAATAATGGGTGAATTAAAACACACAAAATGCAAAGTAAACGGATCCCAGATGGAGAGAAAAATACTACGTGTTGTACTCTCTATCCAGTCTATGGGTCATTTGCTTGTGTTAGCTCATCTGGTAGAGCCTGGTGTTAACACTGCCGAGGTTAGAGCTTAAATTCCCACTGGGGCCAGCCACGCTAAAAGAAACCTTGATGTTCTTATAAACTTTGTTTAAATGAGGTGACCAAAAGGGTGTTTATGATAGTCCTTTATTTCATAATGATCAGGCCTGTTATTGCTCAACTAATGCCAGAGACACTGCACTATAAAATTCAAAATAATACAACTTCTGCATTTATCCAATCTTATAAAAAGTGATTACACTTGATATCGTGAAATCTGTAGTGAACGTTTATTTTGTGCATTGCACCTTTTTAAGTCGCCTACCTTCATCTTGAGTTCCTGTTTAACAGCGGGTCCATCCGGTTCAGAACAGCATTGTGTTTGAACCACTCCTTCAATACACACCCCAGGCTTGGTCACATGATGTAGTACACAATGTCCTTTATATCCAGGTCAACATTGAAGACCAGACACATTTAAAACTTATCCACTACTTCAATTGTTGGCCCAAATGTATATTCTGGGATTAATGAAGCCCATATGACCTAACATTTGTTACCTTTTTATTTTAGTTTTGTTGGTTATGATTGAATTCAATGTGAAGCTATCTAATAGTGTAAAAACATAATTTTGCACCGTAAGAGTGTTCTTGTTTGATTTGTCTGTTACTTTTAACCTGAGGGTTTTGCCGCAGCACTAACAATCATTGGCCTGTTGGTGGTAGCATGCATGCTTCTTATGTATAGAAAGGAATTTTATAGTTTTTTTACAGTTTACCGCAATGTTGTCCCAAGATAATATTTGAAGTTGATGACTCAGTGCATATTCTAACTAATGTTACTCAGGCACATATATTTCTATACCGCAAACACTTGTCCATATGTGTGCATCTATGGTGTATGTACTTACTTAAACTTAACCTCTTTATCAAGCAATTGAACTCCCCTTTGGTGAGAAAAATCGATCCCTGCATCCCAAGTACAGGATTGTTAAACTGTATTGAATGCTAACTAACGTGTGTGTCTATTTTGTGTGTGTTTGTGTGTGTAATTCCAGGTTCTGCGGCAGACAGCTTCCAGGGCAGTGAGTCGAGTGCGGATGAGTCATCCATCGCCTGGTCCGGTGTGGCGGAGGCCGACGGAGGCCCAGGGGGGACTGTGGCCCCGGACGACCCGGCCCTCCTGTCCACAGGGGTCCTGAGCTTGCTGGAAGACCAGGAGTCCCTGCTGGGAGCCAGTAGCCGGCTCCAGAGGGCCCTGGAGCGAATGCTGGTGGCCATCGCAGAGAGCAGCGACCAGGTAGGAAGCAGAGATCAGCCGGCACGGAGCCCGGGCACTCCCTGGCCCAACCTCATCACTGCACTCAATTGTATTGTCGTCCTTTTTATTGTTCTCTTTTATTATAACAATGTCATGGCACTTTAAACCTGCACTATGTCACCTTTTGGCTGCAGCTTTTAACTCCATTGAAAAAATTATTATTAATTATTAATATTTTAATAAGAGAGTTTCACAACCGAGTCAATCCATCCAGGGAATTTTTCTCTTTCTAATTATTTTTAACTGTAGCTGCAACACAGACCACTAGGGGCTTCTAATAAGAAGTTCTACGTACTGCAGGTTTAAGGCAATTTTTAAAAAGTTCATCACCGCTGTGGCTTAGAACTCTGTTACTTGAATGTTACACTTTGCTGCAAAAAAACACTTTATTATTATATACCTATCAAGTAAGAATGACATAATAAAGCAAATCTGTTTCTACATAAATAAAAACAAACCTGTTATAAACCTATGGGTGGGTAAGACTCATAACATAGAACATATATATGCATAGAAATATGAAAAATATGTTTGTCATAGTTAGTAATCTTCCTATATTTAAATTTGTGACATAACTTGGCATCATAAGTACTGTTACTGTCATAGTTTTAACGTTGGCAGACAAAGTCTATAATCAGATCACAATACATGTGGTCCTGTTTCTATAAGAATGAACGGAATGTGTGAGTTGTAAACAGCTGGGTTGGTTTGTTCCTAAATCCGACCGACAGATCTAAACACTACGTCAACACACTATGCTTTATTCAAAATGTTGTACCACGCAAGCACGCAAACACACACGCAAACACCACGCAAACAGTCAGTGCATCATGTATCCATGTTAGTCTTCCAAGAGTCCAAAAAAAAAACGACAGAATAGGGATGAGGCTGCAGAATTTACACCGTCAACAAAGTTGTGCGGCCTAGAATCTAGTGACAATAGGGTCGTCTCATTCCCGGCGGTTGCCTATAGATACCAGACCCCATTTGCATGAGCCCCTTTGTCCGGCCACTCGACCTATCGGAATTCTGCATCAAATAATAGCCCTACCCCCCTTTAGCCTGTCCACGCACTCACACACACACACACACACACACACACACACACACACACACACACACACACACACACACACACACACACACACACACACACACACACACACACACACACACACACACACACACACACACACACACGAGTGTCGGAGCCTCAGATCCCAGCCAGAGGCCAGCGTGCGCCAGGCTGTTTCATGTGCTACGCTAACTGTGATGCACTAATTGTGCTAAGCTAACTAGCTAGAGTCTTCCCCCTTGGCTAGTACGCACCACATTACACACGGCAAAATGCCCTTTATCTTGGCCATCTAAAAATAGCACCCGGTCTCTGGCCAAGCGTCACTAAAGTGCGCTATGACTCGCTGAGTGCACGGTCGGCACATAGCATGATGAAATGTATGTTTCAATAATGTAGGTTTTATTTTTCTTATAAAACGTTTGCATTATTTAAGACACTTTTGAGTTGGTTCCTCAACTCTCGAGAATTGATCCAAAACAACAAATGAAATTAAATGGTACACACCGCATTTCATCTACTATCTGAATGAATGCAGTAAATGAGATCAAGCATTTGCACATGTGTGCACATATCATTTATTCGCATACTGGTCCTGGTTTTTGATGTACTTTAAAACTGCACAATGTACGTTTTAAACTGGAACTACTTACTGCATTATAAAATATCTGAACTAGAAAGTTTCTCAAGAATTAAACGTGTCTTTCCACGGGTCAATCCATCCAGGGACTTTCGTCTTATTCTAGTTTGATTACCAGGCTTTATTCTGCTCTATTTATGCCCAGCTCAATCCACGATATTGCAGATTTAAGTTATTTGGGGAGGTAAACTCCAAATGTAACGTTTTCTCGCATTGCCCGAATTTAAACAATCCCTGGTTTGGATAATTGTGTTTGTTTGTGCATGTGTACGTGTGTGTTTCTGCGTGAGGGTGTATTGTTAGCCCACTATAAGTGAGCCAGTGTTAGACTGGTTAGTGCATTCTGAACCACCACAGTGAGTGACTTGACACAGACCCCACGGGGCATCCATCTTTCAATAAAAACATGTTTGACAAGCCCCGGCTGTGTATCCCATCTCGTAGCTCAACGCCCTGTCTTCCACCACTTCCCACGGACACGTAATTATAACGTTTAGCAATCAGCTTGAACAGCTAGCGGCTAGCAACAAACGATCCTTACCGCTACGACTACCACTACGGCGATCGATTGAACAAGCGTTTGTCTCGTGAGTTATGGCCGCCACTACGACTTGGTATCAATCAGTGGATCACCCGGAGTGGCGGTTGGTTCCGGCGGAGAGCTCCTCAGGAATGTTGTGGTGCATCTATCGCTGGTTGGTCGCCATGGCGTTTGGTAAATGATTTTCCCCGACGTGGTGATTGCTTTGCTTACTCGCCACAGTGGGTCAGTGAGGGTTGACCCGGTCTGGATTGTGGCCTGTGTGCGTTTTGAGATTAGAACGACACTTGAACGAGGCAGAGGGAGGAGGAGGAGGAGCCATGAGGGGGAAATAATCCTCAATGCTTCAAAACGTGTATATTATCCTAATCAAAATGGTATAAGCAACCTGTGTCTACATAGTCTGATTGTGGTTCGTGTGCGTTTTGAGATTAGAACGACACTTGAACGGAGGAAGAGGACGAGCCACGTGGGGGAAATAATCCTCAACACTTCAAAACTTGTAAATTATCCTAATCAAAATGGAATAAGGCTTACTGTGTCTACAAAGACAGTGGATCCAGTTTGACAAGTTTGTGTCAAAGAAGAAAGAGAAGGAATATAGGGTGTGTGTGCAGGGATTCTTTGTATTGTGTGTGTGGGTGTGTGCGTGTGCGTGTGGGTGTGTGTTTCTGTCTCGGTCTGTCAGAGAGAGAGAGAGCGTGTGAATGAGCTTGCGCTGTTTGCAAATCTACCTGAGCTGACTCGGCCCCGGGGCTTGAAGACACACCTGCGTCCCGCCCCGTTCTGCAAGGCACTTATCCTGATCTGTGCACACATAGGAAGTACACGGACAGACGGCTGGAAAAAAAACACACACTGAAAAACTGGGACATTGGGATTTAATCCTTTTTTAAGCCTGTCCTTCTGGATAGCGACCTATGAAAGTGACAACACCCCGGTGAAGGGAGAACAGGGAGCAAGCAAAGGGTTTGGTTGTGTTTTGGGTGTTGGAAATCAAGGAGAACCGTCCGGAACGAGTACATGAGGTACCGTCGCATGAGGTCGGAGCACGCTGGCCGTGTGGAGCAACTGACGGCAGAGCACGAGAGAGGGGGGCAAGAGAGCAGCAGCGAGAGGGAACTAGAGCGAGCATGGCCGAGCGAGTGTGTGTGTGTGTGTGTTTGTGTGTGTGTGTGAGAGACGGATAGAGAAAGCAAGGCAGAGAGTGCGTGTGTGTGAGATAGTGAGTGGGAAATAGAGGGAGCAAGGCAGAGAGTGTGTGTGAGCTAGTGAGAGGGATAAAGAGAGCAAGGCAGAGAGTGTGCGTGAGAGAGAGAGAGGGAACAAGGTAGAGAGAGAGACACTGAAGGAGAGCACGACCTGGATCAGACATTTCACCCTTCACTGGCTGCACTGACTTGGAAAGAAACAATCAAGGGGAGGGGTAGCGCTGTGAGGGGGAGTTGGTGGTGGTGGTGGTGGTGGTGGGGGGGGGGGGTTCCCCAAGGGCTAGGCTTCCCGGCGGGTCACGGTTGCCACGGCGGCACGGCATTGTTGACGAACCTCCAGTGAGCGAGCACAGAGAGAGAGCGAGAAAGGGAAAGAGAAAGGAGAGGGAGAGTGCGGGGGGGGGGTAGGCTAGTCGTCAGGGGGGGTGTGCGCCGCGGTTACGGCTGCACTCCACTCAGTAACCAGAGAGAGACGGAGGGAGAGGAGGCACCAAGAGAGCGAGAGATTACCAGGCAAAGAAACTCAAAACCATTCACTCGGGGAAACACAAAACATTCGTTTGAAGGACTTACCTCCACGTGGTCCGCGGTCTGCGTTCCCCCCCCAGGACCAACCTCCAGCCCCACCGGGCTTAGGGCGCTCCCCAACACGGGACTATGACTCTCGTCCCGGACGCGAGCGGACGTCCTACCTCCTCGGCGGCCGTACGAGTTCTCCCGCTCCTTGGGCGAGGATTCCACATCTCCACCTCCACCTGACACCTGGCGGACTCGCCCCCCTCTGGCTTGACATGTGATCAGAGGTGACGCTAAAGGAAGGAGGAAAAGAAAAAGAAAAAAAAGAGAAAAGCCACTACCTCTTCAGCCGCGCTGAATGTTGACTCTAGCCGGAGCCGGGCGCTGAGCGAGAGACGTAGGAAGGAGACTGCTGTTGCTCTGAGCTACTGCTAACAACCTCACCTACCCCCCCCCCCCCCCACGGAGTATCGTGTGTATGTTCAGTTTGTGGATATCGGTTGACCTGATTGGCCCCCGAGGAAGCATCGGTGAGGCAGAGAAGACTGTTCCCATGGAGTACGACGGAACGAGACGGTTTGATCGACTGTTGTTTTAAGAAGACAAGAAAAGTCAGTTGGCCAGTCGCCAGCCGATGTTTGAGTGAGCGACGCCGTTGTCAACACCGTTGTCGGGCAGTGAGTCTCGGCGCAGTCCCCCCACCGCCGCCATGGATTCGTACAAGTCCTACTGGAACTCCAGCGCCCACAACAGCGTGGTGTGGCTGGACGGCGTGGACCAGGACGTGTACGAGGTGGAGTCGCGCGTGCCCCTGCCGCGACCCTTCCCCTTCACCTCGGTCCTGAACGAGAAGAACGCCGTGGTGGTGCAGACTCAGATCTCCCACATCAACCACCGCGAGAACGGACACCTGCTTAAGGTGGTGTCCAAAATCTCCCTCCCCACGCCCCCCTATACTGTAAGTGTTTGAACACCGGGGGTGTCTTGGTGTTTTTGTGGATCTGTGGAGGGATTCAGTGGGTTGGATGGGTTAGTGGTGTTGGATTCATGGTTGAAGGTTCTGCGCTTCATGCAGGTTGGGCAGAGAAGCCCCTGTGTCAAACCTCTGTCAAGCAGTCTCCTGACTGCCCTGTCAGACCTTGCACTTCTGTTGATCTTCTGCCGGTGTGTTCTGTACAAACATACTTTTTTTCTGCGTATACTTCAAGTTGTCGTTAGTTTCATTAGTTCTACTTTTCGCCCTGGGGTGGTTTCATGAAGTCACGCATGTGTATCGGTTGTCTCGTGTGTGTGTGTGTGCGTGTGTGTGTGTGTGTGTGTATGTGGGGGAGAGTTTGTATCTGAGAAAAGGTCACAGTTTCCTGGTTGCCAGTGCACACGGTTATGACGTGACCTTTGCTCAGTGAGATAGGGATATGTGTTTTGGAGATTCTGCCAGAGTTAACCGTATGGATGTTTACAGTAGAGACGTTCACTGACTGTGTTTACCTCTTGTCAGAACCAGCCGGCTTTCTTGAGCCAAAAAACGTGACATCACTTTAATCTCAGCATCTCAAGGAGTGTCTTTGCGTTTCACATTGAAACCGACATTAAACTGCCATCAACTACATTGCCAGTTTAAAGTGACTCATAATAGTAAAGATAAAATAAATGCACTGTATATTGTCAAGAAAATTATTTCACTCATCTTTAATCAATGCGCTGAGCCGAAGTTGACGGAGAGAAAACAAAAAATGTAAACCGGTGCTGCTCAATATAGATAGATAATAAAATTGGGATAAACATATGCTTCAAAAAAGTTGTTAATATACCTTGTTGTAGTCTAACCTTGTCAATACCTACACTAAGACATAGCTATGCTAACCATGTCATTACCCACCCTCATTTAAAGCTGCTTTAATCCTGTCAATAACTACACTAAGATGTAGCTATGCTAACCATGTCATTACGTACTCTAACACAAAGCTGCTTTAATCTTGTCAATAACTACACTAATACATAGTTGCAATAACCCTGTCAATACCTACTTAGGGTCCCACCCAGGTCTTCTAAGGGTCAGACATCAGGTCAACTTTCAACACATTACGTTTGCAAGTGCAAGAAAATACCCCAAAATTTAATTTGGGTGCTGATTAGCAGATTCTTCACCAGAACACATCAGCCACCGACTCTCTTTGCCCTCTCCCCCCTCCCCCTCGTTGTCTCTCCCCCCTCTCACTGGGTATCTCCCCCCTCTCACCCGTCGTCTCCTCCCTCTCCCTCGTTGTCTCTCCCCCCTCTCACTGGGTGGCTCTCCCCTCTCCCTCGTTGTCTCTCCCCCCTCTCCCTCGTTGTCTCTCCCCCCTCTCACTGGGTGTCTCTCCCCCCTCTCCCCTCTCCCTCGTTGTCTCTCCCCCCTCTCACTGGGTGTCTCCCCCCTCTCACCTGTGGTCTCCCCCCTTCTCCCTCGTTGTCTCTGCCCCCTCTCACTCGTCGTCTCCCCCCTCTCCCTCGTCTCTCCCACCACTCAAACGTCGTCTCGCCCCCTCTCACTCGACGTCTCTCCCCCCTCTCACGCGTGGTCTCCCCCCTCTCACCCGTGGTCTCCCCCTCTGCTCTCCCCCCCTCTGCTAGCTGGAGCACGCCCGGGTCACCCAGACGGAGCTGATGCGCGAGTCCTTCCGCCACAACCAGGAGGTGGGGGAACTCCTTCAGCGGCAGGAGGAGCTCCAGGAGCGGCTGGCGGAGGAGGCGCGCGCCCGCGAGCAGCTGGCCCTCGAGCTGCACCGGGCCGAGGGTAAGGCCCGCTGGAGGGGGAGGGCGTAGTGGTGCTCCTGTTTTACCTGGTTTAAAGAGCCACTATGTTATCACCGGCTGCTGTTACAGGACAGGGTCAAGGGGTGCCCATGAAGAAAGTCATGCCGGGACAGTGTTTCACTCACCGCCACGATCGGGACAGGTGTATGCGAGAAAAGTAAAGCTGGCCCCTAATGCTGATGATTGTAACTTTCACTGGGGGCCTGAAATGATTGCCTTAAGGCCAGTATGTTCCAGACTCAGACCCATTGGCCCGACTGGACCAGGGGCCAAACATTTAAATGTTAAACCCTGACCCCGTACGTGTGAGAGTACACCCAGATGAACGATGGGGGGGATCAATCAACATACCTTGGTACAGTCACTGGGTAGGCTGGTAGGCCTGGTCTTTCGGACATCATACATCTGTTTGGAGGTCATCAAACCTGATTACTCTTTAGGGTTTAAAGGGTGCAGTGCAGGGGTTTGGGTTAGACTCTATCTGTATCCGCTGTCTAACCCCCTGTCTTCTCCTATAAGACACACATTTAATGTAAGTCTCTTTGGAAAAAAACATGGAATTATAAACAAGCTTCTCTGGCCTGTCACCTGATTTAGGGTAATTTCATTGTTGTCCCTGGGGTAAAGTTCAGAGATATGGTTATATTGTTTGATTCTTTGATTTATTCCTGTTGTATATATGGCTTTATTCTTTGCATGCTATGGTTATGGCTTGTTTATGAGTTATGAGTTATCAGCCCGTATATCAGACAAGCGTCACATTGCGTTGCCTTTTAGTGCAATGTGTGTATATGTTTGTGTTTTGTTTTTTAGTGGTGTGTGTTTCGGAGGAGGGAATCAGCTGTCCGCTTTAGTAGAAAGTTTATTAGCATCTGTCGTCAAAAGACAACAAATGATAGTCTATGACACCAGTGTGTATCACTTCACAGGATCTGACTAAACGTGAGGGTCGTTCTGCATGCACGTGCGCTGTCGAATGATTGTGTTAAAAATATAATGATGAGTACCTGTCTTTGGGCATGTGAGGGATGTGAAGAGAGGATTGTGATCGCTAAGTCTGCGAGTGTTTGTGCGCCGGTAAGTTTGTGTGTGCGTGCTGACCTGGTGTGTGTATTTCCCCCAGTCAGAGACAGCTGCTTGAAGAGGGGGCTTGAAACACACTCACACTCACACACGCGTACACACACACACACGTATGCACACGTACACACACACACACGCACACACAACAAACGCACGTTCACATTCACAAACACTTAATACACTCAAGCCATTCTCCATAACCACACGGTGTGGTCACAAAAGGAAACACAATATTTTCTCCAGGCTTGTAGGGGAAATAAAAATAGATTTTGGCCCATGATGAACAATGGTGAGTGATATCTTCACTCTCCTGAAGACTGAGTGTCTGGGGGAGTATCCCGTATGATAGTATGTTATCTATCCTCGTGTCTTAGCATCCTGGTTGGCTGTTTGAGTCCTGGTTGGCTGTAATGGGATAAAAGGTGTTGAAGGATGGTCAATATTTGCCGTCCTAAAGCCGGATCATCTCGTGTCAGGCCCGGCTGTATGTGCAGAGGAAGTCCGGATGACACGAAAAGTTATTTCTTATCATTCACGCCCCTCAGCATAGCTATGAGGAATTGTTTATAGGTGCGCTGTCGTGCTACCATTTTGTTGGGCGGATCGGGCTGGAAGAAATGAAACTTGTCTGTGTAGATATTTATTTATATAGATTTCCACATTCCATTCCATCAGCCTGGGGCCCAGTCGATTGCAGCGCTGCGGCCTCAAAGCACCGAAGATCAGGGTTCGATTCCCAGTTCGGAACGCATGCGACACGTTCATACATCCCCAGAGTCTCCAGGCCCAAAATAACAACTGGAATTTCCTTGTTGAGTTTTCTTGCCATGGTCGTGTTTCTACGCCGCTGACACCAGGACAGCGTGAGCTCTCTGTTCTTTTGTGTCCCTAATCTGGAGCCCGCCCAGACGCAGGGCGGGGGCCGCATCTCCAAACTGGTTCTGAACCAGGCCCCGAGAAGGAGAGGATCCTCCTCTTGTGGAGGAAACAATAACCATTAGACGAGGCTGGAAACCACAGCAGCCACCCACCCTGAGGTCCTGGGGAGGGCAGCAGGAAGAGACGTGGGCTCGTGTTACCGTGAAGCCCGTACACAAACGCACAGACAAACACAACGCTACGCAAACACTGACAGGGATTGTGTTATTGGCAGACGGATGAGAAATGATCGCAAGGCAAATCGACGCTCATTCAAAGGAAGGTTTATAGAGGAAAGATCTATCTAGAAATCGGGGTAAATGTGTAATGCATCGATCATTCATGATATTTACATTTAGTGCATTTAGCAGATGCTTTCATCCAAAGAGACTCATAATAAGTACATTTGTCATAAGAGGTGAAACAATTATCGCTGTCGGTACAGTAAAGATCATCATAGAACTAAGTGCAAGTACTAACAATCGCTAGGCTAGGGATAATCACTGATATTGAAAAGTAATTGGACACAGTTGAGTGGGTTGTGTCAAAGCGTGATTATGAGTCTGTCATGAGGTTTTGGGAGCCATAAATCAAAAGATGGAAGCATAGTATATCGGGCGTTAACCATTTTTCCTTTCTATTCTCATGAATGAGATCCATGCTTTTTTTTTACTCCCATCATGGGCGAGCACACATTGACCTAATGTACCTTCTTTGTGTGCGTTTTGTTCCTCTGAGTTTCGCTCCCCTTCGCGTTGTCAATGGGTGTCGTCTGGCTGCATGCATCGGTTTGTTTGATTTGTGCGTCTCTACGAGACCGGGCCAACACCCGCCTCTCCCCGGGGGGTATAATTGGCTTATAAATCACTAAGGAACCCGTTCTCTTCACACCACCACCGCGACTCTTTCCATGGAACAGATTCAAAGACAATCTATTTTAGTTCATGAGTCCATCCAGGTATACTAAAAAACACATTCACTAATTAAAAAATAATAAACGAAACAGGGAGGTTTTCGAATCCCGTTATCTACCGGTTATGTACGCAGAGACGCAGTTTCATATCGGCAGCTGTAACTACGTGAAAATGAATGTTAGTCGTAGCAACGGTCGGCTGGTGAGCTGAGGATGCACCAGAGAGGTGATGTGTATTTGACGGCCGTCCACTCCTTAGGCAAATAGGGCACAGTGTGAGGTGGCTTCTGAAGTCTTTGTGGAGTTTAACCAATGTTACAACAAAGATGAAATTCATCCTGGGTGTAGGGGCTTTTCCTTTAGGTCACATGCCACACTCGCACACGCATGCACGCACACACACATATGCACGCAGATACACAGTATGCATTAACTGGTTTTCAGGTTAAGACTAGTTGTTAATGATTATTTTATTTAGAAACAACAGGGATACCCATGAGTAAATCTTTTATTTTATTAATGTTAATATAACATAGTTTACCAACAATATGATCTCTACAAATGTCCACTGAAGTAATTGTGTGTTTGTGTGTGTGGGGAGGGGCAGGTGTGAGAGTGTTCGTGCGTGCGTGTGTGTGTGTGTGCGTGCGTGCGTGCGTGCGTGCGCAAGCGCTACGACTGCTGCTTACTGACCTGTGACAGAATGTGGGAAAATGGATCAGTGCTTCGTTGTCCTCTTGTTCGTACACATCCTGTATAGTAAAATGGGTCAGAAATGCCGCCTATTGTGAGTGCATGGCACACACATGCTGTGTACTAGGTTGCCGTTGTTTGTGTACGATTCGGCTTGTGTTTGTTACTTTTTTGGTGTTGTTCCTCCTGTGTGTGTGTGTGTGTGTGTGTGTGTCTGTTTGTATTTGGGTTGATTGAGGGGTATTATAAAGATACGCCACGTAGTGTGTGAAAGCAAACATTGCATGTCTGCAAAATTTCCCAGGATGAATATCAAGGCATTCTATAGTAGATGTTTGTTTCCACTTGATCCCCCTTTATTTATATTCTCTCTCTCTCTCTCTCTCTCTCTCTCTCTACCTCTCTACCTCTCTACCTCTCTACCTCTCTCTATCTCTCTCTCTACCTCTCTCTACCTCTCTCTACCTCTCTCTCTCTCTCTCTCTCTCTCTCTCTCTCTCTCTCTACCTCTCTCTCTCTCTACCTCTCTCTCTCTCTCTCTCTACCTCTCTACCTCTCTCTCTCTCTACCTCTCTACCTCTCTACCTCTCTCTCTCTCTCTACCTCTACCTCTACCTCTACCTCTCTACCTCTACCTCTACCTCTACCTCTATCTCTCGCCCCACCAGGTGTGATTGAAGGCTACTCAGGTGAGCGAACGCTCCTGGAGGAGCAGGCCCGGCAGAAGGAGGAGCTACAGCTCAGCCTGGAGCAGGAGTTACAGGTGACAAACCCAGGCTGTGTGTGTGGGGGTAGAGTTTAGCCTGTTGAGATGCAATGAAAAATCCTGCCAGGTGTCATTTTAATATATTAAATCAGTAAGCCACACTCTCTCATTGGGATACATGCACTGATTACAAAATATATCGCCACGTTAATAAGGCTTCCATTTCCTCGTGTTTTTTCGTGTGAAACCCCGCCCCCTTTGGTTTGACCACGCCCCTTTCCTCTGCACCCCCAGGTGACGGCCAGCCGTCTCAACGAGCTGGAGCAGGAGCGGCTCCTCATGCACCAGGAGAAGGAGCTGCTGGGCAGACAGCAGGACGCCATGAGGGAGACGGCAGGGCCTCGCGAGCTCCGTACGTATCCCACAATGCACCGGGGCCACACACTTACTCATCAGTTTTACAGTTCAGTTTATATTTTTCAGTTGAGATTTTTCTCTGCGTCTTTTTTTAGCGCTCGGCAGAAGAGTAATCTTCCGATAATAAACATGACACTGAATTATGCCATGCACTATAGAAGTGTTTTTTGCGAGAAAGAGGGTGTTGTTTTTTTACCTCCTTACAGCCATTCACATTCCACAAGATCCACAAGTTCGCCTACACTTTGTTCTGCGCTGTCATTGATTTTTAATCTGTACAGGATGTCATCAGTTGTCATCCATGTTATTTACTCTCTCTCTCTAGTTTTGGGTATTTAATTTCCCCACACCCAGAGCCTCATCATTCTTGACATATTATAACATGTTAATACATGAAACTAATGCAGAGCTATTGTGGAATTTCACCGTTTTCAAATTGTGAACATCACCGTTTAGTTGAGGTGTAGGGTAAACCAGCTCCAACTGGGAGGTGTGGGGAGGAATGGGTGCTGTGTATTTGGTTGATTCTGTATTCATTCTATGATTTGAAATTCCATGAAGTTTCCAGCGGATGCAAAATAAATTATTATGATTAACAAAATTAAACAAATGACATTCAAAGCTTTCCTGTAGAGCTTGCCACAGCCTGTATCCTATGTAAAGCCTAATCAAATCCGGTGTGGACATTATTTTTATGAAACTATATGCTTTATACACTGTATTTTTTTTGTAATCACATTCATACAAATGGTGGATTCATTTCTATCAAAGTAGGATAAATTTTTATCATTCAAACCTCAATAGTTATGTATACATGTTATGCTTTAGTAATATCCAGTGTGGAATCGCATTTAAAAAATATTCTTAGACTAAGAGAGTAAGTAACATAATGCATCACATACAATATGTATACATCATAATGCATTAAAGACCTTGTCATGTTCGATCAGTGTAGTATATCAGTGTACTGCTGTATGGCACACTTCCCTGTGAAACCTTTCTGTGTATCTAACCCAACAATGCCCAGTCAATGTTTCACCAGACAGAGATGTTTGTTCACATATCGCAGCAACCCATTAACAGGAAACGTCGAACCAAAAGTAAAAAAAAAAAAAACCTTTCTCTCCTCCATACTCAGTCTTGAGAATTCCACACAGGTCGCCGTGGAGACGGAAAGCCATTCACTAGCATCATCACCGACCACCAACGAGTGGCTCCTCCCCTTCCCCCTCCATCCTCTTTGACCACAGAGCTGCTGCATCCCTAACACAGGCCCCATCACACACCTCCATCTCCATCCGTGGTCCACCTCTTCCTCCTGTGAACCTCCTTCCAAACAAACAGTTCTTCTGAGTATCGCCTGAGTGACGACCGCATGCCTGAATCCCTGTGCTCTCTTATTCTCCCCCCCCCCTCCCCCTCCCCCCATAGGCCTAGTTGATGCTGAAGTGGCCGCTGCACCTGAAGCAGGTGTGTCCACACTCTTGAGCATGGCGCCCGCTCCACTCTCTATGTGCCGCTACTTCATTAACCCTTGTCTCAGTCCAGTGGTGGTGACATGGCTCCACCTCCCTCCCCCCCCCCCCCCCCCCTCCCCCAAACTCACCAACGCACCGATCGCCAAGCTACTGACCGCCCGGTTGACGCTCGGAGCTCGCTTGCTAATGAGCTCAATAATTCACCTCTGCTTCCGCTGCTCCTTGTCCTTTCCAGCTTCTTTGGTTTTTCAATACCCTCATCCACTGTTTCTCTGTTAACCCCCGCCCCCGTCTCACAGTCACATTTGGGTGGACGTTGGCCCTACATTTTTTTTAACATGGGGTCAATGTTAATTAATTATGAAAAGAGTTTGTTTAATCAATCTACGTATTGTCAATCATCTTTTAATGTCTAATCTCATCACACGGGTTGTATCGGCAGATGTTTCTTTTTCATTTCTTTTGTTGATCAACTTTCTGTGAGATGATTGTCCATCGAGCAACCCCCCCCCTCCTCGTCCATGCCTGTGGAATCACACGCTGGGCATGCGTATGTCCAATGTCTAGGTTTGTCTTGTCTTTGGGTTTGTCTCCTGCACTCTCTCACCTCGCTCCCTTTGGTCTAACCTTTGCACTAACCCAATGGGGTTTGATCCTGGTCGCAGCGGGGAAACGGGCTCACTGGTGACGGCCTTGGAGACACTGGGACAAAATGGGGCATGGTGGTATTAGGGTGGGAATGAAAAACCCAATGATGGGGAAGATGTTCGAGGTGGTCCTGGAGAGTCTGAGGTTACTAAAGGAGATGACCTAGTGACGATGATAAACATAGAAATGCAATTTATAGACAAATTATAAATAAAATAAAAAACAAATACAAATTATAGAACGTAGAGTGAGGCAAGAAAACAAAGAAAATGTGAATGAATTGGGATGAATATTCAAGTTATTAAATTCAAATGGGTAATGTGACTGAATGATAACAACACGTACAGAACATTGTCATATACTGTATGTAAGACATTGTTTTACATACAATCAGACTGTTATGTATTCGAAAGTACAGCTCATTTTCATGCAAAGGACTTAAAATTGCAAAACCTTAGACTCTGCAAAGCCTCAACATCTGAATAATCGGAAATCAAACCTCAATCTCTCAACCTAACAACAACAACAACAACAACAACAACAACAACAATAACCCCAAAACAGAATCCTTCATAACCAAAAACTTGACCTCAGTTCTCCGCCCCCCCTCCCCGACCCCGCGCAGACCTGCTGGAGGAGACGGAGAAGCTGATGAAGGAGAAGGTGGAGGTGCAGCGGCAGGCGGAGAAGGACAGCTCGGACCTGGGCAAGCAGGTGAAGCAGCTGGAGGCGGAGCTGGAGGAGCAGGTGAACCGCTCCATCGAGCTGGAGCAGGCGCAGCGCAACGAGAGCCGGGACCTCCGGCAGCAGATCCAGTCCCTGGAGAAGCAGATGGAGAACAACCGCAAGTTCCTGGCTGTGAGTCACGACTACACTCGGGGTCAAAGGGCGCTGTTTTCACAAGCGTTTTCAAACCACGCAACTTAAAGGGGACATATTCTACCGCCAAATGAGTGTGATTAGCCAACACAGGCCGTTACGAGCTGGAAATCTGCCACAAGTGAGCGTGGCCTCCTAGACGTGTGCTGGATAGATCAGGCTACCAGTCTACCCAGTGGACTGTAGCAAACGCTGCTAATCGATCCGTCATACATCTAGGTGGACTAGATGTATGAGAGGCCGATTTTCAAAACAGCTTGTAACGGCTAATCACACTCAAACCTGGTGGTATAATATGTCCCCTTTTAAAACGGTTGTGAGATCGCGATGCAAAGAGAGACGTTTCCTGAGTCCAAACAGGCAGGAACGGTTGTACCAGAGATGTAGTCGATCATCTGGTTGCTAAGTACAACCGGCTCACGCTGCCTCCTCCATCGTTCCCTCCTCACTCCTGACGTTGTGATTGATCTCCTGATCCGCTCCCAGGAGCAAGCGGTGGACCGGGAGCACGAGAGGGACGTCTTCCAGCAGGAGATCCAGAAGCTGGAGGAGCAGCTGAGGAACCCCCAGAAGCTCCAGGGGGCCTCGGACCCCAGGGGCAAGGAGGTAACGGCAGCGAGGGAGCACACAGAGTCTACCTCCTGGGGCGGAGGAGGAGGTGTTTGGCAACCCCCCTGGTGGTTGTAAAGGTGCACTGCAGGTCCTAAGTAGGACGAGTTGATTCCTGTGTCTGTCACGACAGAAGTACAGGAGAGAAACACGCTTTTAAGATTTATTTTTGTGCTCTTTATGCTTTATGATAGAGTGAGATAGACAGGAAGGTACGGGAGGTAGAGGGGAGGACATGCACCCTAGGACCACGGGTTGGAATCAAACACGGGTCCCTGCGATCAGGACTGTGCCTTAATGGTACCTCTCTACCCGGTGAGCCACTAGGGCCCCTAGGAGAGAAATACTAATAGGGAAATACTAGTAGTAACAATTAAAATAAATAATAAAGATTTTGAATATATCTATATTTAATGCATTTAAATAAGAAGTTTTTAACGTGTTTTAAACATCAACATTTTTGTCAAGTAACATTTGCCATTTAAAGGTCTCAAGCTGGTTAGATGCAAAGCCGGTCTTTCCGTTTGTGGGTTTACTGGCCTTTTTCTGGAAAACAAGTCCTCCCCTGTCAGCTTGCTTAAATATTATGCAAATGCCTCGAGGAGAGTTTTTATAACCAAGTGAGGAAGGTTGCAGTGAACACAAAACTGCAGCAAATGTCTGGTGGTGTTCTTGTTTGTTCTTCTGTGTTGCAATGCATTTTGGGATATCTTTCCTCCACCTTTCTCCTTTTCTTTTACATTCGCATTACCTCAGCAAGCCATTCGCTTTCACAGAGTTTTCCGGTAGGATACTGTGTGGCCCGACCCTCTAAACTATTATCTATTAGTGTTCATTAGTTGATACAAATTAATTATAATTTTTCAATTAAGTTCTAATTGTAAGTATAAAGCACATAACCATCCTACCTGAAATCTACTTTAGACACAAATCCAACCTCCATTCAAACTTAGTTTAATCAAAACTCCCCCACCTCAAACCCAAAGCCTTCCAGTTAGAGTCAAATAGCCAGCTCTATAAAACCTGCTTAAACCTTCACTAATATAGCAACTCATGCTTTTTCTCCCCATTTCTTGCACTCACTCTCACTCTCTCTCTCTCTCTCCTGATCTCTGCTCCGGTCCTCCCGCCTGTTCTTCCTCCGATCCCACTGGGCTTCATCTCGCTCTTCTCACGCTCTCTCATGCTCGCTCTCGCTCTCTCTCTCTCTCTCTCTCTCTCTCTCGCTCTCGCTCTCTCGCTCTCGCTCTCTCGCTCTCTCATGGCTTCTCAGGCGGACGGTGTAATCGTAAAGGTATTGCTTCTAGCTCCGTGTAGATCCCACTAGCGTTCGCTACATCTCTCCCCAAGCCCCCCCCCCCCCTCCAAGTCCGTCCCTCTGTAGTCAACATCTATCGCTCGGCCCCGACTCCCCCCTTCCCTCCCAGCCTCCCCCTCCGTTTGCTGTATGAAGTTATTCCCGACTCCTGTAGTTCCGGAATGATCCCGCTCCTAAAACTACAAGTTCTCTGTCCCTTTCATCCTTTTGTTATTCCCGTCCGGTCGTTCTCCTTCTCTTCTTCTTCTACTTTCGCCTGGAACATGTTTAGTTTCTGTTGTTGACAGATGTGACCACTTCTATTTTTATCATGCATAGAAGTTTCTAGTCCACACAAAATATGGTTTCTAGTTCAAAGATGTTTAAATCCTCCAATGGCACATATGTTGCTGGGCAACCACCCTGTGTTGTCACGCAAAACGTGGCTTTCTCCCCCTCTCTCCCTGTCTGGCATGCCTCCCGTGTGACAACAGCGTGGCAAAGCTCTGAGACTTCCAGCGTATCACCTCTCTCCATCTCACTCTGTCCATCGGTCCTGTAGCCGCTCTCCCTCTCTCCAGCTCCCGGGGCGAGCGAGCGAGCGGCGGGGGGGGGGGGCGTCGCTGCAGCCCACCTGAACACCGGCCCACTCTCTGCCCCCAGTCAATTCTCCCCCCTCTCCTCCCCCCTTCCTCCCCCTCTCCTTACTCCCCCATCTCTTAGGTTGACCAGCTGACCGTCTTGCAGACTGATCATCATCTGCTAGCTACGTTGTGGCCAGGGGGTGTGTGTGTGTGCGTGTGTGTGTTTTGAAAGCGGGTCTCACTAAATAATCCCCCTCTACTCCCCGCCTCTGTCTTCTCCTCTCTCTCTCTTTTTTTATCTCTCCCATATCTCCCTCTCCTGCTCTCTGTCCCTCTACCTCTCTCCCTTTCTCGCTAAATACCCCTCTCCTCTCCCCCCCTCTCAATCTCTTGATCTCATTCTCCCTCCCCTATCTCCCTCCTCCTCCTCCCTCTCTCTCCCCTCTCTCTCTCTCTCTCTCTCTCCCGACCACCACCACCACCCCTCTCTCCCTCCTTACCTCTCTCTCTCCCCACCACCTCCTCCTCCTCCTCCTCCTACTCCTCCTCCTCCTCCTCCTCTACCAGGTGGAGCGTCTGAGCAGCCAGCTCCAGGAGAAGGCTGACTGGTGCAGTGAGCTGCTGCTGGGCTCGGAGCAGCGGCAGCGCGAGCTGGACGACCGCGACCAGGAGATCGACAAGCTGGAGGGACGCGTCCGCGAGCTGGAGCAGGCCCTGCTGGCCAGCGCCGAGTCCCTGGGGAAGGTGAGCGTCGGCCAGGGGGGGGGGGGGGGGGGGGCAGCGGACGGACGGACGGATGGATGGATGGATGGGAGAGGAGCGTGCATGGGCTACTGGATCGATGAGGCAAGGGGGAGGGGAGAGAGAGAGAGAGAGTGAGGGAATGAGAGGGAAATGGAATTAGAGAGTGTCCGATTGGGTGATCAAGAGCAAAGGGGGAGATGGACAGAGAGAATGCGAGAGAGAAACTGAGAAAGGGAGCGGGTTGTGAGGTTGGAAGCTGTGCAAGGGAACAATAGATGTGTGTGTGTGTGTGTGTGTGTGTGTGTGTGCGGGCACTCGCAGCTGTGTGTGCACGTCTGTGTTGTGAGGACAGCCAATAAATCAATGGGGAGGCGTTCTGCGTGCAGCAAGAGGCGGGACCAAGTGTGGGCGGGGACGTAGACTTGCTCCCCGTGTGACAAACGCAGTGATGAGCTAATGCTAGCTACTGGCTACACTGCCCCCTAGTGGTGTCAGAGAGAGAGCCCAAGAAGATGGTGGTGCATGGAGATCAACATATTGGAAATGTTGTCCATTGTATTCAGTTTCCTGGACGACAACTGCATTAAGAGTTAACAGAAAATGTTGATAAATCGAGTGCAGCAATGTTGAGTTGATTTGAACTTAAGTCTGTTTGCTGCACATCATTTATTATCAATATTGTTGTTGAGAACCTTCCCAGCAGTTTATTTCCTGTGTGTTAGGTCCTCTGTTAGCCTGACTGTCTGTTAGCTCCTCAGTTAGCTCCTCTGTTAGCCTCACTGTGGGTTAGATCCTCTGTTGGCCTGACCCGTGTTAGGTCCTCTGTTAGCCTGACCTGTGTTAGGTCCTCTGTTAGCCTGACTGTGTGTTGGGTCCTCTGTTAGCCTGACCTTTGTGTTGGGTCCTCTGTTAGCCTGACTGTGTGTTAGGTCCTCTGTTAGCCTGACCTGTGTGTTGGGTCCTCTGTTAGCCTGACTGTGTGTTAGGTCCTCTGTTAGCCTGACCTTTGTGTTGGGTCCTCTGTTAGCCTGACTGTGTGTTTGGTCCTCTGTTAGCCTGACCTGTGTTAGGTCCTCTGTTAGCCTGACTGTGTGTTTGGTCCTCTGTTAGCCTGACCTGTGTTAGGTCCTCTGTTAGCCTGACCTGTGTGTTTGGTCCTCTGTTAGCCTGACCTTTGTGTTGGGTCCTCTGTTAGCCTGACTGTGTTAGCTCCTCCGTTGACCTGACTGTGTTAGCTCCTCCGTTGACCTGACTGTGTTAGCTCCTCCGTTAACCTGACTGTGTTAGCTCCTCCGTTGACCTGACTGTGTTAGCTCCTCCGTTAACCTGACTGTGTGCTTGCGTTGTCTCCCAGGACGAAGAGAGGAAGCAGCATGACGCTGCCTCTGAGGCCCGACACAACACTCTGGAAGCCCAGCTCCAGACGGAGAGAGAGGCTCTGGACCGCAAAGAGAAAGAGGTAGCGTACCTGGGAGCTTTTGCCCCTATGGCCTGGTCTGTTGTGAACATCATCATCATCATCCAAACTCTAATGTGGAACCAAAGAAACATGGTTTGTAAAGATATTTGTGCCCTTGGACACAACCTAAACAGATTCTGAATAAGTCACTTATGCCTCATGTTTGAGGTCCTTGGTTTGTCGGTTTTATTTTATCCTGCCATGCCGGGTGTTGCATGTACTAGCTGTTAAATCACAGTTCCTCTAAGGAGGAACTGTCCAAATTCAGATTTGAACCAGACCAACTAGGTCTGAACACACTCTTATGCTTAGATGGTCTCTATCCCTAAAATATCTTCTTCTGCTTCTTCTTCTCTTCCTCCTCCTTATCCTCATCCTCCTTCTCCTCCTACACGACCTCGACCTCCTCATCCTCCACCACCTCCTCCTCCTCCTCCACCACCCTGCAGATCTCCCACCTGGAGGAGCAGCTGGAGCAGTTCCGGGAGGAGCTGGAGAACAAGAGCGAGGAGGCGCAGCAGCTCCAGATGCAGCTGGAGATCCAGGAGAAGGAGCTGGGCAGCCAGCAGGAGCACCTGGAGACCAGGGAGAGCATGCTCCAGGTACAGACCCCCCCCCCCCCCCCCCCCCCTCCCACCGCACCACAGAGAGCACTGATGTACCGACTCTCGAGAAGCAATGAGTTAGAGGCTTCATCACAGCCTCTTCCAAGAGCAGCAGGGCTACACCACACGTTTATAGTACAATAAAAAGTCCTTTCTCCCACTGTACATACTGTTGCTCTTCTTCTGTATCCTCTTCATGTTTTCTTTTCCCTCCCCATTCTTGCTCTAACACGCTTCCTGCTCTCTCATGCGCTTTCTCTCTTGCTCTTTCTCCCTCCCTTTCAATCTTTCTCCATTTGTCGCCCTCTTCTCCCTCTCTCTCTTCCTCCCTGGCTCTTTCTTTCTCTCACTCACTCACTCACTCACTCACTCACTCACTCACTCACTCACTCACTCACTCACTCACTCACTCACTCACTCACTCACTCACTCACTCACTCACTCACTCACTCACTCACTCACTCACTCACTCACTCACTCACTCACTCACTCACTCACTCACTCACTCACTCACTCACTCACTCACTCACTCACTCACTCACTCACTCACTCACTCACTCACTCACTCACTCACTCACTCACTCACTCACTCACTCACTCACTCACTCACTCACTCACTCACTCACTCACTCACTCACTCACTCACTCACTCACTCACTCACTCACTCACTCACTCACTCACTCACTCACTCACTCACTCACTCACTCACTCACTCACTCACTCACTCACTCACTCACTCACTCACTCACTCACTCACTCACTCACTCACTCACTCACTCACTCACTCACTCACTCACTCACTCACTCACTCACTCACTCACTCACTCACTCACTCACTCACTCACTCACTCACTCACTCACTCACTCACTCACTCACTCACTCACTCACTCACTCACTCACTCACTCACTCACTCACTCACTCACTCACTCACTCACTCTCTTTCTTTCATTTGCTCTTTCTTTCACACTTTCTCTGGACTTGCTCTTGCTTTCTCTTCTCTTTCTCTCTCCCTCCTCTCTCCCACCCCTATATATTTGCGTTTTAAAAGGATTGTTGCCCTACACTCGATCACGCAGTGATATTGTGTAAAGTCATGTTCTCCTTAAACCTCCCCAAGGACCCAAGTCTGCAAGGTTAGTTAGAAACAGTCAGCGTCTGCTTCACGCTTCAGTAAAGCTGCAAATATCAGCGGTTCACTGTGCAGTCTAGTGAACAATCATTTTCAGGATTTGTTGTCTTCATCCCATCTTTGCAACCATTTTTTTGTCATTTCTCCGATGCCCGATATAAACGTGACTGAAGCGATCGGTCACACCAGCAGGTATTTACTGGTACACCGTTGCCAGCCGCCCCCCCCTTATGACTCTCTGACTCCCAAAGGTAATGGAGGAGAAGGACAGGCAAATACTCGTTCTTAATGAGAAACTCTCTAAGCGCCAACACACGGAGCCCGCGGCGTCCGCTACGAAGGTAACCTGGCATGGGTATCCAATATGGACACAATAGTTTCTATTGGTTGGTTTATGTTTGGCATACGCATCCCCTTCCGTGGTAGTGGTCCCATTGTTGTGTTTGCTTTGCCGTGGCTTGCCCTTCCATTTTTCGTTCGTTCCTGTAAGGATTTGTCTGTGCGGTGTTACTGTAGTTACTGTTTTTTCTTGGATGTCTTTGTTTTTTATTATTTGGTGAAATGTGTGTGTTTTGCTGGTAAGTTACTTCCCAACTCCATGCTCGTAAGGTAGTCGTGTGATGTTTGTGTGAGAGTTTGTATTTAAACCTTTGATACCCAAAACTTCCAAAACCCCCAAAAATATTATTCAAAATAATGAATATTAACAAACCCTCCAATTATAGAAGTAATGGTAATATTGATCATACTATGATAAATAATATTGACGGACAAATACCTAATATTATTTAATCAAGTAACTTGACTCTTTCCAAATGGGTCCCGAAGGTTTAAAAACAAAGGATTTGCCTCAACTGCTGCTGGTCTGGTGTAGCTTGATGCTCACTTGCGGTTCCGGTGGAGCTTAACGGTCACTTCCTGTTACAGTGGAGCTTGACGTTCATTTCCTGTTCCACCCTAACTTGACATTCATGTCCGGTTACAGTGGAGCTTGAAGTTCACTTCCTGTTACAGTGGAGCTTGAAGTTCACTTCCTGTTACATTGGAGCTTGAAGTTCAATTCCTGTTACAGTGGAGCTTGAAGTTGACTTCCTGTTCCGTTGGAGCTTGAAGTTCACTTCCTGTTACAGTGGAGCTCGACGTTCACTTCCCGTTTCACTGTAACTGGGCGTTCACTTCCTGTTCCACTGTAACTTGACGTTCCCTTCCCATGCCGGTGGAGCTTTACATCCTCTTCCGGTTTCCACGGCAACTGGAAGTCCACTTCCTTTCTGAGAAGAGCTTGACGTTCCCTTGCTGTTTGTGCCGTATCGTGACGTTCCTCAGGACCTGGACCAGCGGGAGGACCTGATCCGGGACCTGGAGTCCCAGGTGGAGTGCCTGAGGAGCGAGCAGGAGCGCCTAAAGAGGAACGGCGAGGTGGAGCTGGAGCAGCTCAACGCCGTCATCGACAAGCTGCAGCAGGAGCTGGCCAACATCGAGCAGAAGCTGCCCCCGCACCACGACGAGGAGGAGGAGGAGCTGGACACCCAGGCTCGGGTGCGGGGGGGCGACCTCGTCGCGGCGACCGGCGACGAACTCGGCCAGACGCAGCGGCGGCTGGACGTGGCCACGGGCGAGCTGGGCGCGCTCCGGGGAAAACACGGCGAGCTGTTTGAGACGTACCGCCGGCTGAAGGAGACGTCGGCCGCCCTGGCCCAGACGGAGGAGCAGGGCAGGGCGGAGGAGGAGGAGCGCTCGGAGGCCCGCCTGGAGGACGCCCTCCGGGAGACGGCCAGCCTGGTGGTCATGCAGGCCCAGGTGCAGGCGCTGGAGCAGAGCGCAAGCTCCAGGGTGGACGAGCTGCGGCGCCGCGTCGAGGACCTGGAGCGCGCCGCAGAGGAGAAGGAGGCGGAGCTGGCCCGCGGGCGCCTGCTGGCCGAGACCCTCCGGGGGAAGGTCGACCACCTGGAGGACCGACTCCGGGAGACGGAGACGGATGCGTCGGCGCTGACCGGCCAGGCCCAGCATCGGGACTCCCTGCAGGGGGAGCCGCGAGGACAGACAGACCCCAAGCGGACTGAAGTGGAGGAGAGCCAGCCTCCAGGCCCGCGGTCCGACGCTCCTCCGACCCACGTCTTCCCGGACTTTGGCCTCCCGCAGCTGGACTCCTCCTCCTTCAGCATGGTGGGCGGAGCCAGGGGGCCGGCGGGCGGCTCCGGGAGGGCGGGGCACCTGACGGAGAAGCTGCGGGAGCTGGAGGTGGGGCTCAGCGGCATTCAGAAGGACCAGGAGCTGCAGAAGCAGCTGCTCTCCAGCTCCGAGGAGGAGGTGATGGAGTACGAGCGGAGGCTGGCCGTGCTCATGGACCTGCTGAACCAGATGAGGAGCAAGGCTGGAGCCCACCACAAGACCTGGAAGCCCACTTCTGAGGTGAGGGCTCACTGGTCAACGGTGAGGGTTTGCATACGAAAGCCTTTTTAAAAGTTTTGATCATGGGAGTTGCTTTTCGGTCGAGAGAATTTGTTAATGGGAGTCGTTGTTGAATCCACAAAGGAAAGAAAAAAACATAGCATGTCATGCACTGATTGTGTTTATACATTTTCTTTCCCATCAGCCATCTCCTGCAGCAGACCAACGGGATGCGCGTGAAGCTCACCGGGAGTTACAGGAGGTCCGAGATGAGGCCCTGGCCACCAAAGAACAGCTGGACCACTACAAAAAGAGCTCTAGTCAACATGAGGAGCAGCTAGCCAACCACGAGCAGAGACACAGTCAACTCCTAGCAGAGTTAGACAATTACAAGAAGAGCTCTGGTCAACTTGAAGGGCAGCTAGCTGACTACGAGCAGAGATGCAGTAAACTCATGGAAGAGTTGGACAATTACAAGCAGAGCTCTAGTCAACTCAAACAGGAGCAAGGCGACTTAAAGGCGAGTTCTAGTCAACTCCAGGAACAGTTAAATGTCTCCAAGGAGAGCTCTAGGCAACTTGAAGAACAGCTAGCCGACTTCAAACAGACCACTAGTAAGCTCCAGGAGGAGCTGGAAAACTACAAGCAGAACTCTACCCAACTTCAGGAGAAGGTTGACCAGTACAAACAGAGCTCTAGTGTACTCCAGGAGCAGGTTGACCAGTACAAACAGAGCTCTAGTGTACTCCAGGAGCAGGTTGACCAGTACAAACAGAGCTCTAGTGAACTTGAAGAACAGCTAGCTGACTACAAGCAGAGCTCTACCAAACTCCAGGAGCAGGTTGACCAGTACATACAGAGCTCTAGTCAACTTCAACAAGAACTAGACGACTCGAAACAGAACAGTCGTAAACTTGAAGAACAGCTAGAAGTCTACAAGCAGAGCTCTAGCAAACTCCAGGAGCAGCAAGACACCTCGAAGCAGAACAGCAGTCAACTCGAAGAACAGATAGCCAACTTCAAGCAGAGCTCGAGTCAACTTCAGGAGCAGGTTGACCAGTACAAACAGAGCTCCAGTCAACTTCAGGAGCAGGTTGACCAGTACAAACAGAGCTCTAGTCAACTTCAACAAGAGCTAGATGACTCCAAGCAGAGCTCTAGTCAGCTTCAGGAGCAGGTTGACCAGTACAAGCAGAGCTCTAGTCAACTTCAGGAGCAGGTTGACCGGTACAAGCAGAGCTCGAGTCAACTCGAAGTACAGCTAGCTGACTCAAAGCAGAGCTGTAGTCAACTCCAGCAGGAGCTGGAATACAACAAGCAGAGCTCAAGTGAGCTACAGCAGCAGCAAGATGACTCGAAGCAGAACAGTAGTCAACTCGAAAAACAGCTGGAAGAACTCAAGCAGAGCTCGAGTCAACTTCAGCAAGAGCTGGACGACTCAAGGAAGAACAGTAGTCAACTCGAAAATAAGCTAGCTGATTACAAGCAGAGTTCAAGTCAACTGCAACAAGAACTAGCCGACTCCAAGCGAAACAGTAGTCAACTCGAAGTACAGCTAGAAGAATACAAGCAGAGCTCGAGTGAACTTGAAGTACAGCTAGCCGACTCCAAGCAAAACAGTAGTCAGCTCCAAAAGGAGCTGGAAAACCACAAGCAGAGCTCGAGTGAGCTACAGCAGCAGCAAGACGACTCGAGGCAGAACAGTAGTCAACTCGAAGAACAAATAGCTGAATACAAGCAGAGCTCGATTCGACTTCAGCAAGAACTAGATGACTCGAAGCAGAACACCAGTCAACTTCAAGGACAACTAGAAGACAACAAGCAGAGTTTGAGTAAACTTCAGGAGCAGGTTGACCAGTACAAGCAGAGCTCTAGCCAACTCCAGCAAGAACTAGATACCTCTAAGCAGAACAGTAGTCAACTTGAAAAACAGCTAGCTGACTATAAGCAGAGCTCGAGTCAGCTTCACCAAGAACTAGACACCTCAAAGCAGAGCTGTAGTCAACTTGAAAAACAGCTAGCTGACTTAAAGCAGAGCTCAAGTCAGCTTCAACAAGAACTAGAAGCCTCTAAGCAGAACAGTAGTCAACTTGAAGAACGGCTAGAAGACCAGAAGCAGAGCTCTCTTCAACTCCAGCAAGAACTAGAAGCCTCTAAGCAGAACCGTAGTCAATTTGAAAAACGGCTAGCTGACTATAAGCAGAGCTCGAGTCAGCTTCAACAAGAACTAGACACCTCAAAGCAGAGCTGTAGTCAACTTGAAGAACAGCTAGAAGACCAGAAGCAGAGCTCTAGTCAACTTCAGAAGCAGCTTGATGACAACAAGCAGAGCTCTAGTCAAATTCAGGAAGAGTTGAATGACTCCAAGCGGAGCTATAGTAAACTCCAAGAGCAGCTTGAGGTAATTACTTGTAATCATTTGATTGATCTGATTTATAATTGTTGTCTTATAATTCACTTTTTATACTTTCATATACATATAAATGTATTTGTTGGCAAACATCTTGTTTTCCTTTTTTTCAGGAGAAGACATTGGCAATAAGCAGGGTTGAAGAGCAAATACAGAAGGTATGGATTTATTAAAAATATTATATTCAAGATATGTAATATGATTGTCCATCGTTGAAGGGGCTATACTGTAGGTACGACTTTACGGTTGTAAAGACAAGACAGCAGAAAAGAGCAAGAGGGCAAGACATGCTGTTAAATTCATGGACCTTTGATTGACAGGCAAGATGGACATCCAGAGCCAATCAGGGAAGGATGAGATGACGTTTAAAATCACAATCTGCTCACACAGAGGCGGGCACAGTCCATTCAATATAGAATATCAAACAGATATTCTTGCATCGCATTTCACTTAATAGCTGACTGATGACTAAGGCACTTCTAAATAATCATGCTCGAATGATAGCTGTTGAATCTTACCTGCAACACCTTTTAAAGAAGGGTGCATCCAAGGTTGTTTTCATGACAGTCATTCAGCATCTAGCATCTCCTCTAACCTTCTCCACGCCAGGCATCGCCAGGAGTCGGTGAGGAGGCGGTTCAGCAGGGGTTGGACCTTCAGCTTCAGGAGGTGCAGAAGGAGGTGGTGGTGGTCAAGGAGGAGCTGGACTCCTGCAAGCAGAGCTCTGATAGGCTACAGGAGCTGCTCCAGGTTGGACAGCTCGGTGTTAAGAATTTATAATGATAATGAATATGTGATTAAGATCCTTAGGCCTGGTCTGAGGCTTGTTGAAACTACAGAATCTAAATTGTCTTAGAGGTATAGTTTGAATTCTTTTTTTGTCAGTTTGTAATTTGTTGTTTGGTGTTTTTTCAGGAGAGGGAAATGACTATCGCTCACCTTAAAGGAGAACTCTACCGGGTAAGAAGACACAAGGTCACTTCCTTGAACTGTTACAAATACCAGTAATAAACTCTCAGTACTTTTATCAACATCAGGTTCTTGTACTTGCTCTCACATTGATTATATACTAGGATTGCCCTCTGCTCCCCTGTTAAGTCGCTCTGAATAAAGAGCGCAATGTGAAACGATCATGCCTGACTCCCTCCCTGATGATCTCCCCTCCGTCTCTGGTCCCTCCCAGGCCACCGCGAGCGCAGAAGGAGAAGGCGAGGAAGGAGGCTCCAGTGTCCCGGGGCTCCTCCAGCAGCTCCAGGAGGTCCAGACCCAGGCGGCCGCCGCCAAAGAAGAGGTCGCCAGCTGCCGGCAGCGAGCGGACCAGCTCCAGGACGAGCTCGGGTCCCGCGACCTCGCCATCGCCCAGCTCAAAGACGAGCTCCGGGAGCTGCAGGCGGCCTCGGCAGCGGCCAGCCTGTCCCCGGAGCCCCCCTCTCGCTCCCCGACGTCCCCTTCGCCCTCCCCTCAGCCACCGCCGTCGTCCTCGTCCTCCTCCACCACCGCCGCAGCCGCCGCCGGCAGCCAGCCCAAGAGGAAAGCGGGCAAGTCGTTGTCCGGTAAGGGAAGCGGCAGCGCCAAAGACAAGGCGTCCTTATCCCGGAAGAACTCTGCAGCGGCCGCCCAGCAGGCCTCGGAGAAGACCCAGGGCCCGGGGGGCCCCGGGGCCGAACGCCGGCCCCAGCAGGAGCAGCGCCGGCAGGTCTCCGTCGCCGACTCCTCCACGCAGACCCACCAAGACCTCCAGACGACCGCCACCAAGCCCACAGGGGTGGGCGCGGGGACCCTGAGTCCATCTGCTGCGGCCCAGAAGAAGAAGGAGGAGGAGGAGGAGGAGGTGGTGGTGGCGGAGGTGATCGGGGAGTTCCAGGAGAAGATCGTCCAGATGCAGGAGCTCCACGCCGCCGAGATCCTGGACATGGAGGCGCGGCACATCGCCGAGAGCGAGGGCCTGCGCCTGGACACCCTGGCCCTGGAGAACGAGTGCAAGGCCCTGAAGGCCGTCGTCGACAAGCTGCGTTCCGGGGAGGTGAGGGGGGGGAAGGGGCAGAGGGGACGGGTCGGACAGGGCACCGTGATGCAAGCTATGACATCCCATGGTTTCTAGAAGCCTTTTTAGATTCAATGCACCGGCAGTCGCAGCGGCTTACAAACAACAGATTACGAGTCACACTGTGCGTCACAGCGCATTTCCCTTGCTAATAGCTGACGGGTGACCCTGCCACTCCTAGGGATTACAGTCAAATTCCGGCTCGTAGATTTGACCTACAGTACCTTTTAGTGTTGACTGAAGCACCTTGATGTTCCCTCCAGGCCTCGTCGGCCCGAACAGACCGCCCTGCGTCGCTGCAGTTCAGGGACGGATACACCAGCGGTAAGAGACGCCGTCTTAATCGTTGAGCATTCAGTCGTTGGCAGAACCGGTGTGAGAAGTACCCCTTTGTGTGGCTCCCCCCGCAGACAGCAGCTCAGACTACAGCCAGCGGACGGGCTACGACCCCCCCAGCCTGCAGCAGGAGTTCAGGACCACCCCGGAGGGGGCCAGGCGGGACGGGGAAGACCCACTCCCTGACAAGATCAAGGTATTCCAAAGGACATAACTTTATTGATCGCTTGCAAACGTCATTTCTCGCAGGGAGTCTCAGTCTGCAGGCAGACGGACGATGAACAGTTCAACTTTCTACCCATAATGCCTCACCTTTAATCTTTGATGGATGTGGCATCTAAGCTTGCTTAAAAGAAAATCAGCTTGATCTTAACAGTCATACGTGTCCAACAGCAAGTAAGATGGGTGCCATCGTATTTTCTTAGCCTATAATCACAGTTACAGTCTCAAAGGGCTGAACAGGCCATATATTTCTGACAGTAATCGAACGTGTGTGTGTTTGTTTGTGCGTCTGTGTGTGTCCATCCAGACCCTGCTGAGAGAGGTGCACCAGGAGGGCATGCAGGTCCTGTCCCTATCAGAGTTCCCCCTGACGGAGGACCAGGCCGGGGGATCAGGAGGTCCAGGGTGGGGCCAGACCCCCAGCCCAGGCTGGCCCAGGGAGAGGCAGGCCCTGCTGGACACCGTGCAGTCCCTGAAGACCCTGGTCACCCAGATGCAGACAAGCAGGGGGACACAGGTGAGACCACCTTATCATCTAGATCTGGAAGGAAGTTAAACTTACCGTTATACATTTTCTCCTCATGACTTTAACGTAACGAGTCTGATCGTTTTGGGGTTACGGTTAAAAGCTTCCGATCCAGGCTGCTTGGGCCTGTGTGTTGACCGTTGTCTCTCTTCCCCCCTCCCTCCAGACCCCCGGAGGAGCGGACTGGCGTGGGGAGCTGCTGGGCGCAGTGCAGCAGGTGCTGATGGGGGAGCGCGGCGTGCTGAAGAGCGCCCTCTACAGCCAGCTGGACCAGCTGGACAGCAGCGACGCCATCGTCCACCTCAACCAGCTGGAGCAGAGGCTGGCCCAGCAGGTGAGCCGCGCAGCCGCAGCCCTCGCCCTGCCCGGGATAACCCCCTTATGGGAGGGCTTTCATTTGAAAAGGAAAAACTAAAAAGTGGATTTAGTGTACTGGTAAAATCTTTTTATCTGTGACGACTTTTAAAAAAAGATCATGTTTTTTATTCTCCAGATAAGAGTGGTGGTTGAGATTGACACGATGTTGCCCAGGAAAGTTTGTGCACAGTAGTCAGTTTACCCCTGGGCCTTAATCGCAGACTCACACATTCGGATGAAATGTGGCGGCACATCTAACAGCAGAGCATAAACTAAAAATAAAATATCCCAGGGGTCGCTTGAATAATTATTTTTAGAAATCCCTTGGAAGCCGGGTGGGCAGAATTGCAAAAAACAACAAAAAACAGTTTTCTCTCTCGCGCTCTCTGTCTGTCTCTCTGACTCTCTGACTCTCTGTATCTGTCTCTGTTTCTCTGTATCTGTCTCTCTTTCTGTCTCTGTCTCTCTCTTTCTCTGTCTCTCTTTCTGTCTCTTTCTCTGTCTCTCTTTCTGTCTCTCTCTGTCTCTGTCTCTCTTTCTGTCTATGTCTCTATCTTTCTCTGTCTCTCTTTCTGTCTATGTCTCTCTTTCTCTGTCGCTCTGTCTCTGTCTCTCTGACTCTCTGTCTCTGTCTGTCTCTGTCTCTATCTGTCTCTGTCTCTCTCTTTCTCTGTCTCTGTCTCTCACTAACATACATTGTGTGGTCTCTGTCTCAGTCACTAACATGCAGTGTGTTGTCTCTCTGTCCGTCCCCTAATGCAGGAGGTCCACCACAGAGAGGCCATGGGTTCTCTCCAAACCGCTGACCGCTCCAGTCTCCTCTCTGAGGTCCAGCAGCTCAGAGCCACCATGGAGCAGCTCCACCCAGGTCATTAGATGGGTTAATGCTGTCAGGATGGAAAGAGAATTTAGATAAAAACAACCTTGATCTAAACACACTTTTCAGTCCTCCACTAAACTAATAATCAAATGAAACGGTAAAGGCATGCATGCATTTTAATTACAAATACGTCATTACGACCAACCTGGTCCTGTGCTGCGGCCCACTGTTTGAGAACCCCTGTTCTGAACAGCCTGTCAATCACTCTGTGTCCTCCAGGCGTCCAGCAGGCCTCGTCCCCGGGGCCAGAGGCTGAGGGCGGGGCCCAGAGAGGGAGTGTGGGCCCTGGGTCCGGAGCCCCCGGCGACAGGGTCCTGCTGGAGGAGCTGAAGGGGGAGCTGTCCCAGACCAAGCTGGAGCTGGAGACCACGCTGAAGGCCCAGCACAAGCACCTGAAGGAGCTGGACGCACTCAGGTCCGACCCGGAGACACACACACTCCCACACACACACACACACACACTCTTACACAATCACGTTACACACACACACTCTTACACAATCACGTTACACACACACACACACACACACACACACACTCTTACACGTTTTACAAACAGACACCCACACTCTTGGACAATCACGTTTCACGCACACACTCATACACAATCACGTTTCATTCATCGACCATCAATTAAATTACTCACAATGGCTTTTTATTTTTATTTAGATTATTAAAGTTATATAAAGTGATCAATCATCTTTAATTATGTCTCCAAGCCTAAACACTTTCTTCCATGATGTTCAATTATGTCCGAGGCATGCACACAGGTTCCGTATCACTATCAGCAGTAAAACAATGTCTGCCTCCTCCAGCCCGGCCCCTGTTGCCGCGGGCGTGGGTCAGTCATGTAGATCTAACCCCTGGAGCGCGTGGTTAAGAGTGTCCGTCCCCCGCAGGAAGGAGGTGTCTGAGCGGGCTGCGGCGCTGGAGGCGCTGACGGACCAGCTGTCTGAGGAGCGCAGGAGGACCAGGGAGCTGCAGTGGGTCCTGGAGAAGGAGAGGAACCGCACCGGCCGGAGTGAGGAGAGCCAGCAGGAGGAGCTGGAGGTCAGACATTCATGTTATGAACAATAGCGCTGAATGGTATAATGACCTTCATGTATAATGTCTACAACATAACATGTCCCAGGCTATAGCTGTTATAATAAGTATTACATTATAAATAATGTTATGTTCATAATGTCTACAACATAACCTGTCCTAGGCTATAGCTGTTATAATAAGTATTACATTATAACTGATACTATGCTCATGTATAATGTCTACAACATAACCTGTCCCAGGCTATAGCTGTTATAATAAGTATTATGCTACTAACTATAACGCTGAAGGGTATTATGCTCTTCATGTATAATGTCCACAACATAACCTGTCCTAGGCTATAGCTGTTATAATAAGTATTATGCTACTAACTATAACGCTGAAGGGTATTATGCTCTTCATGTATAATGTCTACAACATAACCTGTCCTAGGCTATAGCTGTATTAATACTCATTATTATATTAATACTGATACTATGCTCCTCATGTATAGTGTCTACAACACAACCTGTCCTACCCTGTAGTTATAGTTAGTTATAACTACAGTGCTGAGTTATGTTATGCTCTTGATGGACAACCTCTCCGCCCCCAGGACCTGCGGGTGTCGGCGGAGGAGCAGCGGAGCCGGGCGGCCCAGCTGGCCTCCTCCCTGGAGGAGGAGCGCCACGCCTCCTCCCAGCGGAGCCTCCAGGCCCAGCAGGCCCAGCTGGCCCTGCAGAGCCGGCTCCAGGAGCTCCAGGTGAGGCTGGACACCCAGCAGGCCACGGCCCGCGAGATGACCAGCGCCCTGGGCAGGGAGCGGCGGCTGAGGACGGGGGCCGGCGGGGCGGAGCAGGAGGAGGAGGAGGAGGAGGAGGAGGAGGAGGAGGAGGGGGTGGGAGGAGAGAGGAGCGTGCTCAAGAGGCTGCAGCGGGACCTGGATGAGAAGCACGCACAGGTGAGGGTGGGGTCCCGCCTGGAGACCTGATGGGGAACACACTTGACTAAAGGGCTGGACTGTTAATCAAATTTTGATTTTAGCCTCAAACGCTCACAAAATTAACAAAATCGATTATTATTATTTTTTTATGTTTTATAGAAAGAAAGAACAGCTGGATACATAATCAGTATATCATTTTAGATTGAAAAAGTTCTCAGTTACAATTAAAAAATTTGGAGGGACATGCTGAATAAATACAAAATGTTTTCAAACTCAAAAATAATCGTTTGAGGAATCGTGATATCAATATTGACCAAAATAATCGTGATTATGATTTTTCCCATAATCGAGCAGCCCTTCTAGACAATATGGGTTAACATATTGTTCCTTGAGTTAATAATTTACAAAAACATGTATATAAACATGTAATATATATATTTTAATCAGAGTTATTGTATTTTTAAACACTGTTTAGAAAAGAGGGGGCTTGTTATCCCTGGGGGATAACAATCCCATGGGTACGACCAACAGCGACTTTATGATACTTTTATAGTACCGTTGTTGTGGTTATATAAAGCAATGTTTATGAAACCTGCCACACAACGTAGCGTTATACAATGTGTCCGGGAAGCCTAACCCATGAACGCGGCTATTAAATATAGTTTAATAAATAATAATACAATATAATAATATACATTATTTGTCTTTAACCTGCGCCTGTATAACACAAATGTGCTAAAAATCCCTTTTCCTCTTCATCCTCCTCATTTCTCCTCCTCCTCCTCGTCCTCCTCCTCCTCCTCCTCCTCCCCCCCCCCTCCCCCCAGGTTGTGCGCCTCCTCGGGGAGCTGGAGGCCCAGCGGCTGGAGGCGGTGCGGCAGCAGGAGGAGGTGCAGCGGGGCGGGCAGCGCGCCCAGAGGGACCAGGAGGCCCTGGAGGAGGCCCGCGGCCAGCTGGCGCTGCTGGAGCAGCGGGCGGGGGACGCCCAGCAGCAGCTGGAGAGAGAGGCCCAGAGGAGGAGGGCCCTGGAGCAGGAGAAGGAGGCGCTGGAGGAGAGGCTGGCGGAGGTGGGCCAGCGGCTGGCGGGCGGCGCGGGGGGAGCAGCGGCGCGCTCGCACGACCCACAAGACGTGAGCGGTTTAAGAGCTTTACCTCGTTGATGGGTTGTAGTTTTGAAATTTTAAGATCAGGCTTAAAGACGTCATATCCAGTTTGTACACCTTTTACCAGGTTTGAGTGTGACTAGCCGCTACAAGCCGTTTTGAAAATCCGTCTAGGCGGACACGCCCACTGGTGATCTCAGAAGAGGGCAGATTTTCAAATGGGCATTTATTCGCGAATCACACTCACACACGGCGGTATAATGCGTCACCTTTTAAGTTGAAACCTACTTGCTACGACCGAACAGCTTAGCATTACATTTTCGGATTCATAATATCCTGACCGTAGTGTGCGATCTAAAACGGCCCACTAAAGCAGCAGTAGGTTTATACTGGTGCCTCCCCCCTCTTTACAGTAGTACTACCATGACCTAGCCGTCTCCAGCTAAGCCTGCGTATCTCTCTGTGTGCCCCTCCTACAGCCTGCCCGCGACACACCCGCCGAGCACACCACAGACCGGCTGCACCACACGGAGACCTCCACCTCCACCTCCACCACCACCGCCACCACCACCCATGGGCACGCAGGCCCCGGCCCCTACTCTGACGGCACCGGGGGGGTCCAGCCTGGACCACCGGGAGCATGGCGCTCCGGCGACCACATCCTGGGCAAGCTGAGCCTCACCGCCTCCAAGATCCGCGCCATGGCCGGCAGGAACACCGACAGGTAGCACGCACCTCCTGTGTCCTGCGTCGCAGTGCCTGTTTAATTCCTTTCATTTAATCAGTCGTTGTTTGCTTGTTTCTGATACGGGACGAAACCTCTCCCTTCTCCTTAATGATGTTTAAAAAAAAAGTAAGAATCAAAAGAATTAAATCATAACCTGTTATGTTCAATCGTTGCAATTGTGTGTTGATATGTGTTCCAAACAAGTGTTGACATGCCCTTTAACCTCAGCACTCAGTTAAGCATCCACTCACCTGTTGAAGACCGGAAGGCATTGTGCCTCAATTGTTGTTTAACCCTTAGGCTTGTTCATCTATGCCCCTATGGCATGGCATTGTAATTACTTTTTAAGTAATTTCTCATGCATGGGATGAAATAAAGTTCTTACCATTAGCTGGTACCTAGTGGTAGCAGGAGTGGCCTGATCTCCCCTATGGACCCCATAACTGTCCTGTGTGTGGCTGCAGTCTGAACACGGAGGTGGAGAAGGAGCAGCTGTCCTGGATCCAGACCAACCTGGACGAGGTCATCAGTATGTTACAGCAGTCCCCCGGTCTGCCCGCGCTCTCAGAGGTCAGTCCACTGCTGTTGGCTGGTTTGTTATTCCTTTGTGTCTCGGGGTAGTACGGTCCTTGACAGACAAGCACCGTTCTTGAATTGAATGTGACACACACCCGATAACTTAAGCAAAGTATTAGTCCTGTTGTGTTGTGGTCAACTTTGAATGTGATCAAAACAATACAGTATTATATACCAATTCAGACGGTTTTCTCGTTAACATGTTCAGGTTTTTTACTGCAGACCTGTTTGGAATTTCCAAAGACTGCTGATTATTTGTGCTAAAATATCTCTTAATATCTTTAAATTCCCAATCTCTGTATATTATTCATTTCATATTTTGTTCTTTATGAACCATTATCAAATATAGTAACTTCAACCAGGACTTCATTATTACTGACATGAAAAACGCAAGAAACTCAATCATTGTGACTTTGACGTCCCACTCGTCCAGCACCAGAGTCTGGCTCCGATGGCAGGAAGTTCCCTGGGCGGCAGCTCATCCAACTTCCTGTCGGAGCGCCTGCTGCGTCAGAACGCCGAGCTGACGGGCTTCGTGAGCCGGCTGACGGAGGAGAAGAGCGACCTGAGGAACCAGACGCTGCGTCTTGAGGACGAGCTGCGGAGGCACCGCCACGCCGGAGCCCTGTCGGCGGACACGGTGAGTACTGCGGCCGCCGCTTCAGAGAGTACTCAGTACGTAAGAGAGTACTGCGGGCAGGCAGTACCTGAGTCAGTACATCACCCAGGGCTTTAGAGAGTACTGCGGCCTACCTTAGTCAGTACATCACCCAGGGCTTTAGAGAGTACTGCGGGCAGGCAGTACCTGAGTCAGTACATCACCCAGGGCTTTAGAGAGTACTGCGGCCGGGACATTAGTCAGTACATCACCCAGGACTTTAGAGAGTACTGCGGCCGGGACATTAATCAGTACATCACCCAGGGCTTTAGAGAGTACTGAGGCCGGGACATCAGTCAGTACATCACCCAGGGCTTTAGAGAGTACTGAGGCCGGGTCATTAGTCAGTACATCACCCAGGACTTTAGAGAGTACTGAGGCCGGGACATTAGTCAGTACATCACCCAGGGCTTTAGAGAGTACTGCGGGCAGTACTTTAGAGAGTACTGAAGGCAGGCAGTGCTTTAGTCAGTACATTAGGGAGTACTGCAGGAGGTACTTTAGTTAGTACATCACCCAGTAAACCAGAGAGTACTGCAGCTAGTACCTTAGTCAGCTCTTGTCCCAGTACTTTAGAGAGTACTGCAGCCAGTACTTTAGTCAGTACATCACCGAGCACTGACTAAAGCACTGCAGCCTGACTTTAGTCAGTACGTCACCCAGTACTTTAGAGAGTACTGCAGCCGGTACTTCAGTCAGTATTTCACCCAGTACTTCAGTCTTACATCACTGCGTACTATGGTCAACACATCACTGATCGCTTCACAGAGTACTTACTGTAGATCTTTACTCACTACATCAGTGAACACTGTAGAGAGCACCTCAGTTCGTACTTCAGTAACCCCCCCCCACCCCCTCCTCCGCCCCTCCCAGACTGGGACCAGGGGCGCCCCCACCAGGAGCGACTGGGCGGTGTCCAGCGCGCTGCTGTCCCAGGAGCGGGAGGCGTGGTCGCGGGAGCGCTCTCGTCTGGAGAAGGCCCTGCAGCAGGCCCAGGCCCAGACGGGCCGGCTGAGGGGGGAGGTCCGCAGCGAGGCCCTCAGCGACGTCACGGGGCCCGACCTGGACAACGCCGCCCTCAAGGTCAGCGGGGGGGGGGGGGGGGGGATGCTTGTCTGACCAGGGGGCGGGGGGGGGGGCGGGGGGTGCACTCTTTTACAGGTGCAACATTTCTGCTTATGATCATGCAGGCTGTCAGACGGATGCCCTGCAGCCTGATCTATACACCAGAGAGTGGATGAAGTTTAGAATCGTTGTTTGTATTTGTATGTAATTTGTATTTATTCTTTTCGTTCTTTTTTTTGTACAGTGTAAAGTGCTTTGGGAAACCCTGTAATATACTGTTGTCATCTGTTGCTGTGTGCATTCTTTAATATGTATTTCTTATTTTTTAGCCATCCTGTGCCTAGCTTAACGTCTTGCCAAAGGACTACAGTTGACCATAACCCTGCTGGCTTACACTGGCACATATACAGAGATGTGGATTAATGTGCACTGCCCTCTTAATAAATACATGCAATGAAATAAAACATTAACCAATACATCCCCCCCCCCACAGAGGATATATGGGAAGTACCTGCGGTCGGAGAGCTTCCGCAAGGCGCTGGTCTACCAGAAGAAGTACCTGCTGCTGCTGCTGGGGGGCTTCCAGGAGTGTGAGGAGGCCACCCTGGCCCTCATCACCAGGATGGGGGGCCGTCCCGCCATCTGCGGCCCGGACTCGGTCGCACTGCGCCGCCGCCGCGGCCTCACGCGCTTCCGCTCGGCCGTGCGCGTCTCCATCGCCCTCTCCAGGTAGGAGGCCCGTGGGGGGGGGTCTGGGTGGGGTCTGGGTGGGGTCTGGGTGGAGGGGGGGAGAGGCATGGTTAGAACCGGGTGGACGAGGACTGCGTGTGTCGGAGATGTCCGCTTATGACATCGGCCCTTCCTCCTTCCATCCTTCCTTCTCACTCTCCTACCTCCTTCTGCTCCCTCATCCTGCATGCCCCTCTCCCTTCTCCTCCTTTCTGCCCTCTGGTCCTCCTCCTCCTCCTCCTCGCCATCTCCCCCCTCCTCCGTATCTTTGCTCCTCCATCCCCCCCCCCCCCCACTCCCTCCTGGTCCTCCATCTTTTTTTGTAAAGAAATCGACCTCTAATGTATCTGTCACTCGTTCATTGTGAAGCCCTTCGTGCAATGTTGTAGCGCATCATTTTTTTTTTTTTAAAGCGAAATGCGAAGGAAATGTGATTGAGGGCAGCAGAACCTCACCCACACCTCTCCTGTCTCTCTCTCTCTCCCCAGGATGCGCTTCCTGGTGCGGCGATGGCACAAGGCCACCGGCGTCAGAAGCCCGAGCCCCAGCTCCGGTGCGGGCAAGACACACGCCATAGGTACCTGTCTCCAGGGTCGTGGTTCCATCGGGGCTCTGATGAAGCATTCAGACGTCCTAGGAGAAGCCAGCTCCCGCAGAACATTGATAGCATTGGACTCAAGTTTAAAACATTTCTAAATGAGTGCAGGAGCATTTTATGTGGTCACGTGACCATCTTATCACCATGGTAAGGCCAACACCGCTAACCAGCTGTGTGTGTGTGTGTGTGTGTGTGTGTGTGTGTGTGTGTGTGTGTGTGTGTGTGTGTGTGTGTGTGTGTGTGTGTGTGTGTGTGTGTGTGTGTGTGTGTGTGTGTGTGTGTGTGTGTGTGTGTGTGAGAAACAGGGATGGAGGTGAAGGCCTTCCTCCACCCGGGGAGCGTGGAGGTGTACCGGGAGAGAGGAGGAGAACGAGGAGGTGGTGGAGGAGGGAGCACCAGCAGCCGGGGACGCAGCGGACGGGATTCCCCCAGATCCGCCATCTCCAACACCACCCACAGGTAAGGTCATCGCCCACCCCCTGGGGGTCAGAGGTCAACGTGGTCTACTCCACTCGTTGTTGAGATTGATGAAAGCACAGTGAGTGGAATGAGTTGGTGGTATTAGCTTAGTTCAGGGGCCCGATGAAGAAGGGGCCAGGGGCTGGTGCAGTAGCTCAGGAGGTAGAGCGGGTCGGCTTGGTAACCGCACGGTTGCTAGTTTCACCTTCCCTGTTCCAGGTACCATATAGGCGGGGACGGTGGCTCTCTGACGTGCTCCCACCTCCTGAACTACGACCCCGACCGCGCCCTCACCGACTACATCTCACGGCTGGAGGCCCTGCAGAGGAGGCTGGGCAGCGTCACCTCAGGTACTCACTCACTCACTCACTCACTCACTCACTCACTCACTCACTCACTCACTCGCTCGCTCACTCACTCACTCACTCACTCACTCACTCACTCACTCACTCACTCACTCACTAGCTCACTCACTCACTCACTCACTCACTCACTCACTAGCTCCCTCACTCACTAGCTCACTCACTCACTCACTCACTCACTCACTCACTCACTCACTCACTCACTCACTCACTAGCTCACTCACTCGCTCACTCACTAGCTCACTCACTCACTCACATGCTCACTCACTCACTCACTCACTCACTCACTCACTCACTCACTCACTCACTAGCTCACTCACTCACTCACTCACTCACTCACTCACTCACTCACTCACTCACTAGCTCACTCACTAGCTCACTTACTCACTCACTCACTAGCTCACTTACTCACTCACTTACACACTCATTCTCACTCACTCACTCACTCACTCACTCACTCACTCACTCACTCACTCACTCACTCACTCACTCACTCACTCATTCTCACTCACTCACTCACTCACTCACTCACTCACTCACTCACACACTCATTCTCACTCACTCACTCACACACTCACTCACGCACACATTCGGTCACTCACTCACTCATTCTCCCACACAGTATACTTGCATGCAAAACATCTACAGAGTCACAAATATATCACCTCAGGTACACACACAGTCACTAACACGCAAAGTGCCCTTGCATAGAAAACATCTACTGAGTCACAAATATAACAGAGCATATTTACAGAGCAGTAAACTGTGTGCTTGTCCTATCCTTTCTGATGCATGCATCAACTGTCTAATTGTTATAAAAAACGATGATATCATTGTTTCCCCAGGTTCATCTTCCTACGCCCCATTGCACTTTGGTCTGAGGAGATGAGGAGGCTGAGGCGTTGCCGTGGAAACTGGCTTGAAGAATTCTCTGTGGCCTTCCTCTCATGCGGAGCAGCGTGCGCTATTTTATTTTCACGGACGCTACATTCCATGTGGACCAAAACTCTTGTCGTGTTTTGGTGTCGGTGTGCTTATCTGGCTATTTATTTATTTTTTATTTTTACTTTGTGTGCGTTTGATTTGTCTCCAGCACACGATGGTAAAAACAGCTTTTGTTTATCATTTTTCAATCTGCCTCTTTAGTTTTGAATGGAACTTAAATCGTGTATATTGGTCTTATTGCTAATTTAAAACTCTCGATTAATTTATGAAATTGTATGTTGTCGTTGTTGTTGTTTCTCTGTTCGGACGACTTTGAAGATGACCGTGGAGAGAGTTTGAGGGGTAGGAGGAGGCTGCTACTGGATATTAATACACTACACTGTGTTTTGTTAAGGCCGCTTTAACGGACGGACTGCAGACAACATTTGTAGAGAGTGTATTTTTGTAAAGGGTAGGTGCTTTTGAATTTCCTGGGTATTTTGTCAAGAACTGAAATAAAGATGATATTTGAAATAATGAATGTGGCATTGCTTGTTTCCCAATTAAAGTCTACGATTCCTGGAAGTTTTCCATAGAACATTTATAGCGCATATATTTAGTTAACTCGCCTTCTCCTGAGATGCGTTGACAGATTGTACCTAATACACAATACAGTCGTCATCGATACCAAAACCAAAAGGAGATGATTAAATATTGCATAACATGAAATGGTTGACGAAAATGAACCGGTTACATATTTTCTTATCTACATCTTGAAATGAATAAAGATGTCACATCTTCAGGAGACGGGCCTAGACCTACTGAAGATTTACAGGTAGTGCTATATATTAAGAAATGTTCATCTTGTGCCCATATTGTGTCCTATTTGAGGTGTAACCATTTTATAGTAAAATGTGATTGTGCAAATCTGGTTCTTTATATAGTGCACGACTTAATACCAATAGAGAGGATACTCTATTGCTGCCATATGTTGCCAGCTAGCCAGTATCAGTCTCCACACCGATAGAGGGCGTCGGGTCTTTCTGACTGTCGTGTAGCTGTTTTTGTGTCATCTTCCTCTTCTATTGAGTCCGTCAACAATTAGGTCCGACGAGAAATAAACTACGGTCCTGCAGTGTACGGTTTGCGGTTATAACTACGCAGGTTGATCCGCACTTTGTTATTGATGACGTACAATATTTGCCGAAGGACTTAACTTGATAACATGTTCACAAACTAATGGTAACTAATGAGGCGTCAACTTCTATCTAACATATGTGATCTGTGTTGACACTAGTTTGGTTCAACTTATTGTAACTTATGTCGGCTATGGGTTAATCATGCTAAAACCGAAAGAATGAATGGTGTGGGTTCATTTGAGGCTCAGTTCGTATGCAAGAACAAGTATACGGTACTATTAACGAGTATAGTTGAATAAAAATAATAGGTGGGGCAATGTTTTAATTTAATAAATTAATTTAACCTAGTTACTCCAGAAAACTTGCAACCTGTGCCTTCTTCTCCTTTGCACCTGTCCTGCACCTGTCCTGCTTTTGATAACATATATGGACTAATGCAGACCTTTCTTTCTGTTCCCACAATATAGTGCCACAGACATTGCCTAACAAAAAAATGACATTAGTATCCATAACCAGAGCTCTTTTGAGCCTAGACCGAGCAGTGGCGCTGCGTTGCAGTTCATCGCTCCTTCCCGTCCCGAGGACAGCCCCCTGGCTCCCGCGGGGGCTTTGCACCGCCACTCCTACCCCAGACGGCGACCACCTCCACGGCAAGCAGAAGACTTCGGCTGGCTCCGAAAACGTGTCTCTGCTGGAGAACCTGAGCCTGCTGGGCGTGGACCTGAAGAAGGCTCGCCAGCGCCAGCCGGGCGTGCTGCGCAAGCTGCTGACCAACGAGCAGGGCGTGGCCGGCTTCCTGCAGGCCAAGGGCGCCAGCCGCCAGGTGATCGCCGGCATCATCTCGCGGTACCCCCGGGCCATCACGCGCTCCCTGGACCACCTGGAGCAGCGCTGGGCGCTTTGGCGCCGCGTGTTCGCCAGCGACTCGGAGGTGGTGGACATCCTGCACCGCTCGCCCGAGTCGTTCTTCCGCTCCAGCGACAACGAGAACCTGGAGAAGAACATCGTCTTCCTGTCCTCGCTGGGCTTCGACGCCAAGGCGCTGCACCGGCTGCTGACCACGGCGCCACGCACCTTCTCCAACAGCGCCGAGCTCAACCGGCAGATGGTGGAGCTGCTGGAGGACGTGGGCTCGGAGCTGGGCCTGACGCACCGCTCGGAGCCCACGCCCGAGGGCTTCGCCAAGGCGGTGATCAGCAGGAACGTGTACGTGCTGATCCGCAGCACCAAGCGGGTGCGGAGGAACGTGGAGGTGCTGCGGGCGTCCCTGCGGCTGGACGACGCCGAGCTGCTGGCCCTGCTGCAGGGACCCGGTGCGGAGATCCTGGACCTGTCCAACGAGTACCTCGGCAAGAACTTCAGGAGCCTCCGGGAGAAGATGGCGTCACTGGGCTGCGGGCGGGCCGACGTGAAGCGGCTGGTGGTGGCCTACCCCATGGTGCTGTACATCAGCTCGGAGAACCTGAGCGGCAAGCTGGACGCCCTGCTGAGGGGCGGGGTCAGCATACAGCAGGTGGTGGACAAGCCCAAGGTGCTGGACTACAGCACGCAGAACATCGCGGGGCGCATCGAGGAGCTGCAGAGGGTGGGCTACGAGTTCCAGAGGCACGGCATCGCCATCCTGGACACGAGTCGCAAGAGGTTTGACGCAAAGATGCTGAAGCTCAGTGCTGCGCTGCCGCCGTCGACGCCGCCACAGGAAGGGGGAGGGTGATCTGTGAGCTGCAGGGAGAATGTTGTTATTATGACTGAAGGATGGATGTTTGATTGGATGTTTGTTTAGTTTTATTGTTCAGCAGGTTTTAAAATGTGAATTTTGATGGGCACTGCTTCTCCAAATTGTTGTTTTCTTTTCTCTGAATGTTTCCGAGATATTTTCTATAGATTGTATAATCTGCTTTCAACATAAAATATGAAATAATGGACTTTTTGAAATGTTGTTATTTTAGTTGATCAAAGACCATAAAAAGATGCTGAACACCATTATTTGTTTTTGGTTTGTTAAAGCTGTGGCAGAGTGTGTTCTTCATAATTGTATGCTGCAGGTTTGGTGTTGCTAAGTATTATCTTAATGCTCAAAAATAATTTGTGCTGCTTTGCTAGAGCGCGGAACCTACATTTGTCGCCGAGCATCCAGCGGACCGTCCAAAACCGTTACACAGCAGTTCATCACGCTCGCACTACACACTCGGTGCTCCTGTGAAGGTATCCGACTGCAACGCTACTACTATTCACTACTTTATGTTTTATTATACATGTTCGATGAGGAAGTGTGCTCGTAGGTTAGCACTCTTATCAGCTACTGATATAAACCTACTGACCGGTCACTAATTATTGCTAGCTGACAAGATAAATTGTAGGCTAAATAAGCATTAGATGTACATTATACATGACGTATTATTTCAAAAGCTTTCTTGACCAGGACCGAAGAAACTGATTGACATCAAATAAAGCGCCTCGTCGGTAAACATGCACTCATTCTCCAGCCATCAGCATAGCAGAAAAAGCACATCCGTGGTGTTTTGATCACGTGTTGCTATGTGTTTTTTCATTCATATTAATTTCAACAGTTGTTAATGTCATGTCGCTCGCTAATCTGAAATACTCATGCAGTGATTAACTATCACTGAGAAAAGGAATTGGCTTGTAACGTTGTACATCATACATTCATACCGCTGGTGTCATTCACGGGAACTAACGTTGAACACAACTGGACACACATGTTGTGCACACACATATAAGTGCACTTGTCTTGTCTTTTAATACTCATCGGACATAGAACACACAAAGTCGATACTTTGTTCATAAGGTACCGTTTGTTCTCATTCTAATCGAGCTAACTCGTTGCTTTTTGGGTGTCGAAAGGAATGGAGGAAGCAGCCAGTCATGGTGGAGAAACACAGGTGACGGAGAAAGTACCAGAGCTTGCTGTTGATGGAAGGCGTGATGGAGTTAGAAAAGGCACAGCTGGCATTAAAACAGAGTAAGTTACCAATCGGTTACCATGAAAATATTGTGTGTAAAGTGGATAAGTTAACAGTAGCAAACATAAGACATTCAGACAAACGTTTATTACCCTAACCCTAGAAACATGGTCATGCAGCACTTTTTTTGGAGGTAGGCTACTCTAATCTTTAATGAATGCATTGGTTGTTCTTTTCAATGTATATTTACCCATGTTATTATCCCCCAACCCGCCTTATTTTTCCAAATTAACAGTTTTCTAACCACTAAAGACAAATTCCACGAGTTTCTTGACTCCAACGGGCAGCTCCCAAAAGAAAAAGAGGAGAAGAAGGAGAATCTCCCCCACGACAGCGATGAGCTCAAAGGCACTACGGAGGCATCGGAGGAGGAACCGGCAGCCAAGAAGCCGAAGGTGGAGCAGCAGGAGGAGAACAAACTGACCTGGAAGCAGCAGGGAAAGAGGCAGCGAGGGCAGAACAAGTCCCGACCACACGTGAAGCCGACCGCGTACGAGGACCAGCGTCTCTGTCAGTCCGTGGCGCAGGTGGGAGAGCCTGAGGCCAATGTGTCCTATACACCGACTAAGGATCTGGGTTCCATCCCCAATGCATAGATTTGGTCATTTTGACACTTTTATCGAAAGGGACCAAAGTGAGGGTAATCAAAACAAAAAAAAACGAGTTAAATCACGTCATTTTACCTTTCGCTAACTTTACGACAATTCACTTGTCTCTCACTCTCAAAGTCTGAACAGAATGTTGTTTTTTTAAGCATTTAGTTATTTTGCAGACGCTTCGTACACAAGTCACTTGCAGTGTCAGTTCCAGATACACATGGCATATCCCGCACGTCCCACACACACTGTCACTGCACATTTAAAGGAAAAAGACTGCATCCTCTTCCTCACTCTTGTACAGGAAAACAGGAAGTGTCACTACGGCGACAAGTGCAAGTTCCTCCACGACGTGGCGGAGTACATGGCGTCCAAGCCGGCGGACGTCGGCCCTTCCTGCTACCTGTACGACACGTTCGGCGCCTGCTTCTACGGCGTGACGTGCCGCTTCGCCCTGGCGCACACCACGGCCGACTTCCAGAGCATGCGGGACGAGGCGCGGGTCAAGGCCCAGGAGGGGCGCACGGCCGTCAGGAACAGCCTGGACAAGGACCTGCAGATCCACCTGAGGAAGCACCACGTGGCCTTCGACCGCTCGGCCGAGTACCTCCAGACCATCGCCAAGGCCCAGGAGCCCGGCCCAAAGCAGCAGCAGCAGCAGGAGGAGAGGAACGGTGAGGCACAGGGGTAGGGTGTGTTCAGGTTCAAGGGGCGTAGAGTGTTGGATTGGGAAACCGCCAAAGGGACCTGGGTTTGATGCCCTGATGTTCGCAGTCTAGGCTGAAAACGTCCTTGAGCGAGATGCCCCCCGTACCCCTACATCTTCATCCATGTATCTGAATCCAATGCGATGCATAAATAGCTAGTAAATAATGACAGTAGTAGTACAACTCTTATTTCCATTTTGAATATGTCTGGATCCGAAGTTGACATAGCTTATAATGAAGTAACTCGACTTGAGACGTTTTGGTATTGAAACCTGTGCCAAAGGACAAAAAAAAGCAATATAAAGTAATGATGATATGGTTGTTTTAATGCGTTTTTCTTTTTTTTCTTTTTTATTCCCAGGCAACCAGACTGAAGCTCCAAGCTCTGACCAGACTCCAGCAGCAGAAGGAGCAAATGAAGCTACAGCACCGGATGTTGAAGTAAGGCAGTTCACTGGTCGCATCACCTGACCTGACAGCACATGGCCAAGCTCTTATACTGCATGTACTGCACTGCCATAGTTCAAGGATAACACCTTCAGTGAGAGCTATCTTTAGCATTCAATAGACGCCTTACTAGGTTTTCCCTTTGGATGAATTTCAGGCTGGCACAGAGAACAAGACGACGGTGAAGACGATTGGCCCGCTGACAGACGCTGATGTCATCAAGTTGCGTCCATGTGAAAAGAAGCAGGTATCTTTCATAAGGCTGATTTCTAAATAAAAGTGCAAGGAGTTGTTCTTTTAAAGATGACCAAGTAACACAAACTA
>NC_079433.1:7509950-7587450 GCF_026213295.1 Gadus chalcogrammus | reverse complement strand
GCGTCATCTCCCAAGCAGGTTTTAATTTGGCCCACCTGAGCAACAACGCTTATTGGTCGGCCACCCCTATTGGTGGTGAGTCAATTAGGCCAGCACGTTAAGAACTACATATACCCCGTGTGCCCTACAGCCATTTAGGTAAGTTCCTCCATTAGAGCAGTAGACATGGCTCGGCAGACGGCGCTCCGGATCTGCCTAGTGGTGGTGGCGGCGGTGGCGGCGGCGGCGGTGGCGGCGGCGATGACGACGACGACGACGACGGTGTCAGTCGCCGAAGTTCTGCAAAACGTCTCCCAGGGAGTCGATGACGAGTGGCCTGCGTTGAACGACGCCGTACTTGACAGGATGTTGGGTAAGTTTACCTATATCGGCATCATGCGGCGCTTTGCCACTCCTGACCATTTTTTTATTGCTCTTTTGCTCTGCGGATCTCAGCGTTCAAACTTCACTTGGTCAATGTGTTGGGACCAAGTGCTTCAAAACGCTTCATTGTGACGTGACCCAATGTATCCAAAAGTAGCCTATTTTAATGGGCTGTTTTAAACTAGCTAATATAAATGTTCATTTAGTAATTAATGCTGCAATTTATTATGGGATTACCTAGTTGTGTTTGCAACTGCCGATGTTTCTCATGCTAGACTTGGCAAAACGTGGGTCCTAGCCTAGGATACGCTATATAAAGGCTTATTCTGGATTTTTGTTATTGCTCCAACAATAATCCCCATGATGCGTGCTGCTGATCCAAGCCCTACTGTTAAACCGTTTAGGCGATTTCAACTTGGCAGGTGTGGTCGAAGCTGCCGTCGACACAGACACTACAGTCAACAAAAGTGCTGTCGATTCCGACTCCTGGGAGAGATTCCTGTGGGATGAGGGGCAGGACGAGGATGAGGAGCAGGACGACGATGAAGAGCAGGATGTAGACCCAGACCCTACAGTCAACAACGATGCTGCTGACTGGGCGAGATTCCTGTTGGAGGAGGATGAGGATGAAGAGCAGGATGAGGATGAAGAGCAGGGCGAGGGGCAGGACGAGGGGCAGGACGAGGGGCAGGACGACGATGAGGGGCAGGACGACGATGAAGAGCAGGACGACGATGAAGGGCAGGATGTAGACCCAGACCCTACAGTCAACAACGATGCTGCTGACGGGGCGAGATTCCTGTTAAAGGAGGATGAGGAGGAAGAGCAGGGCGAGGATGAGGATGAAGGGCAGGGCGAGGAGGAGCAGGATGAGGAGCAGGACGAGGACGAAGAGCAGGATGAGGATGACGCCTTGCCCCGGTCCTGGGGCCCAGTCGATTCCGTGTCTTCTCGGGAACTAAACCTGACGTGCAGCGACGATGCCTTTACATTTTCCATGCACTCTAGCCCCATTACTGAGCTGAGAGTAGTGGGTGAGTAGTCCTACGAATCTCTAAAATGTAGGAGTGGTGGCTGCAATGTTCGACGAAGGTGACTGCGTACAATCAGTTTCTCACATCACTACTCTACAGGTGCAGCGACCATACTGGTAAAGGCTCCCAAGTCGTGTGGCTACTCTGTGAGCCCTTATGGGAACACCGTAAGGGTGCCATACACTGGCTGTCACGTCGACGCTCAGGTAATTTTGCATGGAGGACGTTTCTCCAAATTGTTTTTTAAATGCATCTTTTTTAAACATTGTTTTTCTTTGTTCCTCTACTGAATCTTATAACTTGTTGATGCTTTGCATGTTAAAACCTGGGCGGGGGCTTCAATGTGCTTCAGAAGGGGCAGTACATCCTGAAGGTGTCCTACATCACTGAGCATGGGCGCTTGTTGGACGCCAACTTGTCTTGCACCGACGGCACTAATGTCACAGATATGCTGAACCCTAGGGCCGACGAAGCACCGTCAACCTCAAACTTTGCAGATTCCCCCACGGCCATGGCACAAAGTAGGTCTAAGCCTAGTTTGTTTTGAGATGCAGCCAAAAGTCTTCTGTACTGTGTTGTGATGGGGGTCCTGTGTGTCTGGCACCAATGTGCACTCCACAGATCAGCTGGACCCCAAGGGCGGGAACCCCAAGGGCGGGAACCCCGCGCACCCCTGTTTCCGCAAGGCACAAAGTAGGTTTAAGCATGGCTTTAGTTGTTTGAGATTCAACCTAAAATTGAAGCGCGTCATATTAGTTGCCCTTTTTTTCTTTCAGACTGTGACGTTGCTGTTGAAGAGCAGCTGCAGTGTGGATCTATCTGGATAAGCGAAGAAGATTGTGATCTAATGGGTTGCTGTTTCGACGATCATCATGCCAATTGCCATTACCCACTAGATGGTGGGTCTAGTTATCTCAAAGTCTGGCTTGCTTGAATAGTAATTTGATCCTCATCAATTACTGTCTTGCAGAGGTCGTTAATCGAGGCTGTAACATTGTACTAACCTATCCTATCATTTTTCTTTAGAATGCACTGTGGATAATCACTTTGTGTTTGGCATCCGCAAAGACTCTGCATCGATCCCTATTGACCCAACAAGACTCATTATTCCCAACTATCCCCATTGCGTTCCCATTATCGTCAACTCCCACTTTGCAATCTACAAGATCGGTCTGACTGATTGTGGCGTTCGTTCTTATGCAAGTATTGGGTCATCCTTCTGCCCTCCTCAGGTCCACCCTGATGTTCTCGCCTTCTAACCCTGCGTTCACACCAAAAGATGCATTTGCTGCCCGAACGCGTTGACGCCTGAGTTTTGCGGCGCGTCAAAGGTTTGCGGCGCGTCAAAAGTTGAAATATTTCAACTCGAGCAGCATTTGACGCGCCGCAAAATACGTGAACGCGCCCTTCGCCCGTGCCCGGCAGCGGGCACGGGCATGCCGCGCCACAAATCAGATTTTGACGCGCGTCAAATCAAGTTTTGCTGCCCGTTTTCTCGGCAGCAAATGCATCGGCAGTAAAGCAGCAACGCGTCTCTACATTCACTTTGAATGGGATCACGACGCGCGTCAACTTTTTGCATCTTTTGGTGTGAACGCAGGGTAACCCTTCCGTATCCACTTACAGGTGATTGGGTACACCAGCATTTACATGGTTGAGGTGCACACAGTAGTTGAGGCTCTCGATCTCAAGTATGGTGTGATAGCGAGGGAGGATGCTATCAGGTGAGATGAAATCAACCAACCTGATGACTTTCTCATCCGATTTGACAATGTTTATGTCTTCAATGTTTGTCCTCTCCAAAATGCCAGTATAAGGGCAGCTCTGAGGTATTCACCACACCCTGTTTTATGGTAGATTCATGATCGAGTGTCGCTACCCCCATACGGACTCCTGCGGCCTGTCGTTGGCCAGTGTGGGCTACACGGTGAGGGTCCCAATGCTGCAATTTCCCATCATGCTCAGCTCCCAGGGACGCTACAGTGTGCAGCTGAGACTCGCTCGAGGTGTGTCGGTGGGAAGAATTGGAACACTGCATAGTTGTCCCTTGGCTATGGCCCATGTGCGTAACCCAACCTTAATTTTTACTCCACCGACCAGATGCAAGCTTTGACTCTTACTACAGCAAGGACTCCTTGCCGTTGAGTGTCATTCTCGGTTCGCCGGTCTTCCTGGAGGTCAACCTCCTGGAGGACGTCGCGGTGGTGGGACGGGGATTTGGACAGAGACGGGGGAGGGCTGTGCTCGTGGTCAACTACTGCTTGGCCTTCCCTAGGAACGCCAATAAAGTGCTAGTGCTGGTTTACGAGGGGTAAGTACCAGCTTACGCTCAAGACGTTGGTATTTAGATTGCTCGTGTGCTAATTGACAACCTCACTTTGTCCTGCGTTGTAGCTGTGCAAACCCAAATGACCCTGGTACCTCCATCTTGTCTACGAGGGGCCCCGGCAGCCGTAAGCAGAAGCGCTTCTTGGTCAAAGCGTTCCAGTTCATGGATGTGCAAACCGACACGTACCTCGACGAAGAGGTGACTATCGTGGGGAACACGGAACTGTGGCCCAGTGGTTCTCTACCTTGCGTTTGTAGGGTGACAGACTTCCAATAGTTTTGAATCTGTTTCCACTGGTTTGAACTGGATTTTCTCCCTGCAGATCTTCTTCATGTGCTCGGCAGAAGTCTGTCTAAATAGACTATCGTGTGACAGAGGTTGCTTTGCGGTGGGTGGACAACTTTCACTTTATAATTTAGATTTTACCCATGTCACCGGGTATATGCTAATCAACCCTCTTTTGTGTTTCCTCCTACAGATACCATAATAGATTTGTGCTGTACCCAATGGGGAATAAAATAAAGTTTCTGACGATTTCTTAATTGCTGTAATCCATTTATTGTCACCAAATCACTCACTTAATGTAAGGTTTCGAACATCTATAAGTATACAATGAAGACCTGCCGTTAGTGTCGCTTATCTGAAGTATTTCAAAGGAAAGAACCGGACAAAATGGACCCTCTAGGTGTGGGCTGAAATACCTTCGGTATTGCAGTGGGTGAGCCGAGGGGTCCCGACTCCGGACTTTAGTTGTGCAAAAGCATCTGACAAAATTAAAAGCCGATCTCTTGACTTGAAACATCTACTGTCTACCTGAGAACTCCTTCAAGAGATTTGACCGATTTTGTTTCTATTCGCTTATGATCCTAATGACATCCCTTTCAATGTTTATTTTTAGTGGTTCCAATTTGAAATACTCATCAGGTCTAAATATAATGAGTCTTCCATAATTGGATGAGCTCTGTTTTGGTCATTTGAATTGGGAATTATGGGGTATTCTAGTGGTACGGATGATTGACTCCTAGTCCAAAGGTACTTTGTTTGATCTCCAATGTTTGTAGTATCCCTGAACAAGATGTCCTAGCACCTACCGGCTCTTAATGCACATTAATCCCTTACCTGTACCAAAAAGAACGTCTTATAATTACAAAATAATAACAAACAACAAAACTCAATTTAAATCATCCATCTACACAGAATATGCGGGTGTGACAAAGTCACTTACAGTGACATCATTAGGTTTGCTCTGATAATGCCCTCCATGGCATGGTAGAGACATGGATAACATTACATACCCTTTGCTTTATTTTCCCCTCGATTATCCAGGACCAACTACATCCAGGGGACCAAGATGCTCGGAGCCTACTTCCACAAGGTTTTACTGGAATAAATGGAGTAAAACAACACGGCAATCAACTATCAACTCACCTGTTGATTATGTATCATGGAGTCTTCTGCCAGCTCCCCTACAGACCTTGGGGCTTCAGTATTACACAGTATTGAACGTCCTTCAGCTACAGCAGTCTTACAATAAAGTATATTTTTCCCTTTGTACGAATTGGTGAATCCTGTGTATGCTGTTGATAATTGGGTGCATAAATAGTCGTATTTTTTCATACTATACTACTTTATTAAAATCTAGCAGCAAAGAGGAAAAATGAATTGAGCGATCACAAAAAACAAGTTAATTGTGCCTTCTGTGACAAAAAGGGATTGATGCCAACACTTTAAATGCTTGGCAAAAGTTACTCCTTAATATATATTCTGGCAATATATATATTGGCATCATTTATAAACCTCTATAACAGGTGTTTCAGTTGGCCTGTTCAAACTGATTTTGTAGTCTGGGAGTGTTAAAGCAGTAGGACACTAAATCTAAGGATTAGATTATCCTGCCAGCTTCATGCAGTGATTTAATTGGGCTGTATATCCATTTTAGCATCCTAAATCTGATCACTACTATGGGCTTTTGACTTGAAATATAGTGATGGCTAAACCACCCTGTGATATAACTTGCATAGTCAGCTTATCATGGGGTCATTTTGAAAGATTCACTCGCCGGTACAGAGAGGGCGCAATTTACTGACCATACTGGTCGTTCTTGTTCGTGGGTCTTTTTCAATTTGGTAAGATTTACATCATCCTTCAGCCTGGCTTGAAGAACTAGTAGTGCAACTGTGCAAGCAATCACAAAATAAAAGAAGTGTCGCTATCTTCTATATAAAGCATTGCCTTCCCCATGCTTTCGTAGCCTTCGACCAGGCTACAGCAGGACCCGAAGTTACGATGGATCACTTGGACATCAGCTGAGGTGGCTCACTTAACGTTCTTCATCTAAGTTACACCAGTGGAACCAAAACGAAACCAAAAAAGAGCTAACTGACCTGCACCGCATTAAAGTAATTTTCCTGCCAACTATATGTGACAAACATTGATATCATTGATCTGTAGGAAGATATGAATGTCGCAATTTCTTGTAGTGCAATCCTGAAAATATTCATCGAAGAAAAGTTTCAACGAACAACAAAGTACCAAAAAAAGAAACATCTTCTGATATGAAATGGCCTAACCTCCCGTTAAACTCGCTGACACGCCGGTCTGTGATACATAAGATCAGACAGCCACTATTAAGCTGCTGTTATCAGCAGGTTGAGGAAGGTGTGGTCTGTCAAACTCGGTCAACCTCACTATAAGAATGGAACCGAGTATCGACAGAGTCGCCCTTTACCCCTGACTTCTCTTCAACTCCACAGCTCTCCTATTTGCCGACAAGATGGCCCATCTCACAACCCTTTTCAAATACTTGGACGAACACCAGGATCTCTATGTTGAGGTGAGCGATTGGACCTTCTTCATCCTCAATTGTGCAATTACTGTGTCGTTTAGTTTTGTTTCCCGTAGGATATTCCAACACAGTCTCACTCCGAGAACGTCAAATACCGACTGTTGGCAAAGGCCCTTTAGCGTCGGTGACTGACGGGAAAGGTACCCTTTTTATTCGCTCGGTGACGGTAAAGGTACCCTTCGGCGTCTTCTGCATACGGAATGGGGGGTGCCTCACTACGTCTCTAATAGACGATGTGAGCATCTTTCCTATTGGATAGTTTTTTAGGATATTCTTCTGTGAAAATGGCGGACATACTTTTGATCCTGGGTGGAAAATATGATATTTTAGAATAGTTACACCATTAAAAGTGTTTATGTAAACATTTTTAGCGAGAAATGTGCATTTTACTTTCATAATCGTCGTTCGGCGAATGTGAAGGATGTTTGGTTTGATAGATATGACGAAGAATATTTCATCGGGCGATAATGGCCGGCGTACAGGCATCCCGGGCTCACGAAAATAGGTGACACTGTCACGTTATTTAATCTATTGAAACGTGATCAGGTACACGTATTTTCTAAATGTTCGTGTCAAAAAGCACATTTTTCAAACTCATGCATATCAATTGGAAGTATTTGTCGTGATTTGTCACTAAGCACGACTTCCATCTAAGGTTCTGTCCGGGAGCTTTCTCCCTATTGTCCCTTAAGGAGCTCCGTACAGAACATTTATTGTTAAAAATTGTCTGTGATAACTAAGAATATGACAGCTTTTCCAGTCTCACCAATATGCGCACAGATCGCACGGTTTGACACTTTCAAGATGCGTGCAGTAGCCTACATACGCCAAATGACCATTTCGTGTGCATACGATACGCAAAAGCCAGCATTAACTACTGTGGAGGGCGGATACGTCCATTTCGCGTGCATATGTGCATATGATACGAAAAACCCAGCATTAACTGAATGGGAGATGCAATATTTTAGGACAGATTCACCATTTAACGTGTTTCTAATGACATTTCTAGCGAGAAATGTACTTTTCCCTTGAATAATCCTCAGTCAGTGAATGTGTATGATCTTTATTAATCTTTATTATCTGAATGGGAAATGCAGCTCACGTGTTTCCTGCTTTTGTGTTATTAAACCGTTACTTTATGTAACTTTTAATGATATCATCTTGTTAGAAACACGTACGTTTTCGTGAACACTGGATTACGTCGCATTTCAACATAAAATAGCGTGTTATACACACACACACACACACACACACACACACACACACACACACACACACACTGCATTTCGCTGCCAAATAAATAAATACTAAGGCAGAATAAAGAATAAATTAATTCATTATCATTCAACTTCAACATGCGTTATTACAGTATAGTGGTGGAGGGATGACGTGTGTTGGCCAACCCGGAAGTGAGCGTCGCCCTGGGTTCCCTTGACAAAAAGCCAACGGGTTTTTCCATTTGATTTTGGATTATTGCAGAAAAATTAGCATCTTTGAAGCACCTCCTCAAAAACTGAAAATAAATAAAAATAACTGTGCTCCAAAGAAAGAAATGTAAACCAATGCATTCCGAATGGGAGTGTTTCTCCGATTTTTCCATGCTACACAGAACGAAATGTAAACCCATGCAAATAAAGACTTCATGGTCATAATCATTTAAATATCATTAATCTCCTGAGGGTGGTATTCTATTTTTTTCAACGGGGCTGAATCCAGTCACTTGACCGTCATGGTTGCTATGGTGGTTGCTATCCACCAGCCCCTCTAATCCTTACATGGCTCTAAAAACCACGCGGCAAATGAGCTGCCGTAATTTGTGTTGTTTTTGTCGTAAACTAGTGTCCGATGGTTAAAAAATAGACGGATATTCCAAGGTATCCTTAAAAGGCAGCTTGGATATTTTCTGCAGTTTAGACTTCTTCTATAACCTATTTTTGAAAGCAAAACACCAAGCTCATTGATTTAACGAGGCAGGGTTATTTGAAACAATTTATTAAATAAATATTTATGAGAGGTCATTCCTTCTCCTGAGTTTTCTTCCTATTTATGTCTAGTGTACAACCCTACTGTCCACAAGCATCACCCCCCCCCTCCCCATATGGATTTGGAGAATTGTTGCCACGTCCCAGTGGTGGAGGTATCATATATATGAAAGAGGGCATTCAATTATACTACAATGATCAATTAGGAGGCCGAAGCCCTAAAGGAAGTGATGCAATAGGTGACTGGGTCGACGACATTTAAGTAAGCTTTACTTTGAGGTCTCTTATATATCAAAGGGGGTCTCAAAGGACGCATACGCTTCAACCTGTGGCTCCGGTCCTACAGGAAATGACTCAGCAAGTGCTCCATCTCGTTGCACCTGCACCCAGCGGCTCGCTTGCAAGATTTTGGCCTGAAGTTATTCCCAGACCTACACCGTAGCCATCCAACCTGCATATCTGAGAATCAGGCCTCTCTTTAATAATGACAAAATGTATGAGAGAAATACACATTAACTTTTGACTCATAAGCGGCGTGGTGCCGGCTCCTTTTGACCTTTTGACCCCAGACTTCTGGGGGAATAGCTGAATCAATTCATTAGTCAATCAAAAGCATGTAAAGAGGGAGAACAAGGTGTCCTTCAACATCTACGCTTCCAGGCGATTGCAACGGTGCCACACATGAGCATATTCGAACATGTTTAATGGTAGTAATTAGCTGTCGAAATTGGAGGCCTTAATCAATAATGAGCAGCTATTGATTTGCTTCCCGATAGAAATTTGTGACAAATGACATGTTATTTAGCCTCTACACGTTGAGTTGAGTCCAATGACACCAAGCATGACACTCTGGAAAATGGTAACATGTATTTTACATGGTACACCTAGGTCTAGGACATGATCTAGGTGTAGCAAGAGGGCGAGCTTGATCTCATTGGACTCAGCTTAACGTGTAGATGCTAAATAACATGTAATTTGTCAAAAATCTCCATCGGGAAGCAAATCTATAGCTGGTCATTATTGATAAAGGCCTCCAAAATCGACAGCTAATTACTACCCCGAAACATATTCAAATATGATCATGTGTGGCACTGTTGCAATCGCCTCGAAACGTAGATGTCAAAGGACACCTTGTTTGCCCCGTTACGTAACCGGGAAGATATTTTCATACTTCTAATGAATTGATTCATATTTTAAGGTTCTCGGAGTGAGACTTTAAGCGGCTGCAGCAGAAGTGTTGAGACGAAAGATGATATCAAGACATTTATAGAATATTCACATTCACATTATGATTCTTCGTCATAACATCCGACCAAACATCCTTTACAGTCACCAAGCGAGGATTATGAAAGTCCAGGCCCCCCCTTCCGGCACTCAAGGTCAGACTGGGCCAAGTTTAGGGCAGGAAGGGCCCCCCATTCCGGCCCTCGGGGTCCGACCGGGCCAAGTTTCGGTGCGGGGATCCCAGTTAGGCCTTAGAATAAGGTATTCAAATTTCAGGGCGGTAGGACCTTCCTATCTCAAAAACTGTTTTTCCACCACATTCTGAACCATTAGGTCTTGCAGGTAACACATCTGAGGGGCTTTGTCCTTTAGGCCGAAGCCCTAAAGGAAGTGATGCAATAGGTGACTGGGTCGACAACATTTAAGTATGCTTTACTTTGAGGTCTCTTATATATATCAAAGGGGGTCTCAAAGGACGCATACGCTTCAACCTGTGGCTCCAGCCCTACAGGAAATGACTCAGCAAGTGCTCCATCTCGTTGCACCTGCACCCAGCGGCTCGCTTGCAAGATTTTGGCCTGAAGTTCTTCCCAGACCTACACCCTAGCCATCCAACACGCATATCTTAGAATCAGGCTTCTCTTTAATAATGACAAAAAGCTATTAGAGAAATACACATTCACTTTTTGTTATCTCATAAGCGGCGTGGTGCCGGCTCCTTTTGACCTTTTGACCCCAGACTTCAAAAACGTGGCCACAGGCCAGCTGTGACTACACACCTTAAGCCACAAATGTACACCTCCATCCCACAAAAAATGGGGACTAGAAACTAACCTCTGTCTTATGTACATTTACCGTACTGTGGGAGGTCACGCCCCTTTTCCGGCCTTTTCGAGATAGCTAGGGATGCTAAAATGTTTACACACATTTCCCGGGGCCCCGAGAACGACATATCCGAGATTTGGAGTTCTAGCCCTTAGAGAAAAAAAGTTTTCCCAAATGGACTGTAATTTGGACAAAGCCCCTCAGATGTGTTACCTGCAAGACCTAATGGTTCAGAATGTGGTGGAAAAACAGTTTTTGAGATAGGAAGGTCCTACCGCCCTGGAATTTGAATACCTTATTCTAAGGCCTAACTGGGATCCCCGCACCGAAACTTGGCCCGGTCGGACCCCGAGGGCCGGAATGGGGGGCCCTTCCTGCCCTAAACTTGGTCTCCCCCTCCCCCAAGGCCCGCAACCTTGGCGTAATCTTTGATTCCACCCTCTCCCTTGAACCCCACATCCGCCACACTGTCAAAACTTCCTTCTATCACCTCCGTAATATTGCAAAGATCAGATCCTCCCTCACACCTCACGCTGCAGAAAGACTCATCCATGCCTTCATCTCCTCCCGCCTTGATTATTGCAATTCACTCCTCGCCGGCATCTCCACCACCTCCATCAACAGACTCCAACTGGTCCAGAATGCAGCAGCCCGTCTCCTCACTCATACTAAAGCGTGGCACCACATCACCCCAGTCCTCAAGAATCTCCACTGGCTCCCCATCTCACATCGGATCCACTACAAACTCCTGGTCCTCACCTACAAAGCTCTCCACCATATGGCCCCCCCATATCTCTCTGATCTCCTCTCCCTCTACCAACCCCCCCGGGCCCTCAGATCCTCCTCAGCTGGTCTCCTCTCCACCCACACATCAAAACGCCACAGCCTAGGTGACAGAGCCTTCTCCAGGACATCTCCCAGGCTCTGGAACTCCCTCCCCCAGCATATTCGTGACTCTGAGTCCCTCGCCATCTTCCAGTCCCGCCTCAAGACTCATCTCTTCTCCTCTGCCTACCCCTAGATCACTCACTATCTCTAGCCCCATCAACTTTTTTTTCTCTTGTTTATCTATTTTTGTGCCCCTATGTAAAGCGCTTTGAGTACGTGAAAAGCGCTATATAAATTGAATCTATTATTATTATTATTATTAAACTTGGCCCAGTCGGACCTTGAGTGCCGGAAGGGGGGGCCTGGACTTTCATAATCCTCGCTTGGTGACTGTAAAGGATGTTTGGTTGGATGTTATGACGAAGAATCATAATGTGAATGTGAATATTCTATAAATGTCTTGATATCATCTTTCGTCTCAACACTTCTGCTGCAGCCGCTTAAAGTCTCACTCCGAGAACCTTAAAATATGAATCAATTCATTAGAAGTATGAAAATATCTTCCCGGTTACGTAACGGGGCAAACAAGGTGTCCTTTGACATCTACGTTTCGAGGCGATTGCAACAGTGCCACACATGATCATATTTGAATATGTTTCGGGGTAGTAATTAGCTGTCGATTTTGGAGGCCTTTATCAATAATGACCAGCTATAGATTTGCTTCCCGATGGAGATTTTTGACAAATTACATGTTATTTAGCATCTACACGTTAAGCTGAGTCCAATGAGATCAAGCTCGCCCTCTTGCTACACCTAGATCATGTCCTAGACCTAGGTGTACCATGTAAAATACATGTTACCATTTTCCAGAGTGTCATGCTTGGTGTCATTGGACTCAACTCAACGTGTAGAGGCTAAATAACATGTCATTTGTCACAAATTTCTATCGGGAAGCAAATCAATAGCTGCTCATTATTGATTAAGGCCTCCAATTTCGACAGCTAATTACTACCATTAAACATGTTCGAATATGCTCATGTGTGGCACCGTTGCAATCGCCTGGAAGCGTAGATGTTGAAGGACACCTTGTTCTCCCTCTTTACATGCTTTTGATTGACTAATGAATTGATTCAGCTATTCCCCCAGAAGTCTGGGGTCAAAAGGTCAAAAGGAGCCGGCACCACGCCGCTTATGAGTCAAAAGTTAATGTGTATTTCTCTCATACATTTTGTCATTATTAAAGAGAGGCCTGATTCTCAGATATGCAGGTTGGATGGCTACGGTGTAGGTCTGGGAATAACTTCAGGCCAAAATCTTGCAAGCGAGCCGCTGGGTGCAGGTGCAACGAGATGGAGCACTTGCTGAGTCATTTCCTGTAGGACCGGAGCCACAGGTTGAAGCGTATGCGTCCTTTGAGACCCCCTTTGATATATAAGAGACCTCAAAGTAAAGCTTACTTAAATGTCGTCGACCCAGTCACCTATTGCATCACTTCCTTTAGGGCTTTGGCCTCCTAATTGATCATTGTAGTATAATTGAATGCCCTCTTTCATATATATGATACCTCCACCACTGGGACGTGGCAACAATTCTCCAAATCCATATGGGGAGGGGGGGGGTGATGCTTGTGGACAGTAGGGTTGTACACTAGACATAAATAGGAAGAAAACTCAGGAGAAGGAATGACCTCTCATAAATATTTATTTAATAAATTGTTTCAAATAACCCTGCCTCGTTAAATCAATGAGCTTGGTGTTTTGCTTTCAAAAATAGGTTATAGAAGAAGTCTAAACTGCAGAAAATATCCAAGCTGCCTTTTAAGGATACCTTGGAATATCCGTCTATTTTTTAACCATCGGACACTAGTTTACGACAAAAACAACACAAATTACGGCAGCTCATTTGCCGCGTGGTTTTTAGAGCCATGTAAGGATTAGAGGGGCTGGTGGATAGCAACCACCATAGCAACCATGACGGTCAAGTGACTGGATTCAGCCCCGTTGAAAAAAATAGAATACCACCCTCAGGAGATTAATGATATTTAAATGATTATGACCATGAAGTCTTTATTTGCATGGGTTTACATTTCGTTCTGTGTAGCATGGAAAAATCGGAGAAACACTCTCATTCGGAATGCATTGGTTTACATTTCTTTCTTTGGAGCACAGTTATTTTTATTTATTTTCAGTTTTTGAGGAGGTGCTTCAAAGATGCTAATTTTTCTGCAATAATCCAAAATCAAATGGAAAAACCCGTTGGCTTTTTGTCAAGGGAACCCAGGGCGACGCTCACTTCCGGGTTGGCCAACACACGTCATCCCTCCACCACTATACTGTAATAACGCATGTTGAAGTTGAATGATAATGAATTAATTTATTCTTTATTCTGCCTTAGTATTTATTTATTTGGCAGCGAAATGCAGTGTGTGTGTGTGTGTGTGTGTGTGTGTGTGTGTGTATAACACGCTATTTTATGTTGAAATGCGACGTAATCCAGTGTTCACGAAAACGTACGTGTTTCTAACAAGATGATATCATTAAAAGTTACATAAAGTAACGGTTTAATAACACAAAAGCAGGAAACACGTGAGCTGCATTTCCCATTCAGATAATAAAGATTAATAAAGATCATACACATTCACTGACTGAGGATTATTCAAGGGAAAAGTACATTTCTCGCTAGAAATGTCATTAGAAACACGTTAAATGGTGAATCTGTCCTAAAATATTGCATCTCCCATTCAGTTAATGCTGGGTTTTTCGTATCATATGCACATATGCACGCGAAATGGACGTATCCGCCCTCCACAGTAGTTAATGCTGGCTTTTGCGTATCGTATGCACACGAAATGGTCATTTGGCGTATGTAGGCTACTGCACGCATCTTGAAAGTGTCAAACCGTGCGATCTGTGCGCATATTGGTGAGACTGGAAAAGCTGTCATATTCTTAGTTATCACAGACAATTTTTAACAATAAATGTTCTGTACGGAGCTCCTTAAGGGACAATAGGGAGAAAGCTCCCGGACAGAACCTTAGATGGAAGTCGTGCTTAGTGACAAATCACGACAAATACTTCCAATTGATATGCATGAGTTTGAAAAATGTGCTTTTTGACACGAACATTTAGAAAATACGTGTACCTGATCACGTTTCAATAGATTAAATAACGTGACAGTGTCACCTATTTTCGTGAGCCCGGGATGCCTGTACGCCGGCCATTATCGCCCGATGAAATATTCTTCGTCATATCTATCAAACCAAACATCCTTCACATTCGCCGAACGACGATTATGAAAGTAAAATGCACATTTCTCGCTAAAAATGTTTACATAAACACTTTTAATGGTGTAACTATTCTAAAATATCATATTTTCCACCCAGGATAAAAAGTATGTCCGCCATTTTCACAGAAGAATATCCTAAAAAACTATCCAATAGGAAAGATGCTCACATCGTCTATTAGAGACGTAGTGAGGCACCCCCCATTCCGTATGCAGAAGACGCCGAAGGGTACCTTTACCGTCACCGAGCGAATAAAAAGGGTACCTTTCCCGTCAGTCACCGACGCTAAAGGGCCTTTGCCAACAGTCGGTATTTGACGTTCTCGGAGTGAGACTGTGTTGGATATTCATGAATATTCGTTAAAACAACAAATTAATGATTTGCTTTTTGTTTTGTTCTTTCCAAGCGCCTGGCGGAATGGGTGGCTGTCCAGAGTGTATCTGCCTGGCCGGAGAAGCGTGGGGAGATCAAGAAGATGATGGACATGGCAGCAAAAGACATCGAGAGACTGGGGGGCACAGTAGAGATGGTGGACAACGGCAAACAGAAGGTGAGCCATATGTTGCAATTTCACCTTTTAACTACACCTGGTAGGCCTATTTGTTGATTAATAGCCCCACCAATAGGAAAACACCTGAAAACAGGTGTTTTCAGGTGTCCGTCTTGTTGAATTGAAATCTTTAATATCGTCGTTGTCCTTGTTGCTTTAGAGATTTACATGGGGTTGATTTAAATAACCATGGGTACATTTTTCTTAATTTATTGCAATCTGAATCAGAAAGAATTTAAGGCAGATTCTAAATTCTGTGCATACGATTTGGTTCTGATATGTTGGTTAGGTTGGTAAAGGAAATTAGACAGAGGTCAAATGACCAAAAGCAGCCGTATAATTGAACAATGAAATGAGATTAATGCAAAACTATCTAAAATATAGGTAATAAAGAGGGCATATTGATGGTTATGAAATGTTTTTTTCAGCCTGTACCGGATATTTGTATTGTGTTGAGTAGGTACCTATAATACATTTAGCCTATTCGTGACGAACGGGGGATTTTACCCCGGCCCTTTACATTTAAGCTAACAGATATATCTATTCTAAAAATAAATCATATAACTTCAGAATAATCTGGTGGCGGGCCAGATATTATGTCTGGCGGGCCAGTTATGGCCCGCGGGCCGCCATTTGCCGGCCCCTGCTTTAGATGATGGTGATGCTTTTTGTCCCTGTCCAGCTTCCATCCGGGGAGGAGATCCCCCTGCCCCCCATTGTCCTGGGCCAGCTTGGTTCTGACCCGGCCAAGAAGACCGTTTGTATCTACGGTCACCTGGACGTCCAGCCGGCCAAACTTGAAGATGGCTGGGACACGGAGCCCTTCACACTGGTGGAGAAAGACGGTCAGCACCTATTTATTACATTGCAGTTTTTATGTTTCCCTTCTTTTGAAGCCCAGGGTTAAATTTAGGATGGTTTGTTAGTTCTATTGTGAAAACGTCAGACGGTTCTGAGCATTGTTGGTATGTAGTTGGACGAGTTTGGTTGGAGTTGCGGGGCAGGTGTGGCTGCTGATTTGTTTAGCTTTATATATGCACATAAATAATCCTATTTTTCGCAGTTCGAAGATTAAATATTCCATTCGGCTGTGGTAGTAAGTGTGTTGTACTTTTTGTAGCATAGTATTTAGCATGTGTCTTCTCCTTTGGAGATATGTAACCAAGCTAGATAGGAGCGTGACTATTGGATTAAATTTAGGATGATCCACTCTCACACACAAAAGGCTAATTTCCACTACAGTAATGTTTCAGTCCCTTGCCTCTTTATTACTAGTACCAGTGGTGAGAATAGACAAATTGTAAATCAACTTTCGAGTTTATGAAAGGGTCATCGCTATAGTAACATCATGTGTATATTTTGTACCTCTTGCCCATAGGTAAGCTCTTCGGAAGAGGGTCCACAGACGACAAGGGTCCCGTGCTGGCCTGGTTTAACTGCATAGAGGCGTACCAGAAGATCCAGCAGGTATGGATGCCTCCTGTGCTGTAACTGGTTTATGTTTCACCACTGTTACATAATGAAATGTTCTGGAAGAATCAAAAGGAATCCTTGGCGGTTATTTAAGGGTGTGACCAGGCTCATACCTACGGTTGGCCATCGAGAACCGCTTCCAATTTAGAACCGTGTGAGCATTGACATTTTAAGACTAAGCATCTACGTAGTAGTAATAAAGCAAATAAAAAGAAAAAAACAGGCAATAAGAGTGAATATAATTGTGAAAAATACAGAATATTGAAATGTGAATCTTGGTTCTTCTGGGAACAGGACCTTCCCATCAACATCAAGTTCTGCTTTGAGGGGATGGAGGAGTCAGACTCAGAGGGTTTGGATGAGCTCATCTTCGCCCGCAAGGACACCTTCCTGAAGGACGTGGACTATGTGGTCATCTCAGACAACTACTGGCTGGGCAAGACCAAGCCCTGCATCACCTACGGCCTCCGAGGCATCTGCTACTTCTTCATGGAGGTTCACTTTCACTTTCTCTTCTGGTTGCTGATTTGTAAAATGTTTATGTTCATTGTGTTTCTGGACCCGTGTGGCCTAGCCTTATGTGAAATAGTTGTCAAAATAGAACCCTCTGGCTAGGAACTGTAAAGGGAAACAGAAAAGTGAATAAAACATAATCAAGAGCCTGGCATCAGTGTTGAATGCCATAACGACAATGTATATTATTACATCTTTCTTCACGCTAGGTGGAGTGTGGCGATAAGGACCTTCACTCTGGCGTGTTCGGCGGCTCCGTTCATGAAGCCATGACCGACCTCATCACACTCATGGGTGAGTTCAAACCTATATTTATGTCCAAACCTATAAAATATAACTGTTAGTCGCTTTATTGAAAAGCTTCTACTAAATAACTTGACAGTGCAGGTTTTTATAATGCTATGACTATATCACACTTTCCTGACTGTAGCTACCCCTCAGCCAAAATTAGCTTCTTATTTGAAGAGGGATTAACTACATCTGGCAACCCATTTAAACCCATACATTATGCCCATGGGAATAACTTAATGGCAACATTTCCTTAATAGAGGACTTGAAATCTTTCTACAGGAATGCCTACAAGCAGCTTGCAGATATTGTGGGTTCTGGGGTTCAAACCCAGAACATTTCCATGTCATGAGACGACCTAAGAGACCTGTACCACCGTGCCCCCACATTATGAAGATAGTACCCACGCCTCTCCCTATGTTTATAATGTGTCCACCCAGGCTCCCTGGTGGACAAGAAGGGGAGGATCCAGGTGCCAGGGATGTACGACAACGTGGCTGATGTCACCGAGGAGGAGCAGCAGCTGTACGAGAAGATCGAGTTCGACCTGGGAGAGTACTGCAAGGATGCAGGCGTCCACAAGCTGCTGCACTCCACCAAGGCAAGCAGGGCTTTGGGAATTACTCAGAATCAGGGAGAGAATTAGAATCAGAGTTGTGATGTCACAGGCTATGGAGTTCGACTTGTGTGTCACATGATCTTAAAGGACAATTCCGGTATGTTGAACATTGAGCCCCCTTTCTGGTTTGTCTAGGACGAAATAGAGTGGTTAACACCGAAATTTGGTCCTGTCTCCAGTATTTGGCTTATTTCGAATCGCTCCTACCTGCTTCACAATGGCTGGCTATGGGCATTCACAAACCTGTCCTTAAAACCCCCCTCAATGTTCGTTTTCAGAAATGTGAAACTCATCGAGTGGTTACTGGTGTTCGTTGATGTTCCTCATCAGGTATCATAGCGAAATACAGTTTCTGTCGTGTTTTATTTGGCATTTTGAAAATCGGCATTTTGTAAATGAAACGGAAACCTGACCGGAAACGGGAAGGGGGGCTGGTTGTAGTCTTTTCGCTCGGTTCTAGCCCTACTGTGTATACGGAGAATTGAGTGAAAAGACTACAACCACCTCTCCTTTCCGAAACCGGTCCAGTTTCCGTTTCATTTGCAAAATGCAGATTTAACACGGCAGAAGCTGTATTTCGCTATGATACTTGATGAGGAACATCAACAACATCACTAACCACTCGATGAGTTTCACATTTCTGAAAACAAACGTTTAGGGGTGTTTAAGGACAGGTTTGTGAATGCCCATAGCCAGCCATTGTGAAGCAGGCAGGGGCAATTCGAAATTAGCCAAATACTCGAGACGGGAACAATAGTAAAAATTTCGGTGTTCACAACTCTATTTCATCCTAGACAAACCAGAAAGGGGGCTCAAGGTTCAAAATGCCGGAATTTTCCTTTAATATCATAGTAATTGTGGTAATTATTTAATGAAGGAGCAAATCCTCATGCACCGCTGGAGGTATCCATCTCTCTCTCTCCACGGCATCGAGGGGGCGTTCTCTGATGGAGGGGCCAAGACGGTTATTCCCAGGAAAGTCATTGGAAAATTCTCCATCCGCCTTGTCCCGGACATGGACCCTGAAGTGGTGGAGAAACAGGTAGCTAACCACATACAAGAAGCCTTGTGACGACCCAGGTTTGAGTCTAACCTGCTAGGCATAGCATATCATCCCATCTCTTGAGAAGAGAGGGAATGAAATGTATGTCATTCCCTCTCTCTTTCAACCCCCTTTCCTCTATCTTCACTCCACCTTCCAGAACGGCACACACCCCTATTCAAATATCTTTACAAATATATTTATTTAAAATGTCATAAAAATTACAAAAAGACAAGAGTGTCTGCAGGTAATATTTATTATGCAATGTTTTTTTATGCAATGAAGAATTAAATTATTTATCAGTACAGCTAGTACATTTTGCACTAGCTGTTTTTCATGCTACAAGCATCTTAAATGTTGTACTTCTTCATCCTGTCCTGTCCAGGTGGTAGATTACATGCAGAAGAAGTTCTCTGAGCTGGGGAGTCCCAACAAGATGACGGTCAGCATGGGCCACGGTGCCAAGGCATGGGTCTCCGACTTCAACCACCCTCACTACATGGCCGGTCGCAAGGCTATGAAGACAGGTATACCCTCCACCAACAGAGAACTATTTGTGTTATCATTGCGATCTATCGGTAACAAATTTAGCTAATGTCTTCTAATTCTCCATCTCCCTCAAACCACATTACCTTTTATGTTCATTGTAATTATTTTTTCTTCTGTGAATTGTATGATTTTTTTTTACTTAAAAAATCACTATATCGTGATACGTGGATTAACGCTTCTCTACCCACTACAATGTAATTCTCCAGAAAACCTTGAGGGAATAATAACATTACTATTCTTCCCTAACTGTTTCTGATGTGTTACATTGTAGTGGGTAGAGAATTTAAATATCCACTCAGGTCCTCAGACAAACAACCAGGGCCCTCATCATTTATGGAGAAAGTAATACAGTTAGGAGGGACCTTGTGGCCATTTTGTTTTCCCTCTCTCATTTCCCGATGTTCCTCAGTCTTCGGCGTGGAGCCGGACCTGACCCGCGAGGGCGGCAGCATCCCGGTCGCGCTGACCTTCCAGGAGGCCACGGGACGCAACGTCATGCTGCTCCCCCTCGGGTCCTCAGACGACGGGGCCCACTCTCAGAACGAGAAGTTCAACAGGTACGCTTTCTATTGAGGTGTTTGGAAATACTCATCAGGTCTAAATAATGAGACTTCTATAATCCAATAAACTCTGTTTTGGTCATTGGAACGATGGGGTAGTCTAGTGGTTCGGATGATTGACTCCTAGTCCAAAGGTTCTGGGTTTGATCCCCCATGTTTTTAGTATCCCTGAACAAGATGTCCTAACCCCTACCGGTTCTGAATGCACATTAATCCCTTACCTGTACCAAAAATATGCCTTATAATTACAAAATAATAAAACTTAATAACAATTTAAATCATCCATCTACACAGAATATGTTGGTGTGACAAAGGGACTTACATTGACATCATTATTAGGTTTGCTCAGAGTTGAAGGGAATTAATGCCCTCCATGGCATGTTAGAGACATGGATAACATTACAAATCCTTTGATTTTCTCTTACTCCCTCAATTATCCAGGACCAACTACATCCAGGGGACCAAGATGCTCGGAGCATACTTCCATGAGGTTTCCCTACTGGAATAAATGGAGTAAAACAACACGGCAATCAACTATCAACGCACCTGTTGACTATGTATCATGGAGTCTTCTGCCAGCTCCCCTACAGACCTTGGGGCTTCAGTATTACACAGTATTGAACGTCCTTTTAACAGCTACAGCAGAGTCTTACAATAAAGTATATTTTTCCCTTTGTACGAATTGGTGAATCCTGTGTATGCTGTTGATAATTGGGTGCATAAATAGTCATATTTTTTCATACTATACTACTTTATCAATTAAAATCTAGCAGCAAAGAGGAAAAATGTATTGAGCCATCACAAAAAACAAGTAAATTATGCCTTCTGTGACAACAAAAAGGGATTGATGCCAACACTTTTAATGCTTGGCAAAAGTTACTCCTTAATATATATTCTGGCAATATATATATTGGCATCATTTATAAACCTCTATAACTGGTGTTTCAGTTGGCCTGTTCAAACTGATTTTGTAGTCTGGGAGTGTTAAAGCAGTAGGACACTAAGTCTAAGGATTAGATTAACCTGCCAGCTTCATGCAGTGATTTCATTGGGCTGTAGCCTATATCCATTTTAGCATCCTGAATGTGATCACTACTATGGGGTTTTGACTTGAAACATAGTGATGGCTAAACCACCCTGTGATATAACTTGCATAGTCTGCTTATCATGGGGTCATTTTGAAAGATTCACTCGCCGGTACAGAGAGGGCGCAATTTAGTGACCATACTGGTCGTTCTTGTTCGTGGGTCTATTTCAATTTGGTAAGATTTACATCATCCTTCAGCCTGGCTTGAAGAACTAGTAGTGCAACTGTGCAAGCAATCACAAAATAAAAGAAGTGTCGCTATCTTCTATATAAAGCATTGCCTTCCCCATGCTTTCGTAGCCTTCGACCAGGCTACAGCAGGACCCGAAGTTACGATGGATCACTTGGACATCAGCTGAGGTGGCTCACTTAACGTTCTTCATCTAAGTTACACCAGGGGAACCAAAACGAAACCAAAAAAGAGCTAACTGACCTGCACCGCATTAAATTAAATTTCCTGCCAACTATATGTGACAAACATTATCATTGATCTGTAGGAAGATATGAATGTCGCAATTTCTTGTAGTGCAATCCTGAATATATTAATTCAAGAAAAGTTTCAACGAACAACAAAGTACCAAAAAAATAAACATCTTCTGATATGAAATGGCCTAACTCCGTTAAACTCGCTGACACGCCGGTCTGTGATGCATAAGATCAGACAGCCACTATTAAGCTGCTGTTATCAGCAGGTTGAGGAAGGTGTGGTCTGTCAAACTCGGTCATCCTCACTATAAGAAGGGTACCGAGTATCGACAGTCACCATTTACTCCTGACTTCTCTTCAACTCCACAGCTCTCCTAGTTGCCGACAAGATGGCCCATCTCTCAACCCTTTTCAAATACTTGGACGAACACCAGGATCTCTATGTTGAGGTGAGCGATTGGACCTTCTTCATCCTCAATTGTGCAATTACTGTGTCGTTTAGTTTTGTGTCCCGTAGGATATTCATGAATATTCGTTAAAACAGCAAATTAATGATTTGCTTTTTGTTTTGTTCTTCCCAAGCGCCTGGCGGAATGGGTGGCTGTCCAGAGTGTATCTGCCTGGCCGGAGAAGCGTGGGGAGATCAAGAAGATGATGGACATAGCAGCAAAAGACATCGAGAGACTGGGGGGCACAGTAGAGATGGTTGACAACGGCAAACAGAAGGTGAGCCATATGTTGCAATTTCACCTTTTATCTACACCTGGTAGGCCTATTTGTTGATTAATAGCCCCACCAATAGGAAAACACCTGAAAACAGATAGATTTTTATTTGCATCCGTCTTGTTGAATTGAAATCTTTAATATCGTCGTTGTCCTTGTTGCTTTAGAGATTTACATGGGGTTGATTTCAATAACCATGGGTACATTTTTCTTAATTAATTACAATCTCAATCAGAAAGAATTTTAGGCAGATTATAAATTCTGTGCATACGATTTGGTTCTGATATGTTGGTTAGGTAAAGGAAATTAGACAGAGGTTAAATGACCAAAAGCAGCCGTATAATTGAACAATGAAATGAGATTAATGCAAAACTATCTAAAATATAGATAATAAAGAGGGCACATTGATGGTTATGAAATGTTTTTTTCAGCCTGTACCGGATATTTGTATTGTGTTGAGTAGGTACCTATAATACATTTAGCCTATTCGTGACGAACGGGGGATTTTACCCCGGCCCTTTACATTTAAGCTAACAGATATATTCTAAAAATAAATAAAAATAAATCGTATAACTTCAGAATAATCTGGTGGCGGGCCAGATATTATGTCTGGCGGGCCCGCGGGCCGCCAGTTGCCGACCCCTGCTTTAGATGATGGTGATGCTTTTTGTCCCTTTCCAGCTTCCGTCCGGGGAGGAGATCCCCCTGCCCCCCATTGTCCTGGGCCAGCTTGGTTCTGACCCGGCCAAGAAGACCGTTTGTATCTACGGTCACCTGGACGTCCAGCCGGCCAAACTTGAAGATGGCTGGGACACGGAGCCCTTCACACTGGTGGAGAAAGATGGTCAGCACCTATTTATTACATCGCAGTTTTTATGTTTCCCTTCTTTTGAAGCCCAGGGTTAAATTTAGGATGGTTTGTTAGTTCTATTGTGAAAACGTCAGACGGTTCGGAGCATTGTTGGTATGTAGTTGGACGAGTTTGGTCGGAGTTGCGGGCCATGCGTGGGTGGCTGCTGATTTGTTTAGCTTTATATATGCACATAAATAATCCTATTTTTCGCAGTTCGAAGATTAAATAATCCACTCGGCTGTTGTACTTTTTGTAGCATAGTATTTAGCATGCGTCTTCTCCTTTTGGAGATATGTAACCAAGCTAGATAGGAGCGTGACTATTGGATTAAATTTAGGATGATCCACTCTCACACACAAAAGGCTAATTTCCACTACAGTAGTGTTTCAGTCCCTTGCCTCTTTATTACTAGTACCAGTGGTGAGAATAGACAAATTGTAAATCAACTTTCGAGTTTATGAAAGGGTCATCATGTGTATATTTTGTACCTCTTGCCCATAGGTAAGCTCTTCGGAAGAGGGTCCACAGACGACAAGGGTCCCGTGCTGGCCTGGTTCAACTGCATAGAGGCGTACCAGAAGATCCAGCAGGTATGGATGCCTCCTGTGCTGTAACTGGTTTATGTTTCACCACTGTTACATAATGAAATGTTCTGGAAGAATCAAATGGAATCCTTGGCGGTTATTTAAGGGTGTGACCAGGCTCATACCTACGGTTGGCCATCGAGAACCGGTTTCAATTTAGAACCGTGTGAGCATTGACATTTTAAGACTAAGCATCTACGTGGTAGTAATAAAGCAAATAAAAAGAAAAAAGCAGGCAATAAGAGTGAATATAATTGTGAAAAATACAGAATATTGAAATGTGAATCTTGGTTCTTTTTGGAATAGGACCTTCCCATCAACATCAAGTTCTGCTTTGAGGGGATGGAGGAGTCCGGCTCAGAGGGTTTGGATGAGCTCATCTTCGCCCGCAAGGACACCTTCCTGAAGGACGTGGACTACGTGTGCATCTCAGACAACTACTGGCTGGGCAAGACCAAGCCCTGCATCACCTACGGCCTCCGAGGCATCTGCTACTTCTTCATGGAGGTTCACTTTCACTTTCTCTTCTGGTTGCTGATTTGTAAAATGTTTATGTTCATTGTGTTTCTGGACCCGTGCGGCCTAGCCTTATGTGAAATAGTTGTCAAAATAGAACCCTTTGGCTAGGAACTGTAAAGGGAAACAGAAAAGTGAATAAAACACAATCAAGAGCCGGGCATCAGTGTTGAATGCCATAACGACAATGTATATTATTACATCTTTCTTCACGCTAGGTGGAGTGTGGCGATAAGGACCTTCACTCTGGCGTGTTTGGCGGCTCCGTTCATGAAGCCATGACCGACCTCATCACACTTATGGGTGAGTTGTCCAAACCTATAAAACATAACTGTGAGTTGCTTTATTGAAAAGCTTCTACTAAATAACTTGATAGTGCAGGTTTTTATTATACTATGACTATATCACACTTTCCTGACTGTAGCTACCCCTCAGCCAAAATTAGCTTCTTACTGTATTTGAAGAGGGATTAACTACATCTGGCAACCCATTTAAACCCATACATTATGCCCATGGGAATAACTAAATGGCAACATTTCCTTAATAGAGGACTTGAAATCTTTCTACAGGGATGCCTACAAGCAGCTTGCAGACATTGTGGGTTCTGGGGTTCATCCCAGAACATTTCCATGTCATGAGACGCCCTAAGAGACCTGTACCACCGTGCCCCCACTTTATGAAGATAGTACCCACGCCTCTCCCTATGTTTATAATGTGTCCACCCAGGCTCCCTGGTGGACAAGAAGGGGAGGATCCAGGTGCCAGGGATGTACGACGACGTGGCCGATGTCACAGAGGAGGAGCAACAGCTGTACGAGAAGATCGAGTTCGACCTGGGAGAGTACTGCACGGATGCGGGCGTCCACAAGCTGCTGTACTCCACCAAGGCAAGCAGGGCTTTGGGAATTACTCAGAATCAGGGAGAGAATTAGAATCAGAGTTGTGATGTCACAGGCTGTGATGGAGTTCTACTTGTGTGTCACAGGATCTTAAAGGACAATTCCGGTATTTTGAACATTGAGCCCCCTTTCTGGTTTATCTAGGACGAAATAGTGTGGTTAACACCGAAATTTGGTCCTTTCTCCAGTATTTGGCCTATTTCGAATCGCTCCTACCTGATTCACAATGGCTGGCTATGGGCATTCACAAACCTGTCCTTAAAACACCCCTCAACGTTCGTTTTCAGAAATGTGAAACTCATCGAGTGGTTAGTGGTGTTCGATGATGTTCCTCATCAAGTATCATAGCGAAATACAATTTCTGTAGTGTTTTATTTGGCATTCTGAAAATCGGCATTTTGTAAATGAAACGGAAACCTGACCGGAAACGGGAAGGGGGGCTGGTTGTAGTCTTTTCGCTCGGTTCTAGCCCTACTGTGTATACGTAGAAACGAGTGAAAAGACTACAAACACCTATCCTTTCCGAAACCGGTCCAGTTTCCGTTTCATTTACAAAATGCAGATTTACAAAATGCCAAATAAAACATGGCAGAAACTGTATTTCGTTACGATACTTGATGAAGAACATCAACAACATCACTAACCACTCGATGAGTTTCACATTTCTGAAAACAAACGTTTAGGGGTGTTTTAAGGACAGGTTTGTGAATGCCCATAGCCAGCCATTGTGAAGCAGGCAGGGGCAATTCGAAATTAGCCAAATACTCGAGACAGGAACAATAGTAAAAATGTCGGTGTACACAACTCTATTTCATCCTAGACAAACCAGAAAGGGGGCTCCGGAATTTTCCCTTAATATCATAGTAATTGTGGTAATTATTTAATGAAGGAGCAAATCCTCATGCACCGCTGGAGGTATCCATCTCTCTCTCTCCACGGCATCGAGGGGGCGTTCTCTGATGGAGGGGCCAAGACGGTTATTCCCAGGAAAGTCATTGGAAAATTCTCCATCCGCCTTGTCCCTGACATGGACCCTGAAGTGGTGGAGAAACAGGTAGCTAACCACATACAAGAAGCCTTGTGACGACCCAGGTTTGAGTCTAACCTGCTAGGCATAGCATATCATCCCATCTCTTGAGAAGAGAGGGAATGAAATGTATGTCATTCCCTCTCTCTTTCAACCCCCTTTCCTCTATCTTCACTCCACCTTCCAGAACGGCACACACCCCTATTCAAATATCTTTACAAATATATTTATTTAAAATGTCATAAAAATTACAAAAAGACAAGAGTGTCTGCAGGTAATATATATTATGCAATGTTTTTTTATGCAATGAAGAATTAAATTATTTATCAGTACAGCTAATTTTGCACTAGCTGTTTTTCATGCTACAAGCATCTTAAATGTTGTCCTTCTTCATCCTGTCCTGTCCAGGTGGTAGATTACATGCAGAAGAAGTTCTCTGAGCTGGGGAGTCCCAACAAGATGACGGTCAGCATGGGCCACGGTGCCAAGGCATGGGTCTCCGACTTCAACCACCCTCACTACATGGCCGGTCGCAAGGCTATGAAGACAGGTATACCCTCCACCAACAGAGAACTATTTGTGTTGATCATTGCGATCTATCGGTAACAAATTTAGCTAATGTCTTCTAATTCTCCATCTCCCTCAAACCACATTACCTTTTATGTTCATTGTAATTATTTTTTCTTCTTTGAATTGTATGATTTTTTTTTACTTAAAAAATCACTATATCGGGATGCATGGATTAACACTTCTCTACCCACTACAATGTAATTCTCCAAAAAACCTTGAGGGAATAATAACATTTCCATTATTCCCTAACTGTTTCTGATGTGTTACATTGTAGTGGGTAGAGAATTTAAATATCTACTCAGTCAGGACCTCAGACAAACAACCAGGGCCCTCATCATTTATGGATAAAGTAATACAGTTAGGAGGGACCTTGTGGCCATTTTGTTTTCCCTCTCTCATTTCCCGATGTTCCTCAGTCTTCGGCGTGGAGCCGGACCTGACCCGCGAGGGCGGCAGCATCCCGGTCGCGCTGACCTTCCAGGAGGCCACGGGACGCAACGTCATGCTGCTCCCCCTCGGGTCCTCAGACGACGGGGCCCACTCTCAGAACGAGAAGTTCAACAGGTACGCTTTCTATTGAGGTGTTTGGAAATACTCATGAGGACTAAATAATGAGACTTCTATAATCCAATAAACTCTGTTTTGGTCATTGGAACGATGGGGTAGTCTAGTGGTTCGGATGATTGACTCCTAGTCCAAAGGTTCTGGCTTTGATCCCCCATGTTTTTAGTATCCCTGAACAAGATGTCCTAACCCCTACCGGCTCTTAATGCACATTAATCCCTTACCTGTACCAAAATATGCTTTATAATTACAAAATAATAAAACTTAATAACAATTTAAATGGAATTGACATCATTATTAGGTTTGCTCTGAGGTGAAGGGAATTAATGCCCTCCATGGCATGGTAGAGACATGTATAACATTACATATCCTGTGTTCTTCTCTTTCTCCCTCAATTATCCAGGACCAACTACATCCAGGGGACCAAGATGCTCGGAGCATACTTCCACGAGGTTTCCCTACTGGAATAAATGGAGTTAAATAACACGGCAATCAACTATCCACTCACCTGTAGACTATGTATCATGGAGTCTTCTGCCAGCTCCCCTACAGATCCTGGGGCTTCAGAATTACACAGTATTGAACTTCCTTTTCTTGCTTCACCAGCGTGTTAAAATAAAGTATATTTTTCCCTTGGTATGAATTGGTGAATCCTCTGTTTGCTGTTGATAATTCGGTGTATAAATTGTCGTACTGTTTCATACTTATAATTGATCTATTAATATCTAGCAGCCAAGAGGACAAATGAATTGACTAAACAAAAATAACCAGTTACTTGTTCCTTCTGTGACAACAACAAAGGGAAGCCAAGTTAATGCTTGGCAAAAGCTACTCCTCAATATATATTCTGGCAATATATATATTGGCGTCATTTCAAAACCTCTATAACGGTTGTTTCAGTTGGCCTGTTCAAACTGATTTTGTAGTTTGGGAGTGTAAAAGCAGTAGGACACTAAGGAGTAGATTATCCTGCCTGCATCGTGCAGTGATTTCATTGGGGATGTATATGCATTTTAGCACCCTCAATTTGATCACTGCTATGGGTTTTTGACTTGAAACAAAGTGATGGCTAAAGCAACGTGTGATACAACTTGCATATTCAGCTTATCATGGGGTCATGTTGAAAGATTCACTCGCCGGTACAGAGAGGGCGCTGTTTACTGACCATACCGGTCGTTCTTGTTCGAGGGTTTTGGAAAATGTACTATATCACCCTGGCTTCAAGAACTAGTAGTGCAACTGTTCAAGCCATCACAAAATAAAAGGAGAGTCGCTATCCTGTATAGAAAGCCACGTCTTCCCCATGCTTTTTTAGCCCTCGACCAGGCTAGAGCTGGACCCGCAGTTACACCGGATCACGTGGACATCAGCTGACGTGGAAGTTTAACGTGGAAGATAAATTTCTACGGCTCACTTAACGTTCATCATCTAAGTTACACTTGGGGAACCAACACAAGAACTACCTGACCTGCACCTCATTCAAGTAAGGTTCCTGAGTGTCGACCACATGTGACAAACATTACGATAGATCTGTAGGGAGATATGCATGTCTCGCAATTTCGAGCAGTGCAATCCTGGAAATATTCATCCAAGAAAAAGTTTAAACGAACGTCAAAGTACCGAAAAAAAACATCTGATATGAAATGGCCTGTTAATTGCCTTAGACCTCCCGTTAAACTTGCCGACACGCCGGTCTGTGATGCATTAGATCAGACAGCCGCTATAAGCTGCTGTTATCAACAGGTTGAGGAAGGTGTGGTCTGTCAAACTCGGGTCATCCTCACTATAAGAATGGAACCGAGTATCGACAGAGTCGCCCTTTACTCCTGACTCCTCTTCAACTCCACAGCTCTCCTAGTTGCCGACAAGATGGCCCATCTCTCAACCCTTTTCAAATACTTGGACGAACACCAGGATCTCTATGTTGAGGTGAAAGTTTGGACCTTCTTCATCCTCAATTGTGCAATTGCTGTGTCGTTTTGTTTCGTGTCCCGTTGGATATTCTATTAATGAGTATTCATTAAAACAAATGAATGATTTGCTTTTTGTTTTGGTCTTTCCAAGCGCCTGGCGGAATGGGTGGCTGTCCAGAGCGTGTCTGCCTGGCCGGAGAAGCGTGGGGAGATCAAAAAGATGATGGAGATAGCAGCCAAAGACATCGAGAGACTGGGGGGCACAGTAGAGATGGTGGACATCGGCAAACAAAAGGTGAGCCAAATGTAATTTCACCTCTTAACAACACCTGGTATTGTGTTGATTTAATAGGCCTGCCCATAGTCAAACATCTCTTGATAAATAACCAGGTTCTGTTTTTGGTCGTTTTGACGAGGTATGCGTAATTATTCATCCTAATAATAGTCGTTATCCTAGCTTCTGATAGGTTTGTATTTAAAATATGATGCATATTAAACATCAATATGCAAATTAATAGTTATGAAGTGTTCTTGCAGCTAGCTTCTAAGAGATAGTTGCATTGCGTTTTATAAAGTACCTATAAAACATTTAGCCTATTAACACTTATGATTATGATGTGTTTGTCCCTGTCCAGCTTCCGTCCGGGGAGGAGATCCCCCTGCCCCCCATTGTCCTGGGCCAGCTTGGTTCTGACCCGGCCAAGAAGACCGTTTGTATCTATGGTCACCTGGACGTCCAGCCGGCCAACCTTGAAGATGGCTGGGACACGGAGCCCTTCACACTGGTGGAGAAAGACGGTAAGCACCTATTTATTACATTAGCTTTATTTTTCCTTTTTTTTTAAGCCCAATTTTGTTTGGAGTTGTGGGCCATGCGTGGCTGCTGATTTGTTTAGCTTTATATATGCACACAATCCTATTTTTCGCAGTTTAAAGAATAAATATTCCTTTCGGCTGTGGTAGTAAATGTGTGGTTATTTTTGTACCATAGTATTTAGCATGCGTCGTCTCCTTTGGAGATATGTAACCAAGCTAGATAGGAGCGTGACTATTGGAGAACTGCTCAAAGTCCATCTGCAATACTTCATATCTCCTACTTCAGGCTAAGCTGATAACTACTACACATTTTGAAATCAGGGTTGTTGTTTAAAGAATAAAAATCTTTAATGCATGTACATTTTATTCTGTCAGAGAAACTGAAACCCGTCAAATAATTGATTTCATGTTGCATAACCATCGAAATTCCCTTTCCAATTCTTGGCCATATTTTGTACTCTGCACACGAGCATGGTGAAAAAGATTCTTTTTTCTCATCATCATAATTGATGTGATTTTTATCAAGTCCCATTGCAGCCCTAGCCCGACTCTACCTCCCTGCGGTGACGGATACAACCCTAACTTGCTTTCTGTTCTATTTTATTATCTGTTGGGAGTCAGTCAGCTGATGGACATTGCTACATTCTAGTGGTGTGATTATTTTCAGATGAGTCAACATTATCCTTTTTTTATGAGGAAGTCTGTAGCACGTGGTAGGTGACTTTTAAAGACGCAATAACACGCACAGTCCAGGCTCTTTTCCGCTAGACATTAGTGTTTCAGTTCCTTTGCCTCTTTATTGCTAGTAACAGTTGTGGGTATGGACACATTTTTGGTATATCAACCCTTCCTTCCTGTCAGCTGGACTGTCTCCCTTCGTCCCTCCTAACCAGTTAGAGTTGCTGTGGTAATGGGGCAAGTGAAGCAGTCAAGGTGACTGCTGTCCGTGAATGCCACCAACTGTCAAGTTAATGAAAGGATCTCTATGTCCTTATAGTAACATGATGTGTATATTTTGAACCTCCTTGCCAATAGGTAAGCTCTTCGGAAGAGGGTCCACAGACGACAAGGGTCCTGTACTGGCCTGGTTCAACTGCATCGAGGCGTACCAGAAGATCCAGCAGGTATGGATGACTAGTTTGCTGTTATGGTTCTCCTCCGGCACATGTCCTGATGTTGGAAGTATCCAACTTGGCAGCCATTTTATTTGTTGTTCTGCAAGTTGGGGTCTTTTCCTTCTTAAAAATAAATATTAAACCAAGATATCTGACTAATTCAATGGACTAGAAACCTTTGCAACCTCATTTTTTGCACCTTCAAAAGGAGTATTTTTAATATGTTTTTTAAATACAAATGAATAGGAGTGAAAGTTATAAATCTAAATTATGACTATTGAAGCTCATTTTATAGTTTTTTTATAACAATTATATTAGCCTAATATAATAGGATGAATATGACTCTTTATCTTTGGGAGATAAGATTATTATTGTTGTATTAGCTGACAGTTGTAATTCCTTTACTTTATACAGCTCTGACGGTCTAATCCTACCCATTTGAGCAGGAGTGCCAATAGCTCATAACATTCACCAGTTCAGAGGTTAAGACTGACCCATGAACAAATGTGTCACATCCTTCCCCTCCCCCACTCCTCTTCTTATGTCCTGCCCCGTCAGGTGCTACTATCTTTGAAAAACACACTTCCTCTCTGATGACACTCAATAAAGAAGATTGAATCCTTTTTATTCATCAGATTACCAGCACAACACAGGGTCGATTTTAGCAATCTAGTCGGTGTCAAGCAAAGGCAAAGGAAACGATAACAGTCAAAAATATTAATGTAAAAAACAAACATAATATTAACTTGAATCTTGGTTCTTCTGGGAACAGGACCTTCCCATCAACATCAAGTTCTGCTTTGAGGGGATGGAGGAGTCTGGGTCAGAGGGTTTGGATGAGCTCATCTTCGCCCGCAAGGACACCTTCCTGAAGGACGTCGACTACGTGTGCATCTCAGACAACTACTGGCTGGGCAAGACCAAGCCCTGCATCACCTACGGCCTCCGAGGCATCTGCTACTTCTTCATGGAGGTTTACTTTCACTTTCTCTTCTGCTTGCTGATTTGTGTTGATCTACTCTGCACTTTTGCATTGACTTGCGTTGAGATTTAACCATGAAGAACCCAAAGAAATTGCAGCAACCTTCTCTCTCCTTACTATAGCGATAGATACTGCTCTGTTCAGTTTTTTGTTGTTATCATTGATTGTCCCCAGCCTCACTTGTTAGTCTTTGAATTAAAGTGTTTGCTTATTTATAATGTAAAATGTAGTAGCGAAATGTATGTGTTTATTGTGAGTCTGAATTCAAATTAAAACCAACACTTTGTTTAAGAACTGCAATGGAAAACCGAAAAACTGAAAAGCTAATTTAGCCAAAATCATGAGTATGGCATCGGTATTGATTGCTAAAAATGTGCATTATTATGTCTTTCCTCACGCTAGGTGGAGTGTGGCGACAAGGACCTTCACTCTGGCGTGTTCGGCGGCTCCGTTCATGAAGCCATGACCGACCTCATCACACTCATGGGTGAGTTCAAACCTCTATTTATGTCCTAAACTATAAAACGTAACATCACCCCCTTAGTTGCTTTATATTAAAGCTTCTACTAAATAACTTGACTGTGCTGGTTTTTATTATACCATAACTACGGTATGTCACACTTTCCCCACTGTAGCTATGACAAAATTTGCTTCTCATGGGGGATAAACCACACCTGGCAACCCATACATTATTGCAACATTAGAGGGTTAGGAGTCTTTATTCAGGGATGCCTACAAGTAGCTTGCAGACATTGGGGTTTCTCTGTTTCAAACCCAGAACATTTCCATGTCATGAGACGCCCTAAGAGACCTGTACCACCGTGCCCCCACATTATGAAGATAGTACCCACGCCTCTCCCTACGTTTATAATGTGTCCACCCAGGCTCCCTGGTGGACAAGAAGGGGAGGATCCAGGTGCCAGGGATGTACGACAACGTGGCTGAAGTCACCGAGGAGGAGAAGCAGCTGTACGAGAAGATCGAGTTCGACCTGGGAGAGTACTGCAAGGACGTGGGCGTCTGCAAGCTGCTGCACTCCACCAAGGCAAGCAGGGCGGCGGGGGTCTATTTGAATCGGGGTCAGAGTATGAATCACAATAGGAATTGGATCCCCGATTTAGAATTGGAATCGGGATCATCGACTAAGCGTGGCTCTTAAACACACCCAAGGAGTTGGACACTGGTTTGAAGGCACTCTCAATTTATACAGAATATCACTTATTATTCCAAATAAGTGATTTAAAAATATCAATATCAATGTTGAGAAAAAATAATACATTTTGTTAAATGGAGGTTATAGATTTTATGTGTTTAGCCTTTACATATTTAAATATTAATACATTTTCGTACACATACAGGTGACTTCACAGGCTGGGATGGCGTGATACTGGTCTAGTTTGTCTAAATATCTTTATCTCATTTTTATTTTTTATCATTTCATGTAGGAGCAAATCCTCATGCACCGCTGGAGGTATCCATCTCTCTCTCTCCACGGCATCGAGGGGGCGTTCTCCGATGGAGGGGCCAAGACGGTTATTCCCAGGAAAGTCATTGGAAAATTCTCCATCCGCCTTGTCCCTGACATGGACCCCAAAGTGGTGGAGAAACAGGTAGCTAACCACATACAAGAAGCCTTGTGACGACCCAGGTTTGAGTCTAACCTGCTATGCTATGCTACATGTCATTTCCATCCTCTCTCATCTTTACTCTCCTGTCCATAAAGGCACACAAGCCTATTCTATTATCTTTCCAAAATGTTGATTTAAAATGTCCTTCTTCATCCTGTCCTGTCCAGGTGGTAGATTACATGCAGAAGAAGTTCTCTGAGCTGGGGAGTCCCAACAAGATGACGGTCAGCATGGGCCACGGTGCCAAGGCATGGGTCTCCGACTTCAACCACCCTCACTACATGGCCGGTCGCAAGGCTATGAAGACAGGTATACCCTCCACCAACAGAGAACTATTTCAATATGATTATAATTGGGAGCCATTGGTTATGAATAATATCTCATATCTAGCTTATACCTCTCAAATCTCAATCTCCCTCAAACCACCTGTACTTTATATCTATTGTAATTTGTTTGTCCCTTTTCTATGAATTGTTTGATATTTTGAATTCTTATCTAAGTGTCTTTGAGTACCACAGCAATAATAATATTACTATTATTATCTCACTGGTTTCTGGTGTATTATCTTGTTGTGTCTGGAGAAGTGAAAAGTCCATCCAGGAGCTGAAACAGACAGACAACCAGGGACCTCATATCTTATGGAGAAAATAATACAGTAGGGAGTGACCTTGTGGCCCTTTTGTTTTCTCCGCCCTCAGTCTTCGGCGTGGAGCCGGACCTGACCCGCGAGGGCGGCAGCATCCCGGTCACGCTGACCTTCCAGGAGGCCACGGGACGCAACGTCATGCTGCTCCCCCTCGGGTCCTCAGACGACGGGGCCCACTCTCAGAACGAGAAGCTCAACAGGTACGCTGAGAGATTTGTTTCAAACATGGCTGTTTTCATGCCCTAAGGCAGGGGTTTTCAAAGTGTGAGAGAGTGAGCCCCCCCTCAGAGAAAAAAATTCAGCTGAGCCCCCCCCCCCCCCAATTTTTTTTTCTAAATACCTGTGTTTTGAAAGCTATTTTAATTATTTTACACATTTCAAACATCTCCGATCATAATTTTAATACATTTGGAACATATTTTTTAAACATTTGAAACAATTTTTTTAACATATTTTTTAAACATATTTCTGAAACATTACATCTTTTTGCGTTTTTAAACAACAAAATGTAACAACTTTATCTAAGCATGTTTTAGATTCATTCAGGGTCCCCGACTCTGAATTTTCTGAGTCGAATCAGATCTGCCTTTTCAGTCCAGAGATTCGACTATTCGGCGGGGTTTGTTTACCGGCGTTGCTATGGTGACCTCAATTATTATAACCAACTGAAAACGACGCCGGTTTGAAACTAAAACTGTGATTCTGAAAAAAGTATAAATGCTATCAAAATTCCGTTTAGATAGTATTGAAGATACAAGTGTGTAGATTTGTTTAATGGTTTGAACGATGGTAAACGGTTGAAAAAGGAATGAGTTACGATGTCTAGAAGTAGGTGTATCAGAATGGGCTGACGTCTTCAATGAAAACAGCTGAAAACGAAGCAGTATGAAACTAAAACTGTGATTCTGAAGACATTTTAAATGATATCGAAATTCTGTTTCGATATTATTGAAGATACAAGTGTGTAGATTTGTTAAATGGTTTGCACGAAGATAAACGGTTGAAAATTGATTTAGTTATGTTACTTCTACAGTTGAAGTACGACTGATGATTTGAATCATCGTCTTTCAGGGTTTTCTTCGGGTTTATTTTTTTCTCACGTCGCGCCCCCCCTGAAGAACTCTGGCGCCCCCCAGGGGGGGCGCGCCCCACAGTTTGAAAACCACTGCCCTAAGGCAAGCCCTACCTGCTCCTTAATGACCTATATCTAAAATAAAAAATCATTTAGAAAATGGTAAGATGCCTGATGAATGACAAAACAACAATCTAATTACCATCTACAGTGAATATGGCCTAAACCAACTAAAAGTGACATCATTATTAGGTTGGCTCTGAGGTGAAGAGAATATAATGCCCTCCATGGCATGGTTGAGACATGGTAACATGACATATCCTGTGTTTTCTTTCTCCATCCATTTTCCAGGACTAACTACATCCAGGGGACCAAGATGCTCGGAGCCTACTTCCACGAGGTTTCCCTGCTTGAATAAATGGAATAAAACAACACGGCAATCAAATATCAACTCACCTGTTGACTATGTATTATCATGGACCCTTCTGCCAGCTCCCCTACTGACCTTGGGGCTTCAGTATTACACAGTATTGAATGTCCTTTACTAGCTACACCAGTGTCTTACAATAAAGGCTAATCTTTTCCTTTGCATGAATTGGTGAATCCTGTGTTTTGATTTTGATAGTTGGGTGTATAAATGGTTGTATTGTTTCAACCGTATTATATACCTGAAGAAATGCCAGCAGAAAGGCAAGAATAATTGACCTAACACACAAAAAGATCTGCCTACTGTGTCAGCTAAAAAGGGACCTGTAGCCTACACTCTAATACTTAAGAGTGTATATCTAAAATATACTCTTTAATATATATTATATTGGTAAAACTTATTGAAGCCATGAGTCCTGCGGACTACACTCAAATATGGTATTCCAACACTTTTATAGAACTATCCGTTAAGCAAAACAAGGAGAATTCTCAATGAAAAACAGGTTGTTAAAGGAATAGTGTACATACTTTGACATAGACATTAAAAGCCACTGCTCAGTTATCATATCTGTCCAAAATACCTTAAGATGTATAGGTTTGTACACTATGGTGCCTGAAAAATAAGTCAAATGTATCCTATATGTCAAACATACCTTTCTGAACAATGATACGGTTATTCTACTATCTGACCCTAGTATAATATTTCATTACATGATCCACATCATACAAATCCCTTATGCAAAAGTTATTGTTGAAGTATCTGTTCTTTATATAGTAAAACATTTTCGCTTTTCAGGTCATATTTAGATCATTCCAGATGTCATAGTATACACTTATCTAGCTTGTTCAAACTTTATGCATACATTTATTTACATTTCTTTCGGACAACAAAATGTGTGTGCTTAAACGTCATGTGAATAATAAATATAGTGTTCCGGAAAGGAGGATACTTGGCCAGACATGGCAACCCAGCCGTCATTCTAAGCGCGCGAAACAAAAAACAACACACCACGGAAACACTAGTCACATCACGGTTGTATTTACATACTAACATAGTTAGAAATATATGTTGTATTTAGTGAAGCCCTTTGCGTTTGTATATGTAAACGGTAACGATTTGCTGAAAGCTATCCACGATACTTGATAAGAACAAACTTCGGCTAGTGTTGTGCAAATGAATGACTCCGGTGCTGCTAGGGATGAATAGTTAGCTCAGTGATAGGAATTGCTACAGCCAATGTGAGAGTTAAGTATATAACAGGATTCCGCAGGCATGGATCGGTATAATGATGTGAAGGTGCTTCTTAAGAAATGGGAGCAGTCGTTTGTCCAACAACAACAAAGGAAACCCAATAAGGTGATCAATGTGAATGTGTATAAGCTGTCATCACAGACATCTACAATCAGTTCTCGTTTGCGATTAAGACCAGTCACTGTATAAAGTTCTCACATTCGAGTGTATCTGTTAATGCAACGACGTCCTCTTCTCTTACAGGAGGACATTGACAATGCCCCTGAAGATACAAAAAGTGAGTTTGTATTTTCTGGTTGACTTTTCTTGGATGCATACGTGAACCAATGTGAATAGACCTAGTCCATTAGGCAGACCTATTTGATCTGACATAAGGCCTTTCATTAGTGTGAACTTGTGCATTGGTTGGTTGCTTTGCAGACCTCTATAAGGAGTACCGCAGTTTAAAGCAAGCCAAGGAAAACAGCGACTGTCAAAGTGACCCCAGTGGACAACACCGCGCTACAGTGGTGGTCAATGTAAATCCAAAGGTAACGTCATCTCTTAAATGTCTGTGTGTTATAACAACAAGGAAGAATCGTGTTTTCGGTATGCATAATCAATCATAAATGTAATTTACTGTACTGCTTCCATGGTAACTGCTACATATGAAGAACCATAAGTAAATATGACATCTACAATGTCTTCATTGGTCATCACTTTAGCCACAGTGGTGGACAGAGAAAGTAGTCTGAAATGTAGACCTTTTGATGAACAGTGTCATTTGCCTGGTTCGGTGGGAAGACTGGTGCAATATAGTGCTTTATCTGCCTCACTGATGTATCGACTGGTAAAAAAGTGTCCATCCAAATAAAACATTCTGGCTCAAAGCCCCGGTCTTCATCACACCTTAACAAACCCCTCTCCTCTCCTTGTTCCCCTCCCCAGGACTCAGACTGCTGGGGCACCCATCTGAACCGCAGCCAGATGCCGGTCCCCTCCCCTTGCCTGACGCCCCAGGACCGGGACAACCTCCAGGCCTCCGCCCAGTACTATGGCGCCAAGCTGAAAAGCAACCTGGGCACCCTCGGCAAGGTGGGTGAGGTGTGGTTATGGTGTTTGACTCCGGGCTGGAAGGCTGTGGGTTCAATCCCATTATCCGCAATCTAACTGGAGGTGTCCTTGACAGAAAGGCCCTAACCCCTCCCTGCTTCAAATGTGCCTGAGTTCACTACATCAAACTGTCTGCCAAATGAATAATTAGTACTACAATATCCAATGGGGCGTATTTAAATACAACTGGCAGACGATGAGGATGAATCACGATTTGGCAGTTTGCCAGAGATGGTTAGATTCCAGTTGGATAGCATTTGACATGTCAGCATTGATTAATATTAAGAATCTTTTGTTGGCCCGTGTGTCTATAATATTAATGTCAGTTATCAGTGTTGTTCAACTAGTTCCTACTAGTTCCATGGCTATGCTCCAACAAGTCATAACACACCTAGTGTACTGATACCATTCATGATTCCATGGCTAATTTTGACCACTACAATGGTCATCATTTTAGCCACAACGGACCATAAAGAGTATAAGTTATGCAAATGTATTCGCATAACTGGTAATGAAATGCTTTCTTCACTAACACCTCATTCAACTCTGCATATTCTATACAAATATAGAGATCAAATATATGACCGAATGGAAATAAAAGTTAAAGTGAGTGCAAATTGGATCAGAGTAATCTTGCCAGTTATCTCAGAATCAGAATAATGTCCCCCATATGGGGAGACAGGAATTGGTGAATGTCAAAGCTACATTCAATGTTATATAATAAATATAATTATATATATTTGTACATAAAAGAGACCTGCCATCATCCTGTTCTCTCTTCATCGATCTCTTTTGCTTTGCTCGACTCTCCCCAGGAGAGACCTGTCTCAATGAGGAAGTCTTTGACTCCTGGACGCACGCCCCTCAAATCCTGGAAAGACAGGCTGACTGAGCAGACCAGCAGCCCTGCAGCGAGTGCTGCTGCTGCTGCTGCTGCTGCTGCTGCTTCCCCCCTCAGGTCGGCCCGCCCGCAAATGAACTGAAAAATGCCCGCAAAAATGCAAATGAACATGCCCTGTGACCTGTTTGACGACAGCATTTGTTAGCAGCTGTATGTTGTTTTGAACTCGAGGTCCTTAACGCTCGCTTCAAAAAATCAATGTATCTGTTTGAAGGGAAAAGGGGATTTTGCACCACTATCAAATTAATCTACAATAGCAGTCCCTTGTTGTTAGCATTGTAGAAAATGTGTTATCCCCCACCTGTACCCAGCAAAAGCGTATCTGCGTTTTTGAATTACAAAACAATACTAAGAACTGTTGAGGTAATTCACACTGTTCATCTGTTACGAAAACCGACATTTAACCTTTGACCTTCCTGGCCTCTTCGCAGACGCATCGGCAACCCCTTTCTAGGGTCGCCGGCTACAAAGGAGCCCGTAGAACAGTTTGAGGCCCTCAATCCATCATCCATCACACCACACGTTGAGTCCAGCGGCGCTGGCATTGCTAGCACCGTCAGTGTTCAAGGTAGCAGTACTGCAAACGGTATCAGCGGCGGGAAAAGCCACTCCTCCGGTTCCGAGTTCCAATCCCCCCGGCTGCCCCATACGCCTCCTCCCAACAGGACTATGGGAACGCCGGGAAAGACTGCAGGATTCTTAGGGAGATTAAGCGGGAGTGTGGAATCCGCAGGAGGTGTGAAAAGTACAGTTGATGCTGCTGAAAGTATGGCGGACCGTTTGGCAGTTTGGGATGAAGACGCCGGATCGCCGATGGCCTTCGGGGGGGATCAGCGGGGGGGGTTTCGCGGAGGGGCGGTGGGGGTGACAGGTCGAGGTAGACCCTCGCTCCTGAGCAGGCTGGGCTCTGTGGACCGCGGCTGGCTGGAGAGGTGCCAGGTGTTTGGGGAGGTGGAGGGAGGAGACAAGCCCGTGGCCGGCAATACGGAGATCCCAGAGCCCCAGAGGAAACCTGCGGCCGCGGAGAGTGTCGGGAAAGGAGAGACGAGGGAGAGGCCGGGGAGAACGGGAGCAGGAGCAGGAGAGGATGGAAAAGATGGAGATGGAATAGAAAACAAGAAAAACTATGAAAAGTCTGAGATAGGAGATGTGGGGGCGGGAAAGAGAGCGACCGAGGAAACGGTTGAGGCGTCGGAGTGTGCTTCTCGCAACGTTGCGGAGGCTACCGCCACAGCTAAATCCACCGGGCGCCGCAGTAATAAAGTCAAAGGGGGGAGGGGCAAGAGGAAGGAGCCGGAGGGAGAAACGGACCAATCGACGGAGGCTGAGTCGACCACAGACCAGGTGGGCGAGGAGGTCGCGGCTCGAGAGAAGAAGGCGAGCAAGAGAGGGAGGAAGAGGCAACGAGAGGAAGAGGAGGGGGATGAACGCGAGGGGGAGGAGCCGGAGGGGGCGCCGACGAAGAGGAAGAGGGGACCCAGGAAGAAGAAGGAGGAGGGCGGTGGAGGAGACGGTACTGATGGAGGCCCCACACCAGTCAAAAAAGAAGGGAAGAGAAAGAAGAGGGTGAAAAAGGATGAGGAAGAGGGGGAGGAGGAGGAGGAGGCAGAGAAAAGTGAAAAAACAAAAGAACCAGAAAAGGTAAGGAGTTTCTGTTTCTGTTGGTGTGTCCAGTTCACTGCAGAAGCAGTCTTTATTTGTTCCAGCCCCAGACCCTTTCCTCCCCGCGTACATTTTCAGTATCCATGTGAAGGCAAAACACGATCACACTACATGCTGGCGATTTTTGAACTGTGTGATGCTCATGGTGGGACAGGATCCCCAGGAGAACCTGATGGGGGAGGTGGACGAGGGGGTCAGAGCCTACAGGGCCTACAAGACCCAGCCGGCCACCAGGTGAGAGACGGACCCCCAGTCCTCACACAGCACCATCACCCTCTCAAACACACCGGGGGGGCGCTTGTTATGCAGCCCTATTGCTTGCTGTAGTGCTTTCTAACCTATTACATGAAGCCCTTTTGGTATTTAGGTTTACTAATAGCAATGTGCTGAGATGATTCGACATCAGAAGTATCTTGGTGGGTAGCACCAGCCAAAACAACATGGGTAGATATGATACTGTTATTACATTTAGCAGACATTTTAAAGATAGATTAACAAGGCGTTTTTGCACATAGGAAGGAGTAGGTTAGGAAGGGCATCTCTCTCAAGGCCAGTAAGAAGAATTGACATTGGGCTTCACACCCAGAACCTCAGTGCTGGGAGTCCAACACCGTAACCACTAGACCAGTGGTTCCAAACCTTTAACAGTCATGTACCCCCTGTGACAATTTACCTCCCACCAAGGCCCCCAGCATCACGGACAGCTCAACAAAATGATTTTGTTCTTGATTCTTTGTAATTATAATTCAAGTGTATTATGTTGCCCTAATGTCATACATCCACACAAAGTTCATAACAGTGGTGTTTGTCCCATCCCACCCAATATTTGTAAGGTTTTGCTTTCAAAAATATTAATAAACGTTGGTTCTCAACTAACCTAACGTTACTTATTAAGAGGAGAAACATTTAGCTGACCTTTAGGCAAAATGGATAAAAGGGGAATTTAAATTTTTTGTCCTTTGGCCTTCTTCAGTCAACCATAGGACTGTTTGGGAGCTGCAATTTCGAGTTCCCCCTAGATCAATATACGTACCCCACCTTGACAACCGCTGCACACGACAATCCTGTGCTCCTTAATGTTGTGATGATGATGCAATTCATCTTTAATATCCAGATCTGTGCCTTCATTTTGGAAGTATATGAGATCCAGTATTATATTGATCCACTGCTGGACCAAGCTGTCGGTGAAATGGCAGGTTTTAACTGTTTTTTGGGGGTATTTCAGCAGAGTGAGTAAAGTCACAGAAGGGAACTTCATCAAGATCAACCTGAAGAAGAAATCTCACGTCAAAGGCTATGCCCTGAGAGGAGCAGGTCTCCGCAAGCAGGTAAAGGGTGTGTGTGTGTGGTGGGTGTGCTTGTTTTTTTTAAAACAAGCTCTGAAGAAGTATATGCATTTAATTCAATTACATTTTTTACATTTTAATTTTTTAAATTAGGGTTTTCTATATCTTAGAAAAATGAATTAAGATAATTTTTTATTTACTGGAATGCACTGTTAAGGAAGCCTGGAATTCAAGCATGTAGTCGCATGTAACAAGGTGTGTGTGTGTGTGTGTGTGTGTGTGTGTGTGTGTGTGTGTGTGTGTGTGTGTGTGTGTGTGTGTGTGTGTGTGTGTGTGTGTGTGTGTGTGTGTGTGTTCCAGATGTACATGGAGAAGTTCGCGAAGAAGGGGGAGCGTTTCGGGGGTGGTTCCGGAAGGGGGTCCTTCCGGGGAGGGGGGAGGGGCGGCTTCAGAGGGGGCTTCAATCGCCAAGGAGACACCTGCTACAAGTGTGGGGGGACGGGACACTGGGCCATGAACTGCAAGGGACCAGGTACACACACACGCACGCACGCACGCACGCACGCACGCACGCACACACACACACACACACACACACACACACACACACACACACACACACACACACACACACACACACACACACACACACACACACACACACACACACACACACACACACACACACACACACACACACACTAATGGATTAGGGGTGTTATCCCCCCGCAGACATACAAACACTCTCTATGTACAACTCTTTGGGTGTCAAATCCAATGAGTTATTAATTGAATGGTATTGTATTTGGTTTTTGAGTGTTTATACTCATTTTACGAGATTAAAATTGGAGCTGCCCATCTCTGGTTACTTTCTTATGTATAACACAATATTATCACTGTAGGAGTTTAATTTCATTGAATATAACACATTTTTCCATTATGGGAATTTCCATTCCTGCCTCGTTGATGTTTTATGAGGCTATGGTTAGGAGTTTAATCTTATGACATGATCATATTTATATTCTTCATTGTGTTTTACTTTGGCTAATGATTAATGCGGTCACATTTGAAATCCTTGACATAAAGGACTTTGGACTGAGCAGAGAGCTAATATCAATACCATCCTGCAGCTCCAACCACAGCCTCCAAGGTGTCTGACGACCAACCAGCTGTCGAGGAACCGTTTGAACTGCCCACCCTGGAGGAGGTTGCCAGGGCAACGGGGACTTTGAAATGCCAATCACTGGGTGTGTGTCTTTTTCTCGCCTTTCACCACTACAGGGGTGCTACCTTTCTCTGTTGTCAATTACCTTCTGAATAAAACTAATAATAGACTAGTGAACAGGCATATATTAGGCATCCTAGAGCAAGACGGCGAGCAAGAAGAATGTGTATCCAAGTGACATGTTTAGATTAAAACGTCTTCTATTTTGCTAAACTGTACTACCAAAATGTGGACGTGCAAATGTGGAACAAATGTGGAACAGAATAAAACGATTTATAGAGAAAGATTCCTTTTGATGGATTGACTCAGAGATGGGCCAATCTTTACGTTAAAAGCCTCAGCAGAAAAGTGACCCAGTGCAGCTTTAATGTCGTTTGTTTCTCCCCAGACACTCCGTCCGCCACAGAGGACGAGGAGCTCTCCAAGCCAGGCGAACCGGACGGCAAACAGAGCGACGAGGTGCTCTTGAACGTGATCCGTCCGGACTACGAGCGGCCCGTCGCCCCTCCACCCATGGAGCCGTTGTACAGCCCGGGAGCGGACGGGAAAGTCCAGGGTAACAGCGTGCACCTGGAGGGTCCTGGAGGGTCCTGGAAGGTCCTGGAGGGTGGCTGGTTGCACTCCAGGATCCTTCGGGCTGAAGGGTTGAGATGCCCGCACACGCAGAGTGTCAACCTCTTTGTCAATTCTGAGCTGGTGGTCGTGTGAATGTGAGGGGTCTCTTGTCAACATGGCCACCACAGTGAATGGTGAAGTCAATGCGGTCGAGTTACCGTTTCATATTCAATTCGATCCACACTGCAGTAATATTATTTGCACAAAGGTTTATCCCTAATTTACTCTGCTGCGCTATGGCAGTTTATTTACACACATTTGCATCCATAGTACAATCATTACGTCACTTCATCACACACATGGGTACAGACTTCCTATTTGTAATGTATGCACTACAGTTAATATTTGTTGTTAATATCAGACTCTGTGTGTGTCTGTGCAGCGACACCCGATGCTGTTTATGAAGCGCTCCGAGAGCTGGGGTATCAGTCCTTCAGACCCGGCCAAGAGGACGCCATCATGAGGATACTCTCAGGTATACACACACACACACACACACACACACACACACACACACACACACACACACACACACACACACACACACACACACACACACACACACACACACACACACACACACACACACACACACACACACACACACACACACACACACACACACACACACAGAGAGAGAGTACTGCTCATCTGTTAAAATTATGAAAGGTTCTTGTCTTTTTCGATTTAATGTACTGGAAGTATTTCCTTTCCAACCCTTTTGTTTTGGAATTTGCATGAGAATGATGTAAATCAAAGGAAATTCAATTTCCGTTTATTATGAGCTAGGAGAAATACACAAGTCTATCAGAAGATAATATAACTGCTGTTTCTGGTAATGTCTCTGTGGATTGCCAAATTAGAATAGCAATACAATCAGTGTTTGCAACTTCTCCCCAAACTCAATCGTTTCTATAATAGAAAACTTTACTCTGCTATGCTCTGTCTTGCTCTCTCTCTTTCTCTGTCTCTGTCTCTGTCTCTGTCTCTGTCTCTCTCTGTCTCTCTCTCTCTCTCTGTCTCTGTCTCTGTCGCTGTCTCTCTCTCTTTGTGTGTTTCTCTCTCTCTCTGTGTTTCTCTCATGCTCTCTCACTCGCTCTCTTAAAAACAAAGCAATAAAAATCAGCACTCCAGCTCCCCTTGTTTTGTCCGTGCAGGTCTCTCCACCCTGGTGGTGTTGTCTACAGGCATGGGGAAATCATTGTGCTATCAGCTCCCAGCTTATCTGTACTCCCAGAGGTCAAAGTGCCTCACCTTGGTCATCTCACCGCTTGTGTCACTGATGGACGACCAGGTATAAGGCCCTCACTCACTTATTCACTAACTCACTCACATATGCTCCCACTCAGGTACTCATGCATTCACTCAATAACGATACACTGGCTGTACGATGCACAATTTGTTAGATTTGTTTGTCTGATGTTATAAGTGCAATATTGGAACTACAATAGTATAAATGTGTTATGAGATAAACGTAGGAACTGTGTGTGTGTGTGTGTGTGTGTGTGTGTGTGTGTGTGTGTGTGTGTGTGTGTGTGTGTGTGTGTGTGTGTGTGTGTGTGTGTGTGTGTGTGTGTGTGTGTGTGTGTGTGTGTGCACACGTCCAGCTGTCGGGCATCCCAGCTAATTTGAAGGCAGCTTGTATCCACTCCAACATGTCCATGAAACAGAGGGAGGCGGCCATTGAAAAGGTAACACACAGCGCTCACTGTGGCGTGGAACAGCAGGAGAGGGCAGGAACTACATATAGAATGGACCTTATACCGAATATTCTCGCTATGCACAAACTAAATGTGTGTGTACATTGTGAGTCAACGAATGAGATTAAGAGTAGGCAAAAAAATAAATAATCCTATTTCCTCTCTCATTGTCTTAATATCCTTTCTCTCCCTATGTGTCTCTCCCTATGACTATCCCTTTCTATGTTACTCTTTCGCTCTCTCTCTCTCACTGTCTCTGTTTGTCCCCCTCTGTACTGCTGTGTCTCTCCCTATGACTATCCCTTTCTATGTTCCTCTTTCGCTCTCTCTTGCTCTCGTCCCTCTCTCTCTCTTCGTCTCTCTCTCTCTCTCTCTCCCTCTCTCTCTGTACTACTGCGTCTCTCCCCCCAGGTGAAGTCAGGCGAGGTGTGTGTGTTGCTCCTCTCTCCGGAGGCGCTGGTGGGTGGCGGTGGGTCCAGCAGCGGCTGCCTGCCCCCCGCGGACCAGCTCCCCCCGGTGGCCTTCGCCTGCATTGACGAGGCCCACTGCGTCTCCGAGTGGTCCCACAACTTCAGGCCCTGCTACCTCCGGCTCTGCAAGGTGTGTGTGTGTGTGTGTGTGTGTGTGTGTGTGTGTGTGTGTGTGTGTGTGTGTGTGTGTGTGTGTGTGTGTGTGTGTGTGTGTGTGTGTGTGTGTGTGTGTGTGTGTGTGTGTGTGTGTGTGTGTGTGTGTGTGTGTGTGTGTGTGTGTGTGTGTGTGTCCAGCATTCGTGAAATGTACCTTTTCAATCATTTTCACCTTTTTAATATTCACAATCATTGAACCCATAATGAAAACTTCAGAATGTGAAAAGATTTCAGAATGTTGAATACTTGAAAAAATAAAAGTTTTTTCATAGGATGTAATTCATGTAAAACCAACCATTGAACCATTGTTGCATTTTCAAGCATTCTCCTGTTCTGATGAATATATATTCTGATTACTCAAGTCCACACCATAAATCACCATAGGCCAGCCCAAGGGCACACTGTCATCATTTATATTCTATCGTGTGCCTCGACTGCCATTTGTGGGAAGCAGCCATTTTGGATCTGAGTGTTGGTGTTCCCAGGTGCTGCGGGAGCGCCTGGGCGTGCGCTGTCTGCTGGGGCTCACGGCCACGGCCACGCTGTCCACCGCCGTGGACATCGCCCACCACCTCGACATCAACGACAAGGACGGCATCGCCGTGCGCTCTGCCGCCGTGCCTGAAAACCTGCAGCTCTCTGTCTCCATGGACCGGGACAAGGACAGGGTAAACACCCCGGAGGGGGGGGGGGGGGTTCATTCAGTAGCTGAAGGAAACTCAATCAATCTGGAACAATATGACAGCTAAACATGAACAGAGATAAGGATTATTATAAAAAAAACATGCTCATATATAATAGGTCTCAACTTCCCCCATTCTCTCTCGCTCTCTCTCTGTAGCTCTCGCACTCAAGCTCACATCACTATCAACCACTAGTTGGGAGGTCTACTGTTTAGCATGATAGGCATACTTGAGGACGGAGTGAAGACATATGAGGCTCTAACCCCCCCCTCTATTATTTATTTCTCTGTTCCCCTCCTCTCTCTTCCCCTCCTCCCCCCTCCCCCTCCCTACCATCTCATTAGGCGTTGGTCTCCCTGCTGAAAGGAGAGCGTTTTGGTTGTCTGGACTCCATCATCGTGTACTGCACCAGGAGGGAGGAGACCACGCGTGTATCCGCACTGCTGCGGACTGCCCTGCAGGGGGTGGTGGTGAAGGACAACCCGTGCTACAGCAGCAGCAGCGCTCAGGCCCAGAGCAACCCTAATGCCCAGAAGAAGAAAGACCTGGGTGGGTGTCCTAAGCTTTTTAGCATTGGCATGTTTTGGAAGCGGCCCCAGTTAGAGCAAGTTTGAGTTATAAGGTCACAAAAAACCACAACGGCATATAAACATAACGACTCGAACACACACGCACGCACACACACCCACACACACACACACACACACACACACACACACACACACACACACACACACACACACACACACACGAAGTTTGAACTTCAAACTTTTATTTAATGTTTTTGTTACTCAACCTTCACTTTATTGGATATTGATATAGGTATTGATCGGATATGGATGCCTTTCTTCTGATACTTCTGTTCCGTAGATGGCTAACTTTTATTTCCCTTTTGTAGAGACACTACGACATAATTCATTTAGCATCCCTTCAGCATTCAGTCAGAATAGAACCACAATTACAACCTCTTTCTATACATGGTCATCCCAGGTGTTTGACTCCCTCTCCCCCTTCCTCTCCCTTCCTCTCCCTCTCCCCTTCCTCTCCCTCTCCCTCTCCCTCTCCCCTTCCTCTCCCTCTCCCCTCCGCAGCGAGGAAGAAGATCCGGAAGCCCCTGAAGTGGCAGGCTGAGTCCTACCATGCCGGGCTCTCCGCCTCCGAGCGCCGGCGTGTGCAGAACAACTTCATGTGCGGCGAGCTGCGTCTGACGGTGGCCACGGTGGCCTTCGGCATGGGGCTGGACAAGGCCGACGTGCGCGGCATCGTCCACTACAACATGCCCAAGGTTCAGGAGGCTTTGAACTTATTTTAAGAAGGTTCCAGGTCTACATTTAGTGTTTAGCAGACGCTTTCATCCAACGTGACTTACAACAAGTGTATTTGTCAGATGAAAGAGAATTAAAAACATATGTCTTGTCGGTACAGTAAGGATGTTCATAGAAACAAGTGCCAAGCACTTCCAATAGTGAGGTTAACCAATCCCGTGTACAACAAAGATAGCTAGGATAAGAGGCTACAAAATGCCAAGTACTATTTTTACGGGACAGCTCTGTGATAATGCAGTCTTTTTCCACGTCTTTGTTCTGTGATTGTAGTTTATAGTATTGTTTCCAGAATAGAAAGTATGTCATGCCGTCCTTTTTCACCCCGCTCTCGTTTTAAATCATTGACCGCCTCCTTTTGTCCGTGTGGCTGCAGAGCTTTGAGAGCTACGTTCAGGAGATCGGGAGAGCCGGGAGAGACGGCTTACCTGCTCACTGTCATCTCTTCTTAGACCCCGAGGTCAGTCTCCAACGAATACAACTTCCAGAAACAAACTATCAATTAGAAATGTAGCTCCTTTTTAACATAGAGCTGTAGCTACATTAACATAGGGCTGTGAGATGTAATTGCAACTCAAATAAAGTTAGGAAGATAGCTATGGGATGGGTCGGAATACTGTTGGACGCATCTGTTTGTTTTACTCTCTAAGTAATGTTAAATCTTTTCACTTCACCGATGTCGTACTGTGGCTGTACCGTACCCTGAGCCCTGTACTGGAACGTACTGTAGCATGAGAAAATAATACGGTCCCTTCTCCCTACAAGCACCCAGTACCCAACTATTGACCATATGCTCGCTTGCTGCAACCAAAACGAAAAGCAAAAAGAGTATAATCTGAAACAAAGAGGCACTCACTTGGTTGGCCGGTTGGTTGGTTGGTCTGTCCATCCCTCTGACTTTCTGTCTGTCCCTCTCACTGTCTTGTCTGTCGCTCTGTCTGTTCATTTTACTGTCTGTCTGACCTCTGTATGTCTCTCCCTCCCTCTGTCTGTCTGTCTGCGTGTCTGCGTGTCTGTCTGTCTGTCTGTCTGTCTGTCTGTCTGTCTGTCTGTCTGTCTGTCTGTCTGTCTGTCTGTCTGTCTGTCTGTCTGTCTGTCTGTCTGTCTGTCTGTTCATCATACCTTTCTGTCCCTCTGTCTGTGCCTTTGTCTCTATCTCTCTCTCCCTCTGTCTGTGCGAAAACGAAAAGCAAAAGTAGTATAATCTGAAACAAAGAGCCACTCACCAAAGACTCAACAACAACATGAGTGTATAAGGTCCCACACCGTCGCTCTCCGCAGGGGGGCGACCTGCATGAGCTGCGGCGCCACATCTACTCAGACACGGTGGACTACTACACGGTGAAGAAGCTGGTGCAGAAGGTGTTCCCGCCCTGCAAGTGCAGACAGATCCACCAGAAACAGCTGGCCCTCGTGGAGGTAGCCCTCCACCTCCTCTCACCCAGATCCACAATGTCTTCGACTTAATCACACCGCATAAACATTACATTATGTGCCTTTGTTGTGGTTTCCAGAGTTGCATCCTTTTCATTATTTTTTTCTCTAGTCTCTCTCTGTCTCTACTCTGTCTCTCTGCCATTGATAAGAGGAAGCCAGATCCTGCTATAACAGAGCTGTCTGTTGTGATGGATGTCCGTTTGTTACACAGCGTAAGGAGGCAATGGAGGACAATGAGTTGCTAGAGATGATGGATGTCTGTGAGCCGGAGAGCGACTTAAACACCCCCACACAGCCTGACTTGGCGCAGCCCGTGGACCCTGTTCCACATGGAGAAGTACCATCGCCATCTTCTGCAGAGGTAATACGATGATGACCCTCAGTGACTTTCAACACAGAATCTGAGTAACGTCCATAAACTTGTCTTTATCTCAGAGAGCTTGAGGTACTTTGGAGTAAAATGATCGGAACATATTAATCAAATTGTCTCGGTTAGCAGGATGTAAGGGAAAATAATTGGTAGTAAAAAAATTCTAACCTTTTATGTTGGCTCAAGATGGAACCCACTCCACATGATGAACAGGCCAAGACAGAAGAGCAGCAGGAGGAGGTAGAGGAGGTAAACAAACCATCAGGGGGTGACGGTCCCATCACGGACTCGGACCCCACCGTGCCTGAGTCGACGGAGGAGCCGGAAGAGAAGTTAAACGAGGGCGGCGACTGGCCCGTGGAAAGGTTGTGTCACAGCCATGAGAGAGCCATCCCCATCCAACAGACGGTGGAGTCCCTGGACATCACGGAGGAGGGTGAGGGAGGGAGGGAGACGCACGCTTCCTGGGTCCATTACTTATTATTGTGATCAATCTAAATCCAGTGTGTGTGTGTCCGTCCCAGGCGTGGAGACCCTGCTGTGTTACCTGGAGCTCCACCCCCACCGCTTCGTGGAGCTGCTCCACCCCACCCTCTCCGGCTGCAAGATCAGCTGCTACGACGGACCCCGCCAGCTGCAGAGGATCACCAAGTTGTACGTCTCACTCTCTGTCTTGCTCACTGTCTTTCTGTCCTATGTATGTCCCACCCTCCCTCCCTCCCTCTGTCTGCTGTCGGTCGGTCCAGCGGTTGGTTGGTTTATCTGTCTGTCCATCCCTCTGACTTTCTGTACGTCCATCCGTCCGTCCGTCCGTCCGTCGATCCATCCCTCTGACATTCTTTCTGTCGCTCTGTCTGTCGCTCTGTCTGTCCTCTGTATGTCTCTCCCTCCCTCCCTCCCTCCCTCCGTCTGTCTGTCTCTCCCTCCCTCCCTCCCTCTGTCTGTCTGTCTGTGTGTCTGTCTGTCTGTCTGTCTGTCTGTCTGTTGGTTGGTCGATCCATCCATCCCTCTGACTTTCTGTCCCTCTGTCTGTGGCTCTGTCTCTCTATCTCTCTCTCCCTCTCTCTGTCTCTATCTCTCTCTCCCTCTGTCTGTGCCTCTCTCTCTCTCTCTCTCTCTCTCTCTCTCTCTCTCTCTCTCTCTCTCTCTCTCTCTCTCTCTCTCTCTCTCTCTCTCTCTCTCTCTCTCTCTCTCTCTCTCTCTATGCCTGTTCTTCCTTACATCTGGCTCACTGGCGATTTGCCTATTAGTCAGTCCAGCCTGTCCGTCTGTCTTTCATGTCATCTCATGGCGGCTTTTATCAGTTTGCTTCAGTTACACTTTGTGTAAACGTTGGGCGTGATAACGAAATATCTTTTAGTCTTATAGGATGCACCTGAATGTTCGTGGTAAATAAGACAAAATAAGACTTATCAGTCGACACAAATCAAAACGCACGATCACTCATCCAACCCCATTGCGTGTGCCCCGTGTGTAATGTGTCCGTGTCAAATCCCACGTCAATCACCATTTTCCCCTCGACGACGTTACGATGGTTTGAGGTTTCTCACCTCGAGTGTGTGTGCCCGTGGCGTCCTGACGACAGCTGCCCCCCGGTTGCGGTGGTGCTGGCCAGGAAGCGCATGGCGGGCGAGCGCGTGGAGTGCTGCGACGGGCTGGAGTTTGACGTGGTGGAGGTGGCCGACACCATGGGCTGGCAGCTCTCCCTGGTGAAGCGCGGCCTCAGGCAGCTACAGTGGAGCACGGAGAAGAGTGGTGAGCGTGTGTGCTCTCTAGGGCGTTATGTTTACACAGTGTTTATTTGTTTGTTGATATAATTTCGGCTGTGTGTGTGTGTGTGTGTGTGTGTGTGTGTGTGTGTGTGTGTGTGTGTGTGTGTGTGTGTGTGTGTGTGTGTGTGTGTGTGTGTGTGTGTACGCGTGTGTGTTCGAGTCGTTATGATTATATGCCGTTGTTGTTTTTTGTGACCATATAACTCATGATATGTGTGTGGCTGTGAGTTGTTTTTTCACGTGCACGCTTCATAAACAGTTGTTATTTGAACACGTACATAAAACGTTTGAAGACAACAACACAAACACGTTTTGTTGTATTTCGGACTGTATCATTCAGCGACCAGTATGATCTCACATTTGTGTGTCTCTCTGTCTCTGTCTCCCAGGCGGCCGCAGTGGCATCGTCGTGGAGTTCTCCAGCATCTCCTTCTACTTCCGTTCCTATGGCGACCTGGACGATGAGGAGATGGACCGCGTGTGTGAGTTCCTCCACCGCAGAGTCCTGTCCCAGGAGAAGACCAAGCTCTACCAGCTGTCAGCCTGCTTCAAGGCCTTCCAGAGGTACACGCACACCCGCACACAAACACACATACACACAGGCCCTGCGTGCGTGTGTGAGACCAGTCTCAAAGAGTCTTAAGCTCTACTGCCAAAACAGACGGGAACAAAACTAAGATGAAAACCACCAAGATGCAACTAAGACTTTAGCTTTCACTAGACCGAGTTTGGCCTGAAGACAAAATAGACAAAGGCCTTACTGGTATTCCCACTTGGGTGATTGAACATGAGTGAATTACAAGCCGCTCCCTTGTTTGTCTGTGTATTTATACTTCAGTGTGTGTGTTTGTCTGTATTTGTGTGTGTATTTATACGCAGGTGTTTTTGGGAGTATTTATACATCTTTGTCTGTATTTCTGTGTGTGTGTGCGTGTGTATATCTTTTTTTGTGGGTGTATTTTTACCTACCTTTATCCTCCAGCGTGGGCTACTGCAATGTGTCGGCCTGTGTGGATGCTCTGGAGGCCGGCCGCAGCCTGCGTCTGAAGGCGCTGCTGTCAGAGTACTTTGATAAGAAGCTGGACCGGGCCCGGCTACAGGAGCTCCAGGACGACGAGGAGCTCCACCCACTGAAGGTACTGTGGCAGCACGACCCCCTCATGAGAGGGACATTTCAACCTACATCTGTCCTGTAGGGCTGTGCTATATATTTTTTGCTTTTTGCACATTGCATTTTGTACTCTTGCACATTGAAGTGCAATTTCCGTTGGGAACTTAGGGTAATCTGTCTGTCTGTCTGCCTGCCTGCTTGCCTGTCTGTCTGTCTGTCTGTCTGTCTGTCTTAATACCTTTCTATTTGTTGATGCATTGATATCTAATCAAAAATGTAAAAAAAAAAATGTTACATCTTCTTTCTTTCCAAATTCCCTACAAAATGTTACAAATTCAGATCTTAATTTAACAGTGTATTTTATTTGTATTGCTTGCGAGTGTACATTATTAATAATATTTTTGCGTGCGTGTTACTTTTGGTGTGCTTGTGTGTGTTTCTCCCCAGCTGTGCGACTGGGAGGATCAGATCAGAGCAGACATCAGGAGTTTTCTGTCCCACCGAAGTGACGAGAAGTTCTCTGGCAGAGCGGTTGCCAGAATCCTCCACGGTATAGGTGAGAATCCGGACACGCACGCACAGTTTATTTTGGTGATGGTTGGGGTTTGCCCTCTAGGGGGCAGTGTTTTACACGTTTCCACTCTGACGCGTCACTCAATAGATGTCTGATTCATAGCGTCTTATCAATAATCTTCTAGGGTCAATTGAGTTGGCTAGTCCTATCTCTGCTTAAGTCTGCTATCTTTATTCTACATTATTGTGTAATTCTGCAGTATAATTGTGTAATACTGCAGTATTATTGTACAATACTGTAGTTCCTCCCATTTTTGTCCTAAATTTCCCTCGGGATAAATGAAGTCATATCTAATCTTTTATTTAAGTTTATGAATAAAAGTGTGTTCTTTTCTCTCAGCCAGCCCCTGTTACCCCGCCCAGGACTATGGCAGGGACCGGCGCTATTGGAGGAAATATCTCAAGTTTGACTTCAACCAGCTAATCCGATTGGCCACACAGGAGATCATTCGCTTCAAGTAACAGGCAAGGGTACAAACCTCTTTTGCATCAAAAATAGATGTTCTTTTTAAGTACATGTACACTTGCACATGTATAAGAGGGTGAACATCAACATGATTTGTCTTATTACTTTGAAATCATGAATAAAAGATGAATGTATTTCAACATGTAAGAAAAAATGAGTTGCTTTGTGCATGTGCATATGTAAAAAAAAAAAAAAGCATGTTCTCTGTGTATAAATGTGTAAACTGTCGAATTAAAGTTCTATTTTTATATTTACTGCTTGTTCTCCATTCTAGTATTTCACTATAGTGACTTGAAGTGGTTTGTTTGTTCTCAATCCAATCGTGGATTAATGAATGATGTTGTCATGGAAACGTGATGTGATTGTGTAGCTAAAACATTGAACAAGCTGCTCCTTCAGTTTCTTGATCAATGTTTTACAGATATTGATCAGATAAATCATCCAATTTACCCGATACCAACTTAACTTTTTCTTGAACTTGCTCTTCTTTCAATAGAACAGTATTCAACACAGTGTTATTGCCACATGTGCAAAGTTTCACAGAGAAAAACTAGTCATAGCATCACCCACTGTCCGTGGCTGAATAAAATAAATAAATAAATAAATAAAATATTACATTTGAGTCATAGCAATTCTCGGGCTCAGAGGAGACGGGCTGCGATAGATTTTGTCATGACCAATGACTGGAAAGAACCTCGGCATAGACTTCAGCGGTATGTCAAGTTTCTGTTGACGCAAAGGGTTGAAATATTAGAGAACATAGCAAATATTGATCCGTGACTGGTTTTCAGGATAAAAGGCCTTTATTGTGCTCTGGGTTCCGATGTGTTGCCAGTAAGGTATGAATAGGTCAGAGTGTGATGAGTGAATTCAATGTCCAATCTCATGTTGTAGTCTCAATGAGCACAAAGACCGCAAAAGGTTTAGCCAAAAATGCATCAACAATCGGCGAGAAATAAATTTGTTGTATTCCGAAAAAAACAATGGATTTGATGTCAAACTTCAGCAAACATTGTGTGTGGTCCCTGGTTATGCTGCCGTTGTCTTAGGCGTTGGTGTGCTGTTCTGTTGGTGTGGTGGTGTTAGGTTGGGGTGGTGGGGTTAGGTTGATGTGGTGTTAGGTTGGTGTGGTGGTTTTCGTCTGTGTGGTGGTGTTAGGTTGATGTGGTGGTGTTCTGTTGGTTTGTGGTGGTGTTAGGTTGATGTGCTGGTGTTCTGCTAGTTCTCCTTCCCCTCATCTGTCATCTTCCCGACATTGTAAAGTTGTACAATTATAATGATGTCTTCTAGAGTTAGAGAAGAGTCAGCTGCTTGTGTCTGTCCCTCTGTCAGTGTGGCTTTCCCTCTTTCTTAAGATCGAATTGGGGAACAATTATTTCTCTCTTGGTCTGTTATCTACTGCTGTTATTTTAAGGCAAAAGCTACAAACAGCCGCTTCTCAAACGATTTAGCTATTTTTAAAGTTACATTTCAACGTGGTTTATGTTTTGCTCGTCGGGTTATTATTCCCTTTAGACATGTACTTCAGATCGAAGAATAACCATCTCCCCACCCAGGTAGAAAATGTCAAAAACACAAATTGCTTTCTATGTGTAAAGTGGAAATTGCTGAGTAGCAGAGTGCGCTAGGAGCAGGTAGATCTGAGTCAGCAGCAATATGCTATAATCAATGTCGTCTTTAATGACCATGGCGGCATGCTCTAGCTGTTTACAGCTATGAGGAGCTGTCGGGTATGTATGGAGAGCTGTTGTCTCATAAAGGATAATTATTGTGGATGTAGTCAAACTGGGAGTTTAGTTGAGCGCAACGTCTGCGCACGTTTGATGATGATGACAAAATATGATTTTCATCATGTAGACAAGTTTGCCATTATTTGTCTGTGTGTGTGTGTGTCTGTGTGTGTGTGTGTGTGTGTGTGTGTGAGAGAGAGAGTTTTCTGTGTGCGCATGTGTTTCTCTGATGATATGCCGGTTATGTGTGTGTTGGACTCTGATTGGGAGCGGACTCAAAGGCAGATAGAGATAAAGAAGATGATTATCAGACCTAGGGATTACTGCAAGGCAAGGTTACGGACGAGGAAAGAAAATAAGTGTATTCATATCCGTAGTACGTTCAGATCCTCTCTGGGTGTTCCTGAGTTTCACCAAATGAATAATTGACACCAGAATTGACCCCAGCTTTACAGCATTGCCATACAAAGTTCCTGTCGTCGTCATGAGGCGTCAGCAATCCAAGGCCCTGCCCGAGGTCACGTTAACCTAGGAGAAGTGACCAGGCAACCAGCTAATTACTGGTTGATTACCTCTCCTCCAATGGAAGTGCTGTATTAATGGAAAGGTCCAGGAATACATATATATATATATATATATATATATATATATATATATATATATATATATATATATATATATATATATATATATGTTCAGATCCTTTCTGGGTGTTCCTGAGATTCACAAAATGAATAATTAACACCGAAATTGATCTATATATATTTAGCTACTCCAATGTTGAAAGTCTGCTTTGTTCGCAGCTCCTTTCGATATGTTTCTGCTAACTAGGTAGGACCTTTCCAGTAATACAGCACTTCCTTTGGAGGAAGTTATCAGCTAATTGCCAGGTCACTTCTCCCAGGTTAAGGTGACCTTATTCCTGTTAAGGTGATAAATATTTATATGCATAGATATAAAAAGATATATACTGTACACACCCATTTTTTAATTGTTTGTAGGTTTCAGTAATTGACTTTGACGCATCTGGCTAGAATTTCAACTCACAGCACACTTTATTATTGATTAAAGCGAAATGCAGTAAAGAAACAAGAAATGAGCATCCCTATACGAATGAAGATTTATTAGGTTTTTATCTCATCCGAACAAATCAAATCAGTTTATTTTTGTAAACATTTGAGTGCAATAAATATACAAGCGTGAGTTCAGTTCTTAAAAACAAGGCCAAACTCTTCATTTACCCAGCATTGGTTTCAAAATGGCCACCACTCAGGGGCCCAGTCGTTGACGTAGGGGGGGACCTGTGGACTTCTGAGTTTAAAGTTAAATATAACTATAACATTGAACGGTGATTGCATACCTAGATCATTGATCATTGAAAATAAATAGATTATAACTTGTTCATGAAATATAGTATTGTGGCTTGTCAGCATTTCAAAAGTAGTGTTGCTTAGTGCAGTCCATCATATGTAATGTTTTCCCTTGATGTTATATGATGAGCATCTTTACACTGTTTCCCACTGGCCAGGGCCTCCTAGCATAAATAATTGTGTATGAAAGGGGTGCTGTAGCAATCTGGCTCAGCTGTTTCTATGTGCACATACCACCACGCTAAATGCTGTAGCATGAAAGGCTAGCGTCTCCACTTTCTTTTTTATTTTCATGAATGTCTGTCATGATAGCTTCGAAAATTTAAAAAAATCTAAAAAGGACATATGTTGACACAGGCCCTAACATGGTCAGGCTACTCTCTGATATGATATATTGTTTTCCAACTATCTGTCATTTGGTGCAAAGCCAAGGTTTTGCATTCTGGATGCATGAGGCAAATAGATGTATTTGGTATCTCATCATGCTAAATTATTGATTGATCTCAGAAGGAATAGGGCTAAAATGTCAAGTTGTGAAGGACACACTCTAATGCTTTAATACAATACCACAGAAACCAGTGAAAACAAGCCCTGGGATTGAATTATACATCACTAATATGCAAGTAATCGTCAAAGTATTTGAGACTTCATTCTTTGACAAAGTGCCAACACCCAAAGAACCCTTTTTTCCCTCTAACATTTGATCAACAGAAAATGACAGTTCAACTATAGATTGACCCCTGAGTTTTCATAGAAAATTGGAAAAATACACTAACCGAAACATCACCCAAAATTACCCATACCATGTCAGTATATGCCATGCCATCCAAACGTAAATATAACAGTAGTAGTGTAAGAAATATAGCTTAAGTCTGTATTACAAAGCAGTGATTTCAACGGCGTGTGCAGTAAGTGGTTTACATTGTCTGTGCCGATATGTTACCAAACAAAGTAAACCCATCACTGCAACCGCACCAAGCACCTCGCTTTCAGCAGCAATATCCAGCGTGGCTGAATTCAGGAGCATTTAGGGGGTTTAGGACATCCTGCTGAAGGATGCCTATATGTAGTCTGTTAAGGGGTTGAGGTCTTTCTAAGCCCAAACAATTCAGGGTTTGACCACTGATGCCGCTGCCTGACTGCTCGTTAATGACACCTGCCTGCATTCGATACAATTCATTCTGGATTAAAGTGTCCACAACCTACTAATCACCAAACTATCCTGCCCCCCCGCCCCCCCCCCCCCCCAATCTAAGAAGTCCTCTGTCCAGAGGCTGTGTGCCTGTAGAGAAAAAGGCCATCAACCCACGTAGGTTGGGGTAAACATATCCACTGTGTGAGGACTGTCTATCTTTCTTCATGCCCGTCCTCGTCATTTCCGTGTGCGTGATTCTGGGGGATATACGATAATCAAAGGTGGCACTGTGTAAATCTCGAACTTCACAGTTTAAAAAACGTGGGACTGGGATTGAGACTGCTTTGTGCAAAAGATGGCGAAAGTTGACAGCAACATAGCCCCGCCCCTAAATAAAAAAAAGTGTCGGAATTAGGACACAAAAGGACAGAAGGTCTATTGTTTACATTTTGATAGAGGGCGGGGTTTAACATTAGCTTGAACAGGATGTTTGGTTCACCTTTAAGTACACCGTGCCTTGACTCTGTGTCTGTGTGTGTGTGTGTGTGTGTGTGTGTGTGTGTGTGTGTGTGTGTGTGTGTGTGTGTGTGTGTGTGTGTGTGTGTGTGTGAGTGTGTGTGTGTGTGTGTGTGTGTGTGTGTGTGTGTGTGTGTGTGTGTGTGTGTGTGTGTGTGTGTGTGTGTGTGTGTGTGTGTGTGTGTGTGCGTGTGTGTGTGTGTGTGTGTGTGTGTGTTGGCGTTAGAGTTAGACTCCTATCTGGTCCTCATAGAGGGTCAGCAGCAGCAGAATGCCCCAGCCCGACAGCAGGCCGACGTTCTGCAGCAGGAACATCAGCCACGGCCTCTTACTGTTGTTGTGGATCATGGTGGGCAGCTGGAGAGAGAGGGGCGAGAGAGGGGTTAGAGAGGGGCGAGAGAGGGCGAGGGGGAGAGAGATAATAGAGATGGGGAGGAGGGTGAATGGCGAAGGAGGGGGGAGAGAGGGAGCGAAAGGGTGAGAGAGAGATGGGGAGGAAGTTTAAGGCAACGGAGGGGGAGAGGGAGGGAGGGAGAGGGCGAGGGGGAGAGATAGGGTGAGGGAGGAGAGAGAAAAGAGGGATGGGGAGGAGGTGGGAAGGGTCCGAGGGGGGATAGAGAGATAGGGTAGAGGATGGGAAAGAGAGGAGATGGAGACAGGGTGATAGGGATTGGGAGAGGAGGAGAGAGATTGGGGGAGAGAGAAAGTGTAAGTGTAAAAGGCTGAGGAATACTCTTGACAAGCCGTGTGATGGTACTACCACACGGCTTGTACAAACCCTGTTTCGATTGGTGTTAATCTAGTACCAGGTCACAGGAACTAATCGAAAGACGACCCTTTGTGATGTTCATGGGTTCATGTTCAGGTTCATGCGACCAATCCTAAATCACAGATGGCCACAGTAGCATCGCCATTCATCCAGATCCTTTTCCGATCCACCGGGCATTCAACCGACACTTGATCGGGCTCACCATGTCAGCCAGGCCCACGTAGAGGAAGAGGCCGGCGGTAAGGGCGGCGATCCACTGCTTGGTGGCCAGGTCTGTGGCCACCGACAGGCCGATGTACAGGCCCACGAAGGAGGTCATGGCACTGCCGATGTTCAGGAGCAGGGCGTTACGCACCGACACGCCACAGTGGAGCAGTATGGCAAAGTCGCCTGGAGAGAGAGAGAGAGACACACAGAGAGTCAGAGAGAGAGAGAGGGAGACACAGAGAGTCAGAGAGAGGGAGAGGGAGACACAGAGAGTCAGAGAGAGGGAGAGGGAGACACAGAGAGTCAGAGAGAGAGAGAGAGAGACACACAGAGAGTCAGAGAGAGAGAGAGGGAGACACAGAGTCAGAGAGAGGGAGAGGGAGACACAGAGAGTCGGAGAGAGGGAGAGGGAGACACAGAGAGTCAGAGAGAGAGAGAGGGAGACACAGAGTCAGAGAGAGGGAGAGGGAGACACAGAGAGTCAGAGAGAGGGAGAGGGAGACACAGAGTCAGAGAGAGAGAGAGGGAGACACAGAGAGTCAGAGAGAGGGAGAGGGAGACACAGAGAGTCAGAGAGAGGGAGAGGGAGACACAGAGAGTCAGAGAGAGGGAGAGGGAGACACAGAGAGTCAGAGAGAGAGAGAGAGAGACACAGAGAGTCAGAGAGAGGGAGAGGGAGACACAGAGAGTCAGAGAGAGAGAGAGAGGGAGAGAGACACACAGAGTCAGAAAGAGAGAGAGAGGGAGACACATTGAGTCAGAGAGAGAGAGAGAGACACAGAGAGTCAGAGAGAGGGAGAGGGAGACACAGAGAGTCAGAGAGAGGGAGAGAGACACACAGAGAGTCAGAAAGAGAGAGAGAGGGAGACACATTGAGTCAGAGAGAGAGAGAGACACACAGAGAGTCAGAGAGAGGGAGAGGGAGACACAGAGAGTCAGAGAGAGGGAGAGGGAGAGGGAGACACAGAGAGTCAGAGAGAGGGAGAGGGAGACACAGAGAGTCAGAGAGAGAGAGAGAGACACAGAGAGTCAGAGAGAGGGAGAGGGAGACACAGAGAGTCAGAGAGAGAGAGAGGGAGAGAGACACACAGAGAGTCAGAAAGAGAGAGAGAGGGAGACACATTGAGTCAGAGAGAGAGAGAGAGACACACAGAGAGTCAGAGAGAGGGAGAGGGAGACACAGAGAGTCAGAGAGAGGGAGAGAGACACACAGAGAGTCAGAAAGAGAGAGAGAGGGAGACACATTGAGTCAGAGAGAGAGAGAGACACACACAGAGAGTCAGAGAGAGGGAGAGGGAGACACAGAGAGTCAGAGAGAGGGAGAGGGAGACACAGAGAGTCAGAGAGAGGGAGAGGGAGACACAGAGAGTCAGAGAGAGGGAGAGACACACAGAGAGTCAGAAAGAGAGAGAGAGGGAGACACATTGAGTCAGAGAGAGGGAGAGGGAGACACAGAGAGTCAGAGAGAGAGAGAGGGAGACACAGAGTCAGAGAGAGAGAGAGAGGGAGAGGGAGACACAGAGAGTCAGAGAGAGGGAGAGGGAGACAGAGAGTCAGAGAGAGGGAGAGGGAGACACACAGAGAGTCAGAGAGAGGGAGAGGGAGACACACAGAGAGTCAGAGAGAGAGAGAGAGAGACACACAGAGAGTCAGAGAGAGGGAGAGGGAAGGTGTTAACTCCTACGTTATGTCTGTAACGATTTCCTTCCTGTCTGTCCCCGGAAAACTAAAACTCAAAGTCAAAGTCAAAGCCAAAGTATTCTTTATTATGACTTTGACTTTGACTTTGAGTTTTCCAACGAAACTGATCCCTCTTCTGTGTTCCTTCTCAGGGTTTCTTCCCTCTTGCGTTTTGCAAGTTCTATCTTGTCTATCAGAGGCCATAGGCTAAGGAAAATGATAGGCTGTGAAGCCCTTTGTGACTGCTGCGGTGCGATGAGGGCTGCACCAACAGATCGGACATGCCAGGCTTGCGTTTAAACCATGTGTTCTTCAGTGGACAGAAGTCAGCACAATAACGGCATGCAGCTGTCAGACCATGACACCGTCCTCTGTGGGTCTTCGTGTGCGTGAGTGTGGGCGGGCGTGCGTTCACGTGCACGTACCCAGCTCGTGGGGCAGCTCGTGGCAGAGCACGGCCAGGGAGGTGGCTAGCCCCGACCTCCAGGACAGGGAGAAGGCAGCGCCCATGGCCAGGCCGTCGGCAAAGTTATGGATCCCATCGCCGATCGTGATCATGTAGGGCAGCAGACGCTTTTCTGGAGGGAGAGAGAGGTAAGGAGAGACAAAGAGAGAGAGAGAGAGGGGGGGAAGCAGGGGGAGTGAGGACCGGGGGGGGGAGATAGAGAAAGGGGAGAGGTGGGGAGATGGGGAGGAGAGAGATGGGGAGAGTATGGGGTAGAGAGAGGGAGGGATAAGGGAGGTAGGGGGAGAGGGAGAGTCAGGAGAGGTGACAGAGATGCACAATGTAGTAAATTCAACAATTTAACAAAAAATTCAACTAATCCATTACCAACAAAACTGAGAAATAAAGGATGAGAAGCAGAGAGTGAAAGAGAAACAAAAAAGAGAGAACAAAAGAGAGAAATTAAGAAAAGGAGGTTGAAAAATAAATACAGCGAGCAAGAAAGAGAGGAAAGAGAGCGAGGGAGGGTCAGGGACAGAGAGTGTAACGCAGACAGGACGACCGTGTTGTCTGCATGTACAAGGGGTTATTACTCAGCGCTTATCACGCTAAAAGGCTCTAGTGGTGGGCAGCGGCCGGGTGTTTGAGGCCAGAGTCCTGGTCATTATTCTGTGGGTCGTCATGTGACTCTTACCTCTGCTGCGTTGCAGGGCTGGAGGGAAAGTCTTCTCACTGGTCTCACTTGGAACCTGAAAGGTACACATCCCATAATATTATGTACGTTTTATTTACCAAGGTTCAGCTAAATAATTAAATGATACGTTTGAAGACGTAACGTTACAAAGGGATGGGTTGTGTAATTGTTTCGGTCCAAAGCAATATGCAAAGTGTGTGGTGGGATTCGTGTGTGTGTGTGTGTGTGTGTGTGTGTGTGTGTGTGTGTGTGTGTGTGTGTGTGTGTGTGTGTGTGTGAGCCCCAACACACCAGGTCAGCCTGGGATATGGACTGGGCCTGTTGTTGTTGTATCTTGTCCTGCTGATACATCTCCAGAACCTTCCCATGGTCACAGTGATGAGGCTCCGCCTCCTCCTTCAGAGAGACAGAGAGAGAGAACGAGTATGACAGGAGGTTCGAAAAGTATTAATTGAGGATGAACAGCATATTCTGGAACATTTCATTTTGGAACATATAGTATATATCTATATATAGTGTGTAAGCTTGTTTGTGTACACGTGTATGTGTATGTGTTACGAGGAATAGGGTTAGCTTTATGAGTGCTTATGCGTATGGTTAGGGTCAGTACTGATATCACCCAGAGGGGGCGGTGTTGAGGTCCTCATTAGCTATAAATGGCAACAGCTGAGTTGGCAGGTAAGGGTCTCAGGAAGTGAAGATTCTCTGGAGGTGAGGCTCGGAGGTGTAACACAAAGGACGCACAGTGTTGTTCAAGACACTGCTATAAAATAACTTTTGCTCATAAATACAAGGCTGGTCGTCACCTGGAGACGAGGTGCCGGCGCGGCGTGTCACACAGAGAGCTGTTCGCCTACGGTGGCTGTGGACCTGCGGTGAGTACCTCGCACCTAACCCCCTAGACTAGAGGGCTAAGATTGCACTCACTCATACTTCAAGTTCTTTGCACCACGTATGGACAGGCGTTAGGTTACGGGCTGGCTACCTGGATGATAACGAGTGTGGTAGGTCTGGCGCGTTACTCTGTGTGTGTGTGTGCGTGTATGTGTGTGTGCGTTCGTCAGCAACTGACTCCCCCGTACCCCGTGATGGTGCGGGTGGTGGTGGTGGTCCTCCTTCTTCCGGGTCACCAGAGAGAAGATGGTCTCCATCAGGTAGAAGTAGTAGATCCCCCCGAGCACCACCAGGATCTTGTAGACGTAGTCCATGCTCTCCCCTTCGTGGTCCGCGTGGCTTCCACCCTCATGGCCGTGCAGTCCCAGGAACTGGCAGCGCAAACCCACAGAGAGAAGAGGCTCAGTGTGAGAAGGAAGGTAGAGGGGTGAGTGGGTTACCGTCAGGTGTGCTGTGTGCCGCCACGCCCCTGTGTGATGTCTTTGTCACTATTAGGTAGTCGATTTTGAAGTGGCTTGTGATGGCTCGTCCACACCAATCTGTTTGATCGGAGCCGATTTGTCACTTTACTCTGATTGAAAAAATGTATAAATATTTAGCCTTTGAAATAAATGTTTCTCCTCTTAGAAAAAGGCAGAATATTTGAAAATGGAGCTGGTATCAATGGCTTGATGCTAAAGCTAGCACTTAGCCTTGATTCCAAACCTCCTTGTCAACTCAAATTTCCGGTTTAATAAGTCAAAGTCCACCAAGGTGTTATTTGGAGTCCATCTTTGACAGTAAGTCTACCGGCCATTAGCCATGCGGTGCTGCCGGGGTCACGGCGGCGTTACCATTGGCAACAGATGCAGCAGGGTGTCGCCGGTGAGCGAGCCCACGGCCAGGCTGATGCACAGCTGGATGATGAGCTGGAAGACGCTGGAGCACGAGGTGCACAGCAGCACCACGATGCCGAACATGGAGGTCAGGGTGATCAGCACGTTGGCCAGGGTGGCGTAGATGTAACCTGGAGGAGGGGGACAGGGCGAGGGGAGAGGAGGGGGTGAGTGAGAGAGAGGTGGGGAGGGGGTAGGAGAGAGAGAGAGAGAGGAGGGGGTGAGAGAGAGAGAGGTGGGGGTGAGAGAGAGTGAGGTGGGGAGATGGGGAGGGGGTAGGAGAGAGAGAGAGGAGGGGGCAGGAGAGAGGGGAACAGAAAGGTGGGGGTAGGAGGGAGGGGGAGAGAGATAGTTGGGGAGATGAGGAGAGAGGGGGAGAGAGAGGAGGGGAAAGGGGGAGAGATAGCGGAGGGGGTAGGAGAGAGGGGCAACGAGATGGGTGTAGAAAGAGGAGGGGGTAGGAAATAGGTGGAGAGAGGGGTAGAGACAAAGTTGTTTCACATGTTTTGTCGAGGTGACTGCTTTGGATGAACTTGGACTTGAGAGAGTCAAAGAGAGAGAGAAATATAGAGAGCGAGAGGATGAGATGGAGCTGAGAGCGAGACATTAGTCGGTTGAAGTTGTCTGAGAAGCCAAATAGAGACACTAGGGTGGAATGGACCTGCCAATCGAGGGACGGCTCATGAATATTCATTAGAGCTAGAAGACCACTCCGTCAGAGACGTTGACAGTTTAGAGCAGTTTTGGAAGACGCCAAAGAAAATCGTTTGCAAATGTTTTATTAGTGTTTTAAGTCTTTTCTTTTATTTATTTTTAAGGCACATTCTGTGTGGTGTGATTTCTGAATTTGTGATATAGAAGTTTATTTTTTTCGATAGAGAGAGAGGTAGGTCTTACTGAACAATAGTTGTGGGTGTCTTACGTTCTGCCTGGGTCAGTCCGTCGTGCCTCGGCGGGGAGACGGCGCCGGAGCTGCAGGCCCGGCTGAGGATCTGCTGGACCAGCGCCGGGCTGAGCCGCGCCATGTCGGACCGGTTCATACCGGCCGGGTCTGAGCTGTTGTCCGTCAGGCCGTGGATCAGCAGCAGCTCCTGGGCTGAGAAACACCGGGGCTATAGAGGGAAGGGATGGAAGATGGGTTACCTCGTGTGGCTGTACACTACAGACTGTTTTCAGGATAGCTGTCTAATGAGCCTGTTTTAACCACCAGGTGTGAGTGATTCTTCTGATTCTTATTCAACTTCATGTGTAATGGATCCGCCATTAGAAGTTGGGAGGCTCCACCCAGATGTACGGTGATAGATCATTCTGCCCTAGCCTGGGTGTACCTGTGCTGCCTGGCGCGCGATTACATTTCGCGCTGCTGGGCAGCCTGGATTCCATGGATCAGATTTTCGCCTGAGATAGGGAACCAATCACAGAACGGGGAGGGACGGCAAGACGATGACGACGTCTATGCGAAAAAAAGAAGCTTGTAGTTTATGGATCCAAAATGGCAGCAGACGCGTAACCTTTCGATGCAGCCTTAGATGGTGTTCTGAGTAGTCTAGAACGCAAGTTTATTTTGAAAAAATAGCAACTTTCGGCGTTAAACTCTTTCATTACCAAGAAGGATGTCTTTGCCCTGCTACTAACAGGCTTTGCTTGGCTATGAGTTACATACAGACTCGTATGATAGAAATTCATAGCGCACAATAAACGGCTCCGGGCAATAGTAACCACGCCTCAAATACGAGAAAATGAATGTGTGGTTCCCAGACCTCATCTCAATGCTGATTGAGATGAGGTCTGGCGTTAGCCAGTCTACCCTGTTATCACTTGTGAACTTGTGATGCCAAGGGCAGATTTGGAACAAGCTCGAGATGGCTGATGACACTCACACCTGGTGGTGAAATAAAGGCCCTTTATTAAGACTAAAGTGGTGACATCACTACAAGCTTCACATTTTTGTCTTGTTAAGACTGAGTTTTGACAGAGTTAAAGGTTGACAGAGATAAAGGTTGAAGGGCAGAAGCACTAACTGCAAATGTATTTGATGGAACTGAAAGTGTTAAAAGGTTAACTGTACTCAAAAGGTCAGTTTGGTAAAAAAATCGGCATTATTCAAATCAGAATTGGTTACCATTGGTATAACGCTACAAAACTACAATAAAAGTTACTAAACTCAATTAAAACTACAATAAAAAATAAATATATACTGATTGAATTCATTCATACAAAATAAACTAAATTAAAAATACCAAAACAAAAAAGAATTATCAATGCATTACATATTATTTATTTATTTGACGTTCTGAAAGAGAAAGGTCGACGTGTACATGGGCGTTTACCGTTGCCCCAGGCAACTTCATTTCCTGTCCTTCTCTGGCTCCGTGGCTACTCCTCTTCCTGCGGCGGCCGGGTTCGTGGTCATGCCCGGCGTGGTCGTCTACGGCGTGGTCGTCATGGTGACCCCCCTCGCCGTGGTCTTGATGGTGGTCATCGCTGGGTCCGATCTGCAGGGTTCTCATCAAAGTCTCGAACCCTATATGGAGCCCCCATTTTGGATGAATTATGCATTCAATTAAATTCAGAAAAGATATATTATCAATGAAATACAATGCATCAATATTTCTCCTACCTCGGAGCCCGGGAGCTGAATAATTGTATTATTATTATGCAAGTTATAAAACGCATGCGGGGGGGTTTTATAACCCGCATGCGTGTTTACTAAAGCGCGCTTGCTCCCATGTCACCTCCCGGGCTCATTTATTGACTAATTTAAATATTATTTTAGATTATTATAAGAAATTACATTATATTGGTGTTACTCATAATTACAGTGTGGTTCTTTCTGGTAGTAATGTCAAACTTGGAAGTAAGGATCTCCCTTCACTTCAATCTTTTTCTATTTTTGAGTTTTTGTATCTGGGGTAGAATTTGAATGTGCAAAGTTACATTGTATTTTTTTTATTAAATTCAACCAGTCGAATATAATAGTTCTCTTTTTTACCTACATTTTCTGATTCTGCTTAGTTTTCAGAGTCTACCGTGACTTATAACATGGCAGGACTTTTACTTTGTAAAACTGGAAATGTCTTAGCACAAGACATACATGGTCATTCCTGTTTTGGGAGGGGTTTACCTCTGACAGTGAAGTTATCCGAGCCCATCCACTCCATCATGTATTCCAGGAAGTAGCCCTCTTCAGGCAGGGGATGTCTGGTGAAGCAGTGACCAATCAGGGCATGGTACAGAATACGACCAAACACGGCACCGCGCTCTACTTCCTGTTCAGGGCCTGCTGAGAGAGGGTTAATCTCTGCCATGATGTCGTCGGCCGTCAGACATTCCTGGTCGTTTCAGCGATGATGCAGCCACACAAGGGAAAAAAGAAAAATAGTTATTTTTAGACCATTGCCAAGAAATGACACAAGAAAAAAAAGAAAATAAACCATTCTTTTTCCATTCGTTGCAGCGGATAGGGTCCTTATCTCCGCAGCTTCCCTGTAGACATCCTTCCCCTGCTCCTTAATGACTCCTATCCATAATCACTTTGGATCAAGCGTCTACTAAATGGTGACCCCAGTTCCCAACTCGCAATCTGGAGGTCAAATCTGGCATCAAATTTAAACAATGGAACCTACTCTCATTTGTGTGTGTGTGTACTTTTGCATGCGTGTGGTCGTCTTGAGCTCACCTCGTTGGCGAGCGCTAGCGGCACATAGTGCTTCTCCATCTCCTCTATCAGGGCCTCCAATCCGTGCACGTCCACATGCTCCTCCTGGTGCCCAGCGGCCTCCTCTTCCGCAAGATGGCGGCCCTCCTCCGAATGGTGGCCTTCTTCTTCGCCTCCCTCATGGCTGTGGGACTCATCCTGGTGTGCGTGGGGCTCCTCGTCGTGGGGGTGGACGTGCTGGGTCACTCGGTCCAGGAAGAGCTCCGTCTCCTCCGCCCACCGCCCAGCCCTGACCGCGGAGCAGGCCGCAGCAGGGGCGCTCAGGTAGAAGACGCACCCGGACGCAAAGTGCGGGAACTGGGACACGTTGACGGCGACGGCCGCCCCGGCGCCCGCTCCGGGGGCGGAGGGGTTGCCGACGAGCTGGTAGACGCCGCCCGGTAGGTCGCACTGCAGGAGGCCACGGAAGGTTGTTTATACAGCCCCCAATAAACAACCATCGTTAAAGGAGCATAAAAGACAATTAGGAGTCCTCTACACGCGGTGCCACTTTTAATGAGATGTCATGGAAAGATTGTACTGCATGACTACCGGATCATAATAATACAGAAACATGACATTAATAATACATCACTGGTAGACCTGATTATAATAAAATGAATTGTAAAACGTGTCACACAAAACGTATAGAAAGGTTGAATAAATCAATGTTTGTACGGAAACCTTGATTTCAAAAGAAGCAGATCTCGCAATCAGATCAAGGTTTGCCATCAGCTCTTTCACGAGTGACAGATAAGATCGGTTTTAGGTCATGCTGAGTCCAGCATATCTTTCCTTACCGCGGTAGGTCGTCTATTTCCATATTACTGGAAAGAAAGTTCAGTTGGCTGAATACTAACAGGGTTCAATAACCCACGTCTGAAATGATACTCACTAGCATGTTAGTAAACCATAATTCAGTCCTTCTTTTTTCATAAGGATGGTATGAATTCAGTTATTTCAGCTGTACAACAACTATAATTTCAGGTCTTTAGTGTTTTTTCAGTTGGCAGACATGACATAGGGTAGCATTAGCTACAATGCTATCACAGCACAATGACACATCTTTCTTAACGTATCGTCCAGTAACGCCTTCAGTTCATATTTTGCGTATTTTATGGGTCCTTAAATCCAAGAAACCTGTTTTAAGTGGTTTGGGTTTCACATATGCTGTTTTAATAATGCTGCTTTAATTTGTGACAGACATAAGTGACTGACATAGGGACATAAAGAACCTCAGTGAACTGGAATAAGGGAAGAAACGTTTTTCTGAAAAATAAAATAAATCCTGTTTCCTTTAAGGATGACCTTCACCTTTTCCAAACTTTTTTGACATATTTATATCCCTTCAAACTTTTAAGCGCTACTATTAGTCAGTTGTACATCATTATTGAACTGAAATTTGCAATGCTAAACAACTGCTGTCTATATTAAACCCTTTGAAGCTGGGATTAAGTTATATAGGCCTACAATTGCATTGATTTGGATAGGACTAAGGATGTGAATTAGTTTCGTCTGGTTGATGTCCTGACTGACAGAAGGCTATAGATTTTCTCTGAACCATACGTGCAGCAGATTGCATAAAGCAGAACAGTCCAAGGATTATAATTTCCCTCCAAACAAACGGACATGTTGCTAAACCCTTCTATGGGACTATCTCGCAGCTGTTGGGTAAAATAACGGATTAAACGGTACACATTAAGGAAGGAAATTAAGATAATGTTTTGGTTGTTAATTAATTAATAGTTTATTAATAATTATCACTATTACAATATCCCAAATATAAAAGTAATAATAATAATACATATTGTTATTATTTCTTTCATTATAGTAGTTAGCCTATAGATAAAAGATGAATAGTAGGTAGAAGATGATAGTTATAGAAGAAAAATAAAATATAAGCCATTTTGTTTTTATTTATAGGCCTATGTTTGAGAACACTTTCAACTCATTATGTAAACTAGAAAATGTCGTAAGCCAATATTTTTAAAGCAGGAATTGTCCATAGACAGACTTTAAAAGCTGAACATGGCGGGCCACAGGTGCGTGTGACAGTGACACTATTGGACCTCGACCCTCGGTGTACAGTACAGCTAATCTAACTCTGGAGGAGCAGCCCGGGCACAGAAGCACAATAAACACCGTACCTTTTCACACGACACTCCATCGCACTGCACACGTTTCTCCAGGGTATTAAAAAGCGAGCGGACGGACTCCTCCGTCAGATGCTCTCCTCCCGGCGACACCTCACCGACCACGTCTGTGTAAGCATCCTCTATACCCGGCTGTGTACAAGGCGCTCCACCGATACAGACGAATAACACCACGGCGCGAACAAGCAACGGGTGAGACAACATTGTTTCAAAGTAGAAAAAGAAAAATAACAACAATCGTGGAATTAATTGGTTACAATTGTGTTGGATTCCCAGACGAAGCTGGACTTTCACTGACATCCAAGCGCGAGCGCCTGCAGTACAAGCTGAGCCATAACGTTATCAGTTTTAAGAGACTTGAGTGCACTTGGCTCTCTTTTCTGATTGGCCGAGACGTGGCTCTTGGCGGTCGACTGTACGCGGAAGTCGGTTGGGGAACGTCTCATCTAAAGACTGACATCATGGCTGGTGGCTGACATCAGTGTAGTCAGCGTTTGCGTTATCTCCCTTTCACTGACATCGCAGTCACGCTGATAGTTTTCGCAGTCACGCTGATAGTTTAGAATAATTTCGAATCATGTTATAGGAAAAAGTTGAGATGTATAAGGCCACAATGAACATAAGAAGTATAAAAACAACAAATACTAAGATAGTTCATGATCCAGGCTTGTTGGGCCTAGGGTTCTCTAAATTAGAGTACTAAGAAGCCAACTAAATTATGAATAAGTCATTATTTTTATAAGCAGTGAAATAAACAAATCAGAACCTACTTTAAACAGGTGGGCACAGTAGAGTTAACCGGGACGCAGGGGGGCCAAGAAGAAGGCAGGGGCGGGTTGGGTTGATCTTCATATCAAAGAAGTGTTATGGAGAAAAACGATTGCATATGCATTCAAGTCAGTTATATTATTTCACAATATCGCACATTGAAGACAGAAGATTCTGGCTTTTTTAATCAAGGTTAACTGTGGAATATGTCGACATAAACACAAATTATATCACTTTTATTCACTTAATTATTTTATCGCATTACTACATTGTCGCGTGAGAATGAGGATATTTTGATAGTTTTGTTTTGTCATATTTGCACGCGAAGGTGGACCAAACATTCTTTAATGGATCAAAACTGTCTGAAGCTAGACAATGAGAACTATTGCAACACATGAGAAAACAAATGAATTGTTGATCACGTGACCCTTTCAGGGTTTGTATGGGTAATCAAAGTCAATATCGCATTTCATTCGTGACATCTACACTGCTCCTCCTTCCATGGTGCTTACATTCCAGCGAGTCAAAAATTGACACCGTTAAGAAAGTGTAGCATGCTAAACACAAAGTCTCTGACAGATTCACCTCGGACACAACACTGTATTGTTTTCCACGGGTTGTTCAAATTACATCAATATGATTTTATATGGATGGCTATGTTGTCAGGCTTTATTTCCTGAACAACCTGTACCTACTTACTTACTGGAAACTTTCTTGAGGTACACATGGCTAAAAATAACACTAATTTTCTTTTAGGAGAACAGGTGTCTACTTTATCTTTCTTATTAAACGTAAGTAAGGTTCTCTTTGTGAGAGCAAAAATCCACTAAACCCCCAATATACATATTTTTGATAATGCTATGACCTCAACACTAAATTATCTATTACCACAAATGTTTTCATCCCCAAGTCCTTGAGACATTGTTTGCATTGTTTACCTGTTTTTGTACGTGTTATGTATTAAGCCATGTTATGTTTCCTTTTGCACAGCATATATATATTAACGCTGTCCAAAGTGAAGATAAGCAAGAAGAGCGCGGATAGAAGCAGAGATAACCAAAGATCTGTTGGTTCGCACATTTTAGCAAGAAGCCTACTCCTACTCCTACATTAAAGGGTGTTCTGTGTTCTGGGTGTTCTGTCCAGAACTCAGCTGCACGCCTCCTCACTGGTACCCGCTCCAGAGAACACATCACACCTGTCCTCCGTGAACTCCATTGGCTTCCAATTAAACACAGAATCAACTTCAAAATCTTACTCATCACCTACAAGGCCCTCAACAGCCTAGCCCCCCCCCTACCTTGCCAACCTCCTCCATCACCACGCCCCCTCTCGATTCCTCAGGTCCATCTCTACCAACCTGCTTCAAGTTCCACGGACTTAGCGCCGGCCTTGGGGTGATCGGGCCATCTCAGTTGCTGCCCTCACCCTTTGGAATTCACTCCCCTCCCACATCAAAGTCTCTCCAACCCTCTCTTCTTTCAAATCTGCACACAAAACATACCTTTTTACACTAGCCTTCCCCACCTAACTCCCACCTTATTCTTCATGTTTAACCTCTGTTTTTCTTTTATTCCTAGTCTGTCTTACATAGCTTTGATAGGGCAATATGTAAAGCGTCTTCGAGTACCATATTAAGCGCTATATGCATTTAATTTATTATTATTATTATTATTATTATTATTATTATTAAAGGACTATATCAGTTGTTTACCATTGTTGTTCTTTAATGCTGGAAACCCTAAATAATATAGAATTAAAGTGAACCACTGACACAGATTCTATAGAATGCTAGGCCCTTTTGAATTTCTTAGTTCTAATCTCCATTCAACAGAGTATTAATAATACGATACAAATAGAATTCCACATTGACCTTCTTATTAAAGAAACATACAGAGGAATCAGTCCATCTTCACAAAAACATCAGCTACCAATATAATTATCCAAACAGTGGACCGATGTTTGCGTTTCTGTCAGATGTTTAGTGAAACCAGGAGATCCAATTGCAATGGTTTGATCCCCCAGTCTGGCATTAACTAATTAATGCAGATTTAATATTCATTGATTGAGTAAATCAGATGATTCAGTCATCTTACTATTACCATCATGATATTGTCACTATAGGTTTTTTTTATAATTTTTTCTGGCAAAGCTAAATTATTTGTACATGTAGTTGTTGCAAGGGTCATATTTTATCAAATGAAACTACCAAATGTCAGTATAAGGCTTACATTTTCACTTGTCAGTGAAATGAGTCACAGGTTGTGTGTGTGTGTGTGTGTGTGTGTGTGTGTGTGTGTGTGTGTGTGTGTGTGTGTGTGTGTGTGTGTGTGTGTGTGTGTGTGTGTGTGTGTGTGTGTGTGTGTGTGTGTGTGTGTGTGTGTGTGTGTGTTGGTGAGTGGAGGAATAGCATGTGTCTTATATACTAAACCACCAGGTGGTGCTGTAACTTTGTGTGTTAGGTTAGGATTCCTTATCCGAGAGCAGAGACAAGTGATTATTTTAGTCGTCATACCGTGTTTTCTGGCCTCCTGCAGAGCGTGGGTTCTGCTGTATCTGTTCCAGAGACGGGGTAGTATTCTGTTTCGGATCGGCTGACGATCCTTAGTTCATGAACTCAGACACGCACGCACACACACACACACACACACACACTTGCAGTGTGGGACCCTAGACACCTGCTTCTCCAACACGCACACATACACACACTGGCCTGTTGGAAGCCATAGGCAGCCTATGCTGATTAGTTCACTGTTTCAAGCCGAGTGCACACACACTACGCGGGTCCAAACCATAGCTCTCTCTCACTCACACACACACACACACACACACACACACACACACACACACACACACACACACACACACTACCCTACGCTGGAGCCCACGCACACTGCCATGGCTGGGAAAACCCTGAGTCTTCTAATCCTTTTGTCCAGTGACCTGTTTTACACACACACACACACACACACACACACACACACACACACACACACATTCACACGTGTTATGACTTGTCTGTCATTGCAATGTGGGGACGTTCTCATCACATGTGTTCATCAGGTCTGTGGTGGAGTGACTCACTGTCATTTAAACCTGTGGACGTTCCTGTGCACATCAACAAGGCATAATCACTAATACATTTGCATAACGCACACAGACACACACGCACACGCACACGCACACGCACACACACTCATTCACAGACGGCCTCTATTGAATGTGACTGCTCTCTTTCTTCACATAAGTACTCGGTACTCTCAGTGTGAAACATTCAATACACTACATCGGTACTACACACTGAGTGGTGCTGCTCACGGCTCACGTTGTCTGTTCACAGAGATTTACAGTTTCAAATTCTGGTTGGAGGACACAAGAGGATCTGTGAGAAAAATCATTTCACTAATCTATTTAACTCACCCAGATACCTCCCATCCTTTGTGTCTCTCTTCCCCTCTCTATTTCTTTCTTCCTTTTGTCTCTCGCTGCCCATTCTTAGATTCCCCCCTTCCTCTCCCCCCCACTCTCTTTCTCTATCCACCCATGCTCTCTATCTATCCTTCCCCCCCCTCTCTCTCTCTTTATCTCCCCCACTTTCTTTCTCTCACCCCCCACGCTCTCTTCTCCTCTCTCTCTCCATCCCCCTCCTGCATTCTCACCCCTCCCCCTCTCTCTCTCTCTCTCTCTCTCTCTCTCTCTCTCTCTCTCTCTCTCTCTCTCTCTCTCTCTCTCTCTCTCTCTCTCTCTCTCTCTCTCTCTCTCCTGTGTTTCCTCCTCTACTTCCTGGTTGGTCATAGTTATCCTTCCCCTCTCTTCATGGGCTTTAGCGTTTCCATTACAGAAATAAAACCATGGTGGCTAATCCACTTATACTGTATGTCCCTGGACACACACACACACACACACACACACACACACACACACACACACACACACGCACGCACGCACGCACGCACGCACGCACGCGCGCGCGCGCAAGCACACACACATTCACAGCTATACAGGCGCGCGCGCAAGCACACACACACACACACACACACACACACACACACACACACACACACACACACACACACACACACACACACACACAAACACAGAAATCGATGCACGCAAAAACCAACAACTGGTAATCTCTCCAGGCGATTTCCTGCGGAGATAAACATCCTACAGATTTAAAGGAGACGTGAACATTCCTCATGTTCTCAAACATCTCTTTCTTCCCTTTAAAGATCTCTACATTTATCTACACTATCTATATCTATTTCTCTTTCTCTTTCTCTCTGTCTCTCTATCTATCCATATATCTAGATGCCTTATGAAATATCATTAATATATCCTTCTAGAGTAGACCCACAGTAATCCAATGTATATTTAGTGTGAACTGTTCTGCTGTGATCTTATCTCTCGTGGCCTTCTTCCAGACTCTTCTCTGCCTCCTCCACTCCTCTATCCTACTCTCCTCTCGCCTCTCTCCTCCTCTCTGCTTCTCTCTCCTCCCCCTCTCCCCTCTCCTCCTCCTCTCCTCCTCTCCTCCTCTCCTCCCTCCTCTACCATCTCCTCCTCCTCCTCCTCTCCCCTCTCTTCCTTCTCCTCCCCTCTCCTCTCTCCTCCTCTCCCCTCTTCTCCTCCTCTCCCCTCTCTTCCTCCTCCTCTCTCCTCCAGCGCTATGTATCCTCCTTGGTGGGAGTTTGCGGGGAAGCTTCTCCATGTGGCTGTGCAGACCCTCTGTCAATCGGCCTGAGAAAGTGTCTCAGTATGGGGCACCTGCATCACTCGCACACACGCACGCACGCATGCACGCACCCACACACACACACACGCACACGCACACGCACACACCAGGTGATCGCAATGATGCTCTGTGGGGTGCCTCTTATAAGAGCACTCCAGCAGCTGGGGCGCTGTATAGGAGGCCCTGCGTACAGCAGGCTGGTGAAGGGATGTCGAGTGTGGCGTCCAGGGCCCTGGAGTGGCTGTCAGGGCCCGGGGATGTCAGTGAGGCTTCTCCTAGTGGTGGTGGTGATGGGTGTACAGTACACAGCTCTAATGTATCTTCCGGGACTTTGTACCGAGGCCTATATGATACTTTTAAACCTCTACTGTACTTATGTACTTGTATAGTTACAATGAGTAGTGTGTGTGTGTGTGTGTGTGTGTGTGTGTGTGTGTGTGTGTGTGTGTGTGTGTGTGTGTGTGTGTGTGTGTGTGTGTGTGTGTGTGTGTGTGTGTGTGTGTGTGATTACAACATATAGCGTTTAATAGCAGTTTGAAAGATCCTCTACATTTGACTAATTGAGGTAATTAATTATTGAATTAGAAGAATTTCTTTGTGCAGCTTGTTTAAAAGGCCAGTTGCACCGACTCATTTGCGAGGAATTCCCACGCGTCTTTATACATGTCCGACATGCATCGATAGGTAGGGGAAGGTCCTTTCCCTCCCCTACCGGAAAGATCTTCTGTATTTGTGTTTAAGTGTGTGCATCTTTGTTTGAGATATGTGTGTTATCCGAAGTCCTCGTCCCCTTTTGTTCATGGGACCCTTCACGTTCTAAAATAGCCCTTCAATTCAAGCATTTGCACCTGACTTTTTGCCGAGACATTGTTACAGGGGAAACTATTTTACACTTTTACACTTGTGACCTTGCTATATCCTAAGAAGCCATAATTGCTTCATAGCTAATGACATACCACACAGGCCCAGAGGGACCCCAGAGTTAATTGTAACAAACCAAACGTGCTCATCTGTCTTTTCATTATCCAAATAGATGGAACACAGGAGGCAACATGTGAATCGGACAAACAAAGAGTCTCTCCAATTCCAATTGATTTAACTTTGAAATCAGTGGATTTTGGAAGAACTGCTTGTGACTGTGCTTTGTTTGAATCTGGGTTAATTTGCATTATAAATACTTATGCAAATATTATATTTCTATTAACTAACTATTGTTTGAGAAGAAAAAGGAATCAATGCATTGTGTGTGTGTCTGTGTGTGCGTGATCTTGCCAATGTTTGTGTGTATCTGACAAATTGTGTTTGTGCCTGTGTGTATCTGCTTGTGTGTGTGTGTGTGTGTCTGCGTGTATGTGTGTGTTTGTGCGTGCGTTTCTGCGTGTGTGTCTGTGTGCGCGTAGTGATCTGTGCGTTCCATTTGGTCACTTAAAAAGCCTCTTAATTTATGCTAAGTAGGCTATTTCTGAAAATACTCTTCAAAAGCCTTTTACACTCCCAGTGCAAATGCACACAGTCACACACAGACAGACACACACACACACTGCATATTGGTCAAATGTTAACGATTTATTAATTCAACGGTTTT
>NC_079433.1:7493402-7508402 GCF_026213295.1 Gadus chalcogrammus | reverse complement strand
TACCTAATAAAGCGTTGGAACACACCAGACCGGTAACCATAGCAACGCCGGTAAACAAACCCCGCAAAGCCCAATCCCTACGAGAGCTCCCCGATGTAAGTTGCGCACTTTCCTTGCACATCTTTCCATTTCGTTAGTAGCGTACGTCTTGAGTCCCCATGACTGTATGATGCACGGCTCTAATGAAAAGCGACAAATTAAAAGACACCGATATGCAGTCCCTCACCCTTTTCCTTTCCTCCCCCAGGAATCCATCTGTGCCGCCCAGTTGATCACAGAGGACGACGGCTTGGGTCGGCTGGCCCACACGTTGCAGGTCTTGGTGGACCTCGCGCCGACTGCTGCCAGCCACCGCCGCGCTAGCAGACCGGAGCCGCTAGGGGCGGACAGGCTAAGCACTGCTCCATCCTTCTCTTAGCTCCATGTCGTCCACTGATTTTGCTGTCATCCAAAGGTCCAAAATGGTACCCCAAAAAAATCAATGAAACACTTGGTTTGTAATCATTGGTTGTTGAAAGTGAAAGATGGATTTCTTCCGTGTTTACAAGTAAAAACAGGCGTTTAGTTCGATTTTTTTTGTTTTCAAGTAGGCCTACATAAATTATGCACATGGCAAGTGGAAGTCGAGCAACTTGTTTTAAAGTTGATTCATACTTTTTTTTAACTTTAAAAAAATGTTTTCTCGTCAAACATCTAATTATCATGCAATTGTTCATACGGCATCATCATTATCATTATCGGCATTATCCCGACCAACAATAACAGCATATGATTGCACTGAATCCATCAAAAAAGCATGTATTTTCAATCTTTGTCAGTTCCATTCCCTGTCGCAGCGGTGAGTGCTCTTGGATGGCAGTGCTCGAGACTGGGGTTCAAGTCCTGGCACACTCGATCATTCGGCCTGAGCGTCATGTGCTCTTGAGTGACAAACATTATTCAGACCAAGATTGGGTGAGTGACAGAGTGAAGATTAAGCTTACTACCATGTGTATTTAATGTCATCTGTAACCTCTCTATGACATCAAATCATGTAAAAGCCCTACTTTGGGCGGTCTCCACAGGAACCAGACGATTTCATGAGCCTAACATTGTGAAGTTATTCATAAGGTAAAGTATAACTTTCAACTTTACCCAGGCCTGTGACTCCATGGTGCAGTGGAGCAAGCACACGACTCTAGGCCCTGGAGTTCTGAGTTCAAGTCCCGTCAGTATGTCCCCATTGAACTTTTTATTTAAATTTTTTTAAGGGAAGGGGGGGGGGGGAACTTTACTTTCATCACTTTTTTCTTCTACAATAATGTGTCCTACTAAAAAATGAGCAAGATGCCTTTGGTTCTGGACGGATGAGCCCCTTCCGACCTGCAGGACTTCATTATTCCGTTTCGTCCTCCTCGACCCCTCCGTCCATCAACAGCGTGTCTTCTTTCAATCCCCGTTTATCCATATATCCAAAGCCGAAACTCATTGCAAACATTTTGTTCATCCGTTTGTCCGAGGAAATACAACACCAGCAACTCTCACAAATGACCAATGGAAATAATTCTCTGCACAATTTTGAATTGTGTTTAAATATGCTACAGTGGTCATTTGTTTAGCCAATTCATGTTAAACAATGAGGGTTTTGATTGACCCGACACGGCCCGCCGATTTTTCCCACCACTATCCTTGAGCCGGGTCGGGCCGGGTCGGGCCGGGTCGGGCCGGGTCTTTGATCGAGCGTTTGTGTTTTTTTTTGTTTTTGTTATCATTGCTTTATTGGCCTAATCTGAGGAGAAATCTATGCCATAAACAAAAAGTTTATTCGTTTGGTTCACGTGACGTCACTGTAGCTTTGCGCCGCCATCTTGACGACCGCACTCGGCACCAACAACAACACCTACGACAACAATCAAACAATGAGGATGCGCTCTTTTATTCTCTTTAGTGCAGGTAATGAAAGGTTCTGAAAGATGGCATATCCATGTAGCTTACTAATGAATAAAATGCATACAAAAAACGTTGACATATGACCCACTATGTTCTGCTCCATATACCCAATGTTGACAACGTCCCAGCCAAAGAGTATTGGTATTAATACCTCATTCATTGTCCAAAATAATCCATGATAATTCAAATCGGGTTTTGTTGTGGGTACAAAATTAATCTTGAAGAAAACTCGTCCCAAGCGTCCCCGGCGAAATTATCGCCTATGATTTTATGACTGCTTTAAACGATCAATGATGTTCCGCTGTCTTAATGGTGCATTGTTAAGTTTGGAGGTTAACACTCTAAACAGCTCAGGTCCGAATCCCCGCAAAATCGTCGACAGGGGTGCCACTGTCGTATTTTATTGGTCAACATGGAAAAAACATGTCGTCTTGAAAAAAAACACAAGGGGTAACACTGTTGTTTTATATATGTCATCATGAAAAAAAAACATAAGGGGTAACACTGTTGTTTTTCTTTGGTCGTCATGAAAAAAAACCTAAGGGGTAACAATGTCGTTTTTTATTGGTCGTCATGAAAAAAAACATAAGGGGTAACACTGTGTTTTTTTATTGGTCTTCATGAAAAAAAACATAAGGGGTAACAATGTCGTTTTTTATTGGTCGTCATGAAAAAAACATAAGGGGTAACACTGTTGTTTTTCATTCGTTGTCATAAAAAAAAACACAAGGGGTAACACTGTTGTTTTTTATTGGTCGTCATGAAAGAAAACATAGGGGGTAACACTGTTGTTTTCTATTGGTCGTCATGAAAAAAAACATAGGGGGTAACACTGTTGTTTTTCTTTGGTCGTCATGAAAAAAACCACAAGGGGTAACAGTGTTGTTTTTTATTGGTCGTCTTGAAAAAAAACACGAGGGGTAACACTGTTGTTTTATATTGGTTGTCATGAAAAAAAACATAGGGGGTAACACTGTTGTTTTACTTTGGTCTTCATGAAAAAAACCACAAGGGGTAACACTGTCGTTTTTTATTGGTCGTCATGAAAAAAAACATAAGGGGTAACACTGTTGTTTTATATTGGTCGTCATGAAAAAAAACATAGGGGGTAACACTGTTGTTTTTCTTTGGTCGTCATGAAAAAAACCACAAGGGGTAACACTGTCGTTTTTTATTGGTCGTCATGAAAAAAAACATAAGGGGTAACACTGTTGTTTTTTATTGGTCGTCATGAAAAAAAACATAAGGGGTAACACTGTTGTTTTTTATTGGTCTTCATGAAAAAAAACATAAGGGGTAACACTGTTGTTTTTTCTTGGTCGTCATGAAAAAAAAACATAAAGGAGTAACACTGCTATCTTTGTCAAATAAAATATAAGGGGTAACACTGTCGTTTTTTATTGGTTGTCATGAAAAAAAACATAAGGAAAATAATATAAATATACACATACATTTTTATGTCATGTATATCCTCTATATTGATGATTGATTATTGTGTATTGTCATCGCCTCAGTGGTGCAGTGGAGTGCACTCTGCCTAACCCACTGTGGCTCAATTTCTGTGGAAAACACAATATCTATAAATTGAAACATAATGCTTTCATGTCTTTTCCACTGTCATATATAACCTCAGACTTTAATCAATTATAAATCTCAGTGGGAAGTGGAGAGAGCTGTGAGCTAACCCCCTGGAGACCGGGGTTCAAGTACGGTTGATGACTTCTGTTGTAAGACTCTTATCTCTATTTCATGCAAATTATAAAGTCAAGTACTACCTTTGTGATGACTTTTTCTGCTGTCTTGATGGTGCATTGTTAAGTTTGGAGGTTAATGCTCTAAACAGCTCAAGTTCGAATCCCCGCAAAATCGTCGACAGGGGTGCCACTGTTGAATTTTATTGGTCAACATGGAAAAAACATGCGGGGTAACTGTCGTTTTTTATATGTCATCATGAAAAAAAACATAAGGGGTAACACTGTCGGTTTTTATTGGTCGTCTTGAAAAAAAGCACAAGGGGTAACACTGTTGTTTTATATATGTCATCATGAAAAAAAACATAAAGGGTAACACTGTTGTTTTTCTTTGGTCGTCATGAAAAAAAACACATGGGGTAACACTGTCGTTTTTTATTGGTCGTCATGAAAAAAAACATAAGGGGTAACACTGTTGTTTTTTATTGGTCTTCATGAAAAAAAACATAAGGGGTAACACTGTTGTTTTTCATTCGTTGTCATAAAAAAAAACACAAGGGGTAACACTGTTGTTTTTTATTGGTCGTCATGAAAGAAAACATAGGGGGTAACACTGTTGTTTTCTATTGGTCGTCATGAAAAAACACATAGGGGGTAACACTGTTGTTTTTCTTTGGTCGTCATGAAAAAAACATAGGGGGTAACACTGTTGTTTTTTATTGGTCGTCATGAAAAGAAACATAGGGGGTAACACTGTTGTTTTTTTATTGGTCGTCATGAAAAAAAACATAGGGGGTAACACTGTAATTTTTTTCTTGGTCGTCATGAAAAAAAACATAGTTTCAGAAATACGTTCAGCATCTACCACCGGGTTTGCGCTGGCACAGTGGTTAGCACTGCTGCCTCAATGCATCAAGGTCCCCGGTTCAAACCCGGTGGGGGTCGGTCTATATATCTCCCCGTGTGGAGCCTGTCTCTCTCTCTCTCTCCCCGTGTGGAGCCTGTCTCTCTCTGTCTCCCCGTGTGGAGCCTGTCTCTCTCTCTCTCTCCCCGTGTGGAGCCTGTCTCTCTCTCTCTCCCCGTGTGGAGCCTGTCTCTGTCTCTCTCCCCGTGTGGAGCCTGTCTCTCTCTCCCCGTGTGGAGCCTGTCTCTCTCTCTCTCCCCGTGTGGAGCCTGTCTCTCTCTCCCCGTGTGGAGCCTGTCTCTGTCTCTCTCCCCGTGTGGAGCCTGTCTGTCTCTCTCCCCATGTCCATTTTTTATTGGTCGTCAAGAAAAAAAACATAAGGGGTCACACTGTTGTTTTTTATTGGTCGTCATGCAAAAAAACATAAGGGGTAACACTGTTGTTTTTTATTGGTCGACATGAAAAAAAACATAAGGGGTAACACTGTTGATTTTTATTGGTCGTCATGAAAAAAAACATAAGGGTCACACTGTTACTTTTATTGGTCGTCAAGAAAAAAAACATAAGGGGTCACACTGTTGTTTTTTATTGGTCGTCATGCAAAAAAACATAAGGGGTAACACTGTTGTTTTTTATTGGTCATCATGAAAAAAAACATAAGGGGTAACACTGTTGTTTTTTATTGGTCGTCATGAATAAAAACATAAGGGATAACACTGTTGTTTTTTATCGGTGGTCATGAAAAAAAACATAAGGGGTAACACTGTTGTTTTTTTTATTGGTCGTCATGAAAAAAAACATAAGGGGTAAGACTGTTCCTTTTTTATTGGTCGTCATGAAAAAAAACATAAGGGGTCACACTGTTGTTTTTTATTGGTCGTCATCAAAAAAACATAAGGGGTAACACTGTTGTTTTTTATTGGTCGACATGAAAAAAACATAAGGGGTAACACTGTTGTTTTTTATTGGTCGTCATGAAAAAAAACATAAGGGGTAACACTGTTACTTTTATTGGTCGTCAAGAAAAAAAACATAAGGGGTCACACTGTTGTTTTTTATTGGTCGTCATGCAAAAAAACATAAGGGGTAACACTGTTGTTTTTTATTGGTCATCATGAAAAAAAACATAAGGGGTAACACTGTTGTTTTTTATTGGTCGTCATGAATAAAAACATAAGGGATAACACTGTTGTTTTTTATCGGTGGTCATGAAAAAAAACATAAGGGGTAACACTGTTGTTTTTTTTATTGGTCGTCATGAAAAAAAACATAAGGGGTAAGACTGTTCCTTTTTTATTGGTCGTCATGAAAAAAAACATAAGGGGTAACACTGTTGTTTTTTATTGGTCGTCATGAATAAAAACATAAGGGGTAACACTGTTGTTTTTTATTGGTGGTCATGAAAAAAAACACTGTTGTTTTTTTTATTGGTTGTCATGAAAAAAAACATAAGGGGTAACACTGTTGTTTTTTATTGGTCGTCATGAAAAAAAACATGGTGGGTAACACTGTTGTTTTTTATTGGTCGTCATGAAAAAAAAACATAAGGGGTAACACTGTTGGTTTTTATTGGTCGTCATGAAAAAAAAACACAAGGGGTAACACTGTCGTTTTTTATTGGTCGTCATGAAAAAAAACACAAGGGGTAACACTGTCGTTTTTTATTGGTAGGCATGAAAAAAAACATAGGGGTAACACTGTTGTTTTTTATTGGTCGTCATGAAAAAAAACATAAGGGGTAACACTGTTGTTTTTCATTGGTCGTCATGAAAAAAAACACAAGGGGTAACACTGTTGTTTTTTATTGGTCATCATGAAAAAAACCATAAGGGGTAACACTGTTGTTTTTCATTGGTCGTCATGAAAAAAAACACAAGGGGTAACAGTGTCGTTTTTTATTGGTCGGCATGAAAAAAACCACAATGGGTAACACTGTTGTTTTTTATTGGTCGTCATGAAAAAAAACACAAGGGGTAACACTGTTGTTTTTTATTGGTCGTCATGAAAAAAAACACAAGGGGTAACAATGTCGTTTTTTATTGGTCGGCATGAAAAAAAAAAAAGGGGTAACACTGTTGTTTTTTATTGGTCGTCATGAAAAAAAACATAGGGGGTAACACTGTCGTTTTTTATTGGTCGTCATGAAAAAAAACATAGGGGGTAACACTGTTGTTTTTCTTTGGTCGTCATGAAAAAAACCACAAGGGGTAACACTGTCGTTTTTTATTGGTCGTCATGAAAAAAAACATAAGGGGTAACACTGTTGTTTTTTATTGGTCGTCATGAAAAAAAACATAAGGGGTAACACTGTTGTTTTTTATTGGTCTTCATGAAAAAAAACATAAGGGGTAACACTGTTGTTTTTTCTTGGTCGTCATGAAAAAAAAACATAAAGGAGTAACACTGCTATCTTTGTCAAATAAAATATAAGGGGTAACACTGTCGTTTTTTATTGGTTGTCATGAAAAAAAACATAAGGAAAATAATATAAATATACACATACATTTTTATGTCATGTATATCCTCTATATTGATGATTGATTATTGTGTATTGTCATCGCCTCAGTGGTGCAGTGGAGTGCACTCTGCCTAACCCACTGTGGCTCAATTTCTGTGGAAAACACAATATCTATAAATTGAAACATAATGCTTTCATGTCTTTTCCACTGTCATATATAACCTCAGACTTTAATCAATTATAAATCTCAGTGGGAAGTGGAGAGAGCTGTGAGCTAACCCCCTGGAGACCGGGGTTCAAGTACGGTTGATGACTTCTGTTGTAAGACTCTTATCTCTATTTCATGCAAATTATAAAGTCAAGTACTACCTTTGTGATGACTTTTTCTGCTGTCTTGTTGGTGCATTGTTAAGTTTGGAGGTTAATGCTCTAAACAGCTCAAGTTCGAATACCCGCAAAATCGTCGACAGGGGTGCCACTGTTGAATTTTATTGGTCAAAATGGAAAAAACATGCGGGGTAACTGTCGTTTTTTATATGTCATCATGAAAAAAAACATAAGGGGTAACACTGTCGGTTTTTATTGGTCGTCTTGAAAAAAAGCACAAGGGGTAACACTGTTGTTTTATATATGTCATCATGAAAAAAAAACATAAAGGGTAACACTGTTGTTTTTCTTTGGTCGTCATGAAAAAAAACACATGGGGTAACACTGTCGTTTTTTATTGGTCGTCATGAAAAAAAACATAAGGGGTAACACTGTTGTTTTTTATTGGTCTTCATGAAAAAAAACATAAGGGGTAACACTGTTGTTTTTCATTCGTTGTCATAAAAAAAAACACAAGGGGTAACACTGTTGTTTTTTATTGGTCGTCATGAAAGAAAACATAGGGGGTAACACTGTTGTTTTCTATTGGTCGTCATGAAAAAACACATAGGGGGTAACACTGTTGTTTTTCTTTGGTCGTCATGAAAAAAAACATAGGGGGTAACACTGTTGTTTTTTATTGGTCGTCATGAAAAGAAACATAGGGGGTAACACTGTTGTTTTTTTATTGGTCGTCATGAAAAAAAACATAGGGGGTAACACTGTAATTTTTTTCTTGGTCGTCATGAAAAAAAACATAGTTTCAGAAATACGTTCAGCATCTACCACCGGGTTTGCGCTGGCACAGTGGTTAGCACTGCTGCCTCAATGAATCAAGGTCCCCGGTTCAAACCCGGTGGGGGTCGGTCTATATATCTCCCCGTGTGGAGCCTGTCTCTCTCTCTCTCTCCCCGTGTGGAGCCTGTCTCTCTCTGTCTCCCCGTGTGGAGCCTGTCTCTCTCTCTCTCTCCCCGTGTGGAGCCTGTCTCTCTCTCTCTCCCCGTGTGGAGCCTGTCTCTGTCTCTCTCCCCGTGTGGAGCCTGTCTCTCTCTCTCTCCCCGTGTGGAGCCTGTCTCTGTCTCTCTCCCCGTGTGGAGCCTGTCTGTCTCTCTCCCCATGTCCATTTTTTATTGGTCGTCAAGAAAAAAAACATAAGGGGTCACACTGTTGTTTTTTATTGGTCGTCATGCAAAAAAACATAAGGGGTAACACTGTTGATTTTTATTGGTCGTCATGAAAAAAAACATAAGGGGTAACACTGTTACTTTTATTGGTCGTCAAGAAAAAAAACATAAGGGGTCACACTGTTGTTTTTTATTGGTCGTCATGCAAAAAAACATAAGGGGTAACACTGTTGTTTTTTATTGGTCATCATGAAAAAAAACATAAGGGGTAACACTGTTGTTTTTTATTGGTCGTCATGAATAAAAACATAAGGGATAACACTGTTGTTTTTTATCGGTGGTCATGAAAAAAAACATAAGGGGTAACACTGTTGTTTTTTTTATTGGTCGTCATGAAAAAAAACATAAGGGGTAAGACTGTTCCTTTTTTATTGGTCGTCATGAAAAAAAACATAAGGGGTAACACTGTTGTTTTTTATTGGTCGTCATGAATAAAAACATAAGGGGTAACACTGTTGTTTTTTATTGGTGGTCATGAAAAAAAACACTGTTGTTTTTTTTATTGGTCGTCATGAAAAAAAACATAAGGGGTAACACTGTTGTTTTTTATTGGTCGTCATGAAAAAAAACATAAGGGGTAACACTGTTCCTCTTTTTATTGGTCGTCATGAAAAAAAACATAAGGGGTAACACTGTTCCTTTTTTTATTGGTCGTCATGAAAAAAAACATAAGGGGTAACACTGTTGTTTTTTATTGGTCGTCATGAATAAAAACATAAGGGGTAACACTGTTCCTTTTTTTATTGGTCGTCATGAAAAAAAACATAAGGGGTAACACTGTTGTTTTTTATTGGTCGTCATGAAAAAAAACATAAGGGGTAACACTGTTGTTTTTTATTGGTCGTCATGAAAAAAAATACGTTCAGCCGCTACCACCGGGTTTGCGCTGGCACAGTGGTTAGCACTGCTGCCTCAATGCAACATGGTCCCCGGTTCAAACCCGGCGGGGGTCGGTCTTTCTATCTCCCCGTGTGAAGCCTGTCTCTCTCTCCCGTGTGGAGCCTGTCTGTCTCTCTTCCCATGTCCATTTTTTATTGGTCGTCATGAAAAAAAACATAAGGGGTCACACTGTTGTTTTTTATTGGTCGTCATGAAAAAAAACATAAGGGGTCACACTGTTGTTTTTTATTGGTCGTCATGAAAAAAAACATAAGGGGTAACACTGTTGTTTTTCTTTGGTCGTCATGAAAAAAAACACATGGGGTAACACTGTCGTTTTTTATTGGTCGTCATGAAAAAAAACATAAGGGGTCACACTGTTGTTTTTTATTGGTCGTCATGAAAAAAAACATAAGGGGTAACACTGTTGTTTTTCTTTGGTCGTCATGAAAAAAAACACATGGGGTAACACTGTCGTTTTTTATTGGTCGTCATGAAAAAAAACATAAGGGGTAACACTGTTGTTTTTTATTGGTCTTCATGAAAAAAAACATAAGGGGTAACACTGTTGTTTTTCATTCGTTGTCATAAAAAAAAACACAAGGGGTAACACTGTTGTTTTTTATTGGTCGTCATGAAAGAAAACATAGGGGGTAACACTGTTGTTTTCTATTGGTCGTCATGAAAAAACACATAGGGGGTAACACTGTTGTTTTTCTTTGGTCGTCATGAAAAAAAACATAGGGGGTAACACTGTTGTTTTTTATTGGTCGTCATGAAAAGAAACATAGGGGGTAACACTGTTGTTTTTTTATTGGTCGTCATGAAAAAAAACATAGGGGGTAACACTGTAATTTTTTTCTTGGTCGTCATGAAAAAAAACATAGTTTCAGAAATACGTTCAGCATCTACCACCGGGTTTGCGCTGGCACAGTGGTTAGCACTGCTGCCTCAATGCATCAAGGTCCCCGGTTCAAACCCGGTGGGGGTCGGTCTATATATCTCCCCGTGTGGAGCCTGTCTCTCTCTCCCCGTGTGGAGCCTGTCTCTCTCTCTCTCTCCCCGTGTGGAGCCTGTCTCTCTCTGTCTCCCCGTGTGGAGCCTGTCTCTCTCTCCCCGTGTGGAGCCTGTCTCTCTCTCTCTCTCCCCGTGTGGAGCCTGTCTCTGTCTCTCTCCCCGTGTGGAGCCTGTCTCTCTCTCCCCGTGTGGAGCCTGTCTCTCTCTCTCTCCCCGTGTGGAGCCTGTCTCTGTCTCTCTCCCCGTGTGGAGCCTGTCTGTCTCTCTCCCCATGTCCATTTTTTATTGGTCGTCAAGAAAAAAAACATAAGGGGTCACACTGTTGTTTTTTATTGGTCGTCATGCAAAAAAACATAAGGGGTAACACTGTTGTTTTTTATTGGTCGACATGAAAAAAAACATAAGGGGTAACACTGTTGATTTTTATTGGTCGTCATGAAAAAAAACATAAGGGTCACACTGTTACTTTTATTGGTCGTCAAGAAAAAAAACATAAGGGGTCACACTGTTGTTTTTTATTGGTCGTCATGCAAAAAAACATAAGGGGTAACACTGTTGTTTTTTATTGGTCATCATGAAAAAAAACATAAGGGGTAACACTGTTGTTTTTTATTGGTCGTCATGAATAAAAACATAAGGGATAACACTGTTGTTTTTTATCGGTGGTCATGAAAAAAAACATAAGGGGTAACACTGTTGTTTTTTTTATTGGTCGTCATGAAAAAAAACATAAGGGGTAAGACTGTTCCTTTTTTATTGGTCGTCATGAAAAAAAACATAAGGGGTCACACTGTTGTTTTTTATTGGTCGTCATGCAAAAAAACATAAGGGGTAACACTGTTGTTTTTTATTGGTCGACATGAAAAAAAACATAAGGGGTAACACTGTTGATTTTTATTGGTCGTCATGAAAAAAAACATAAGGGGTAACACTGTTACTTTTATTGGTCGTCAAGAAAAAAAACATAAGGGGTCACACTGTTGTTTTTTATTGGTCGTCATGCAAAAAAACATAAGGGGTAACACTGTTGTTTTTTATTGGTCATCATGAAAAAAAACATAAGGGGTAACACTGTTGTTTTTTATTGGTCGTCATGAATAAAAACATAAGGGATAACACTGTTGTTTTTATCGGTGGTCATGAAAAAAAACATAAGGGGTAACACTGTTGTTTTTTTTATTGGTCGTCATGAAAAAAAACATAAGGGGTAAGACTGTTCCTTTTTTATTGGTCGTCATGAAAAAAAACATAAGGGGTAACACTGTTGTTTTTTATTGGTCGTCATGAATAAAAACATAAGGGGTAACACTGTTGTTTTTTATTGGTGGTCATGAAAAAAAACACTGTTGTTTTTTTTATTGGTTGTCATGAAAAAAAACATAAGGGGTAACACTGTTGTTTTTTATTGGTCGTCATGAAAAAAAACATAAGGGGTAACACTGTTCCTTTTTTTATTGGTCGTCATGAAAAAAAACATAAGGGGTAACACTGTTCCTTTTTTTATTGGTCGTCATGAAAAAAAACATAAGGGGTAACACTGTTGTTTTTTATTGGTCGTCATGAATAAAAACATAAGGGGTAACACTGTTCCTTTTTTTATTGGTCGTCATGAAAAAAAACATAAGGGGTAACACTGTTGTTTTTTATTGGTCGTCATGAAAAAAAACATAAGGGGTAACACTGATGTTTTTTATTGGTCGTCATGAAAAAAAACATAAGGGGTCACACTGTTGTTTTTTATTGGTCGTCATGAAAAAAAACATAAGGGGTAACACTGTTGTTTTTTATTGGTCGTCATGAAAAAAAACATAAGGGGTAACACTGTTGTTTTTTATGGTTCGTCATGAAAAACAACATAAGGGGTAACACTGTTGTTTTTTATTGGTCATCATGAAAAAAAACATAAGGGGTAACACTGTTGTTTTTTATTGGTCGTCATGAATAAAAACATAAGGGGTAACACTGTTGTTTTTTATTGGTCGTCATGAAAAAAAACATAAGGGGTAACACTGTTGTTTTTTATTGGTCGTCATGAAAAAAAACATAAGGGGTAACACTGTTGTTTTTTATGGGTCGTCATGAAAAACAACATAAGGGGTAACACTGTTGTTTTTTATTGGTCGTCATGAAAAAAAACATAAGGGGTAACACTGTTGTTTTTTATTGGTCGTCATGAATAAAAACATAAGGGGTAACACTGTTGTTTTTTATTGGTCGTCATGAAAAAAAACATAAGGGGTAACACTGTTGTTTTTTATGGGTCGTCATGAAAAACAACATAAGGGGTAACACTGTTGTTTTTTATTGGTCATCATGAAAAAAACATAAGGGGTAACACTGTTCCTTTTTTTATTGGTCGTCATGAAAAAAAACATAAGGGGTAACACTGTTGTTTTTTATTGGTCGTCATGAATAAAAACATAAGGGGTAACACTGTTGTTTTTTATTGGTGGTCATGAAAAAAAACATAAGGGGTAACACTGTTGTTTTTTTTATTGGTCGTCATGAAAAAAAACATAAGGGGTAACACTGTTCCTTTTTTTATTGGTCGTCATGAAAAAAAACATAAGGGATAACACTGTTCCTTTTTTTATTGGTCGTCATGAAAAAAAACATGGTGGGTAACACTGTTGTTTTTTATTGGTCGTCATGAAAAAAAACACAAGGGGTAACACTGTCGTTTTTTATTGGTCGGCATGAAAAAAAACACAAGGGGTAACACTGTTGTTTTTTATTGGTCGTCATGAAAAAAAACATGGTGGGTAACACTGTTGTTTTTTATTGGTCGTCATGAAAAAAAAACATAAGGGGTAACACTGTTGGTTTTTATTGGTCGTCATGAAAAAAAAACACAAGGGGTAACACTGTCGTTTTTTATTGGTCGTCATGAAAAAAAACACAAGGGGTAACACTGTCGTTTTTTATTGGTAGGCATGAAAAAAAACATAGGGGTAACACTGTTGTTTTTTATTGGTCGTCATGAAAAAAAACATAAGGGGTAACACTGTTGTTTTTCATTGGTCGTCATGAAAAAAAACACAAGGGGTAACACTGTTGTTTTTTATTGGTCATCATGAAAAAAACCATAAGGGGTAACACTGTTGTTTTTCATTGGTCGTCATGAAAAAAAACACAAGGGGTAACAGTGTCGTTTTTTATTGGTCGGCATGAAAAAAACCACAATGGGTAACACTGTTGTTTTTTATTGGTCGTCATGAAAAAAAACACAAGGGGTAACACTGTTGTTTTTTATTGGTCGTCATGAAAAAAAACACAAGGGGTAACAATGTCGTTTTTTATTGGTCGGCATGAAAAAAAAAAAAGGGGTAACACTGTTGTTTTTTATTGGTCGTCATGAAAAAAAACATAGGGGGTAACACTGTCGTTTTTTATTGGTCGTCATGAAAAAAACATAAGGGGTAACACTGTTGTTTTTCATTCGTCGTCATGAAAAAAAACACAAGGGGTAACACTGTCGTTTTTTATTGGTCGGCATGTAAAAAAACACAAGGGGTATCACTGTTGTTTTTTATTGGTCGTCATGAAAAAAAACATAAGGGGTAACACTGTTGTTTTTTATTGGTCGTCATGAAAAAAAACATAGGGGGTAACACTGTTGTTTTTTATTGGTCGTCATGAAAAAAAACATAGGTGGTAACACTGTCGTTTTGTATTGGCCGTCATGAAAAAAAACACAAGGGGTAACACTGTCTTTTTTTATTGGTCGGCATGAAAAAAAACATAAGGGGTAACAATGATGTTTTTTATTGGTCGGCATGAAAAAAAACATAAGGGGTAACAATGTTGTTTTTTATTGGTCGTCATGAAAAAAAACACAAGGGGTAACACTGTCGTTTTTTATTGGTCGGCATGAAAAAAAACACAAGGGGTAACACTTGTTTTTGATTGGTCGTCATGAAAAAAAACATAGGGGGTAACACTGTTGTTTTTTATTGGTCGTCATGAAAAAAAACATAGGGGGTAACACTGTCGTTTTGTATTGGTCGTCATGAAAAAAAACACAAGGGGTAACACTGTCTTTTTTTATTGGTCGGAATGAAAAAAAACATAAGGGGTAACACTGATGTTTTTTATTGGTCGCCATGAAAAAAAACATAAGGGGTAACACTGTTGTTTTTTATTGGTCAGCATGAAAAAAAACACAAGGGGTAACACTGTTGTTTTTTATTGGTCGTCATGAAAAAAAACATGAGGGGTAACAATGTTGTTTTTTATTGGTCGTCATGTAAAAAAACATACGGGGTAACAATGTTGTTTTTTATTGGTCGTCATGAAAAAAAACACAAGGGGTAACACTGTCGTTTTTTATTGGTCGGCATGTAAAAAAACACAAGGGGTATCACTGTTGTTTTTTATTGGTCGTCATGAAAAAAAACATAAGGGGTAACACTGTTGTTTTTTTATTGGTCGTCATGAATAAAAACATAAGTGGCAACACTGTAGTTTTTTATTGGTCGTCATGAAAAAAAAGCTAAGGCTGTTGTCTTTGTCAAATAAAATATCAGTGTTGATGTACGATCCTAAGGACGTCGTCGTACGACAATTTAGGTA
>NC_079433.1:7480902-7483402 GCF_026213295.1 Gadus chalcogrammus | reverse complement strand
ACACACACACACACACACACACACACACACACACACACACACACACACACACACACACACACACACACACACACACACACACACACACCTAGAGCTTCAGAGGACGGTATCAGGTGCGGGGCAGCTGTTGACACAAGGCTGTTTAATAAGACCTCTCCCTGTTTGAATTAATGACCGACTCCTAGACCTCAACTCCCTGTCTCTCTGTCTCTCTCTGGAGAACAGCAATGTGTCTCCCGCCCCTCATGCACACTGATGACTGACTTTCACACTCAAAATGTAGATGAGGGAATATATAGCTGAGACGCGTGATTTGAGTCAATATAGTACCATGCAATGGTAATGAGTTGACTTTATACAGATAGAGTGGACTTTATACTGAGGATAGATCAATCACCTGCCCCATCTCTGCTGTATTGATCTGTTTGTTTGGCTCTCTATCTTTGTGTCCAGCAGTCTGTTTACCTGCTTGTCTAGTGAAGCGTTGTAAGCAACAGGATGATGTGTGTCCCAGAGCCAAATGGTTTAAACAAGAAAACTCTATATCAACATGTCTTTATTTAACCACATAAGGCATATTGAGATGACAAAATCCTTTTTCTCGAGAGTGTGCTTGCCAAGCACAGCAGTTACAGAAAGACAACATCAGACAAGATATGCAAAAGGGTTGAGAAAATTCTTAAAGACATTGACAGGTTGAAGAAATCCGCCTTAAACTCCTTCACCAATTATTTAAAAGCACCATTGCCTAATGTGTCCTCGAAATAAAGGGACGCGGCCATGTGGAAACGCATGCCAAATCATCAGACTGAAGTGATTGCCTTTTCCTGGTGGAACCAAAGCCAAAGCCAACATCGGATTCCCATTGAGGCTCAACACCATCATAAGACGAGGGAACAGATCCCTTTGCAAATTACCTAATGGCCCATGTGCACAAGATAATTTTCCCCGGCAATTATTACAAATCACTCCATGTCTCCGTACGGCGTGAACCATGATGGATTCCTCCGCTTTGGTTTTACATTACTTTTGCTCCGTCCTCTTCTCTCCAATCTAATCCGATGTTTTTGTGACGTCACAACTGTGGACTTGTCCTGTCTTTGTGTGTACTGGGAGCTGCCGCGGGATCTGGCATCTTGGACGCACCTTCAACGTTCTCCCTGAGAGTCTCATTATATTCTAATTCCTATCCGGGTTCCCTTTTTCAAAGATGCAATACTAAGTCATAAATAATTGGCTTAGGTAAGAGAGGAGTATTTATTTATTTTTTTGGCCACCACCATCTCCACCACCGAGTTTGAAACATTGAAATGTACTTTCCTTTCCTCCAATTATTTTGTTATGATACGCGTACTAATATATATTTTTCCCCCTGAAGTTAATAAAGTCAGGAAAATGTTGTATGATGAAAACTTCAACCATGTATCAGTAGCTTCAGAAAAACACTTCCAGGAGCCGAGAGCTATTGTATAATTTTTTAACGATTCAGACTTAAGAAAAAATAAATGAAGTGAATGTGTGTGTGTGTCTGCATATGTGTTTGTGTGTGTGTGTGTGTGTGTGTTTGAGTGTGTGTATGTGCAGATATTCGGCCTCTGCACACACACACACACACACACACACACACACACACACACACACACACACACACACACACACACACACACACACACACACACACACACACACACACACACACAACTCAAACGAGCGTTTGCATGTGTGCGCGTGTAAGTGTGTGTGTATAAGTGTGTGTGTATAAGTGTGTATAAGTGTGTGACGTGCATAAGTGTGTGTGTACGTGCGCGATGCAGCCAGAGCTATATTGGACGTTGGCAGTGGAAGCGAGCGGAGCACCGGGCCCCCCTGCGCGAGGCAGAGCGGGGGCATGAGTCAGGTTAGATAGATGGCGTTAGCATAGCGGGTATCAGCTGTCTTATATCATCCCTGCTTTAATGAGCCACGTGTGACTAGTTAATACACACGCCACCATCTCTCTTTGTCTAGCGACCACGGCCGTCTGGACCACAGTCCTTATGCTACCGGGGGAGGGGCGCGTTATGTTGGGGGGGGGGGTGGAGGCTTTTAGGGGGAAATACTTTGAGGCTTTTTTAAAAAAAGATTATTGAACCAGGTGTTGTGTCTGTGTGACCCCGCCCGTGAACTTCCGCAGTGATTTTCTTTTCGTTAACAAGCGCCCCAGCCCCCCCCCCCCCCCCGGTCCCTGTGGGCAAGCATAGGGAGATAAAAACTCTCTCACACACACACACACATATACACACATACCTCAGGCACTAACACACACATTCACACCTCAGGCATTTAGGCGTGTGGTACGCACACACACATACACACAAATACACTCCAAGCCACAACATGTGCACGAAAGAACCTCCAACACATTTATTGCTTAAAAACTGTTTTTTTTTTAAAATCATAACACTAAAGCTTTATTTTGTCATCTGTCACTGCTTCCTCCGTTGTGTTCAACATCTCTCTC
>NC_079433.1:7453402-7475902 GCF_026213295.1 Gadus chalcogrammus | reverse complement strand
CCCGCACCTCCACGCGCGCGCCTAGGAGACAAGCAGAGGGAGGAAGGACGACATATAAGTGCAGTTATATATTACATTTAAGCAACATTACGCTTTTCAAAACACAATGCTAGTTCTATCAGACTGAGCAACACTCGCTCGTTTCGGATTTTTTGCGCTTCGCCAACCTCTTCTTGAAATTTTTTTTTGTTATCCTTGTTGGGTTTGAGTTGACCCGCAACGGCTCCTTTTCCTAAATAACAATCCGCTCTAAAGGGAATGCCAACACTTCCTGCATATGGGAAGCTGGTCTGAAGTGTGTTTCGCCTAAAAAATCCTGGATCCAGTTCTGGCAGGGTGGATTTAGAGCACGGGACTGCTTTTCTGACACAGTGCATCGGTACACTGCTGCTCCTCGCGCCTCCTCCTCCTCCTCCTCCTCCTCTCGTGCTGACCGGACAGTGGTTCGCGGACGCGGAGACTTGAATAGCGATAGTGGAAGTAGAGGCTCGCGAGGCTGAGCAAGGGGAGCTGTCCGGTGCTGAAAGAACAAGGCGGGCTGCGCGAGGAGGAGAACGCTTCCGGCCGCTCCATTTAAGGCAGGCACATTTCAACCATGCCCGCGCGACGACCCTACAGAACATTGATCCTTTTATCTCTTTTATCTCCTTCTCAATGTTGACTTCTGGAGCCTCATACTAAGTCTTCACACCGCGACGCCCAGCACGGATTTTCTTTTAGAACGAAAGACGAAAGGAGAGGAAGAGAGAGAGAGAGAGGGAGAGCGAATACGAAATAATTACACGTGGTGTTATTATATAACTATTTACAAAAAAAGACCCACGGTGCAGTTTGCTTGAACAAACACCGCGAAGAAGAAACTATGTATCATCCGTTGGTGGAAACATTTAAAAAGACATAAGAATTCGACAGTGAAGATATTTCGTTTTGAGCTTAAGTTTTCGGGTGTGCGACATCAAGAGCTGACTCGGCTGCTGTGTGAGTGTGTTAGTGAACGGAGACTGTGTGTGAGTGTGTGTGTGTGTGTGTGTGTGTGTGTGTGTGTGTGTGTGTGTGTGTGTGTGTGTGTGTGTGTGTGTGTGTGTTTGTGTGAGAGTGCCGTGTATGTGCGTTGGAACCACCGCTCCGCCACCATGCCCCGCTCTTTCCTCGTGAAGAAAGTCAAGTTGGATGATTTCGCGGCGGCCGACCTGGAGAGCGCGTACGGCCGCAGAGAGGAGCACACGCTCAGCCTGCGTTTCCACCACCATGACAAAGGTTAGCGTCAACCCCAAACGCACGCCCGCGCGTACACACACACACACACACACACACACACACACACACACACACACACACACACACACACACACACACACACACACACACACACACACACACACATGCGCGCGCGCACCTATGCACGCACCTATGCACGTGCAGACGCATGCACCCTAGCAAGCCAGCGCACGCACGCAAACACACACGCGCGCGCGCGAACACGTTCATACATAAATACGCACGCACGCGCACGTAGACAAACCCAGTAGGCTACAGAAATTGTATCGTTGTACAAGGCGACACGATATGAGTGAATAATTACAAGTAGCCTATGTATGCAAACTCAAACGGCAGCATATAAGCACAAACACCATACATATTTTTATCTTCTGTAAGACATTAAAATACCAAGTTTCACAGAAAGAAATAAAGTGAGAGAATGAAGGAAGGACGTAGAGAGAGAGGGAGAGGGAGAGAGAGAGAGAGAGAGAGAGAGAGAGAGAGAGAGAGAGAGAGAGAGAGAGAGAGAGAGAGAGAGAGAGAGAGAGAGAGAGAGAGAGAGAGAGAGAGAGAAGGCAAGACAGAGAGGGAGTGAAGGAGCAAGTTTGTCAGGGAGGAGGGGTCAAATTAAGGTCAAAACCCACATCCTGGTGTTTTTCTCCCATTTCAAGGTTCACCCAGCATTACAGTATAGAGCGTTACAGTGTAGGGAGAAGGGTATGTTTTGTGTGTGTGTGTGTGTGTGTGTGTGTGTGTGTGTGTGTGTGTGTGTGTGTGTGTGTGTGTGTGTGTGTGTGTGTGTATGTGTCTTTGTAAGTTAATATGTGTGTGTGTGTGTGTATGTGTGTGTGTGTGTGTGTGTGTGTGTGTGTGTGTGTGTGTCTGTGTGTCTGTGTGTGTGTGTGTGTGTGTGTGTGTGTGTGTGTGTGTGTGTGTGTGTGTGTGTGTGTGCATACATTAGGTGCTAAATGTAAAACAGTGAGGCTAATGTAACATTCTTGAGAGCCTGCATTCTGAATCAACTAGTTAATGTTAATAATCAATGAATATCAACTACTATTAATAATCTGAACATTGAACATTGATGGTTAAAGACCAAACCAAATTATGGTTGGGTTGGTTTGAACTTTGTGTAGGTGTGTGTCTGTGTGTGTGTGTGTGTGTGTGTGTGTGTGTGTGTGTGTGTGTGTGTGTGTGTGTGTGTGTGTGTGTGTGTGTGTGTGTGTGTGTGTGTGTGTGTGTGTGTGTGTGTGTGTGTGTGTGTGTGTGTGTGCTTGTGGTTCACGGTGTACTCTTTAGTCATTGGAAACTCATTTCTCCGAACCTGTCATCCCAAACGACATCCCAAAAGACAACATGGAGCTCCAAACCAAGACCCCTTCTGCTGACATAAACCCCCTAACATCCTTCCCTTATCCACCCCCATTACTCCCAAACCATTGGTAAAAACACACATATCTCAAGACACAGTATAACATATATTATATTATATCCCTCCCCTGGGCAGCTATCAAGATGAAAATGTGACCTTTCCAGTCCCCTGCTGTAAAATGTCAGCCGACATATGTTTAATTCAACCCCACCTCCCTCTCCGCTAGGAGTGTCCCGTTGTTGTCTTCATTACTTAGTGTCTTAATGTCTGTGGAGGCCGCGTGGGCATGGCGTCTAGAATTCACTATGAGCTTGGAGGAGCCACTTTCTCTCTCTCCGGATGTGACCCCCTTTTCAATGAAGTTCTGTGCAGTTGCGATCAGGGAGGGGCTGGATGTGTAGGACGCACTTTGTTGATGCAATCTGGTGTTGCAGCAATGGAAAATTAACAGAACAGTGCAAATGTAACATGAGAAGATACAAAACTATTGGGATTGTAAACGCCTAGAAAAGTACAACTTCATCGTTTTTAATTTACTTCTTTAATTTGAGATGGATATAAGGTATAAGAGTCTATTGTCTATGGTGTAGCGGCGGGTGTGTTATCGATACATATATGTAAGTAAGTACAAAACCAAACTACCATTGAACAGACTTGATAGCCTAGTGGCTAGCACAAAGGTATTGAGTTCGATCCCTGATGTCTACACAGTCAACAAAGTATCCGATTTTTTTTTATCAAATTACGGTCCCTTTAATTTTGAGTGGACTTCAATTAGGTGTTCTTAAGGAGAAGCTCAATTTAATTTTGAATGCACTTAAAAATGAAGTGTACTTAAAATGAAGTGCACTTAATTTCTTTCTGGTGCGGATACTTTGAGAAGTAGAACATGGCTAGCCTTGTGTAGACACCAGGGATCGAACTTAATTATTCTGTTTGGGGATTAAAACACAGTCTATTGGAGACTTTTGGGAATTACATGTAACACCTTTGGACTGGGAGTCAAACACGCACCATACTACTGACTACAAACTCAACCCATGCAACGCCTACTAAAAAATCTATATTAATTTATTGAGTGAATGAAAAACGTCCTAGTTTCTAGTTAATTATGTTACCCATACAGGTCACTGTGAGACTTGGGCCCAATCCCATTTCTACCCCTTACCCCTTCCCCTTACCCCTCCCCCTTGTTTTGAATGGGTAAGGGGAAGGGGTAAGGGGTAGAAATGGGATTGGGCCTTAGGCCCAATCCCATTTCTACCCCTTACGCCTTCCCCTTACCCCTTCCCCTTACCCCTTCAAAACAAGGGGGAGGGGTAGGGGTAAGGGGTAGAACTGGGATTGGGCTTTGGACTCAGCACCCTCCGCCTATGAGACGTGAGAGCTGACCAATGAGCCATCTCCGCCTGTCTCTTCTGTTGAGATCATCGCCTCCTCGTCCTCTTGCAACCCATGTATATTTGAAGGGGCTCCTCTACTAAGTGCACTTCAAATGCATGTTCTGAAGGACTTAAATGTTCTGAAGGAGATAAAAGTTCTGATGATAATAAATGTCCCGAGGAAAATTCATTTTCCGAAAAAAAAAAGCGTGGTTGTGCGTCTGGGCCGAATGGTCGACGCACACTCAGGTCGATGTCAGAGTCATCTCAGACCACCCAGTATCTTCTTAGTTGCCGACAGACTAACCCAGAACCCCTAGCCGTACCCCTAGCAGCTCCGTAATGACACATACCTGAAGCCCCTGTAAGTCACTTCGGATAAAAGCATCTGCCGCTGAACGGCGACATGGTCATTGGATTCAACGACGGTTGACGTTGTAGCCCCATCCAGTCGCAGCACAACAAAGGCCGGCAATTATATGTTGTTGTCTCCCAGTCTCCACACAACAGCTCCACAAGGTGACAGTGACTTCCTTCTGCAGAGGCCCACACTGCGTTCGTCGCTCTCTCCCCCAGCAAAGTGCCTCTTTTCTCTTCGGCACGGTAGCTGTAGGAGAGAAAATAACATTCAGCGGGGGAAACAGGTGATTCCTCCTGAGGCGAGGCGGTGCTGTAGCCGAGCGTGGAAGGGAACGAGGGGGGACGGCGAGCCCTTGTTATAAATATAACAAGAGCAGCAGGGCTGGGGCGAGGGCCGCTTGTTGCACGGGCATAGGCACACACACACACACACACACACACACACACACACACACCGGCACAGGCACACACACACACACACACACACACACCGGCACAGGCACACACACACACACACACACACACACACACACACACACACACACACACACACACACACACACACACACACACACACACACACACACACACACACCGGCACAGGCACGCACACACACACAAACACACATAGGAACAGGCAAATGAACACACACACACACACACACACACACACACACACACACAACACACAAACACACACACACACACACACACACACAAACACACACAGGAACAGGCAAATGAACACACACACACACACACACACACCCACACACACACACACACACACATATACCGACATGTAATGCAAGTAATGCATGACTGCCTTTCTGTCAACGCGGCACTATTTCCAAGCAGGCTGAGTGCAGAGCATTACTGAGTGAATGCACATACACCCTCACACACACACTTTCACACGCGCACTCGTGCACGCACGCACACACACGCACACAGACACACACACACGGACACACACACATGCACGCACGTGCATACACACACGCATTGCACAGTTTCTCACAAGCCTAGCCAGTGACCCACAAGTGTCCAGAGCACATGTGTGTTTCAATCAGCGAAGCTAGCTTGGATCAAATTTTAAATTACACCTCAGAGATTTTCTGTCTGCGTGTCTCTTTCTCTCTGGCTACCGCTTTCTCAGTGTCTGCTCTGCACTCCTCCTCCTCCTCCTCCTCCTCCTCCTCCTCTTTCTCCAGTCTCTACCCATCTAATTTTCTCCTTACTTCAAAGACGAGAGAGAGAGAGAGAGAGAGAGAGAGAGAGAGAGAGAGAGAGAGAGAGAGAGAGAGAGAGAGAGAGAGAGAGAGAGAGAGAGAGAGAGAGAGAGGGAGATTAAGACAGAGACAAGAACTGCTGCTTCCTTTGTGATCTTTGTAGCAACATAACTGTTGAGGTTTCGCCTGGCCGTAACAGATAATTGTCTTCCTTTCTCTCAGCTCTTCTTTTTTTGGTTAACCCTCTAGAACCAGAACAAAGTTAGAGACAGGCCGAGAGAGAGAGAGAAAGAGAGAGAGAGAGAGAGAGAGAGAGAGAGAGAGAGAGAGAGAGAGAGAGAGAGAGAGAGAGAGAGAGAGAGAGAGATTAAAGGAATGAAAGGGAAATAAGGAGACACTTGAGGAGGACAGAAGGGAATGGTTGGAGGCCTTAAGAGATAAAGACCAGCATGTACAACTTAACTGAAACACAATCACAATCTCCAGTGGGCTGGCTAAACACAGTATACATTTAAAGACGAGTCGGAGATCAGATATGCAGTGGCTAGGGTGCTTGACTCCCAGCTGAGAGGGCGTCAAGTTACCTTAATGTCCACGCCCTTGAGCAAAACGCCCTAGCCTCTACCTTCTCCCTAACGACCGGCGTCTGTCTTTACTCTCAAGACGTCTGTAATAAAAGCTTCTCTAAATGATTCAATACTCAACGGTGAGGCAACCCCCCAAACCGTGGCGGTACGGAGAATTGTTGGTTCCCATCCATGGCGGATCTTCTGTAATCAACACCGTGGTGCAACGACTGCAAATGCAACAGGAAGCAACTGGCGGTTGTATCGGAGTGGGTTTCCACTGCAGGGTTATTAAAGCATTGTAGATTTATTGAAGGCTGCTGGCTGAAGAAGGGGTTAGAATCATACTTGAGTAGTTGATAATGCTTCAGGATGTTAGTTATGCTCTATAAAACGCACGCACACACACGCACACGCACGCACACGCACACGCACACACACACACGCACACACACACACACACACACACACACACACACACACACACACACACACACTTGCATAACCATCCAGAAACAGTGCTTTGTTCCAGAATGATCGAATATTCATGATTTGTGGCTTGTCCTTTCCCCCCCTCTTTTCTTCGTATGCTTTCATCTTTCTTCATTATTTTTTCTCCTCGTCTTACCGTCATATAATTGATCGCCCCAGTTCATTATTTCTTTTTCAGAAGAGCCCGAAAAATAAACAAAGAACAGAAGGATGATATGTGCAATGATATACTCTATGTAGTTGGCCTATGTGGCTATTTCTATTACCAACCAGATGTTTGCCTTACCATTGCTGCAAGGTTAACCTATAGCATTTCCCTATCTCAACGCCTTTATGAACTAAGTCTCCCTCTGTCTGTAAGAGGAATCAATGAATACCATTCTATGGGCTTTCTAATAAACAATTGGGAACATGGAAATACAATTGATTTATTCAGTGGAGGCATTCATTCAGAGTGACTTGTTGTCCATTTTAGAAACGTGTCGTTATGGAGCCTTGCATTGGGGCATTTTGCTCAGTGATGCCCACAGGTAGAGAATGGCTGTCCGGGTTTGAACCCATTCGGGCTGGGAGTCAGGGGCGACTAGACTATCCTGACGCTAATAACCATTTTAGCAGACTGAAGTTAGCGACGTAAGGAAAATAAACACATAACACTTGTTCAGACTGGGTGTAAATACAATATGAAAATGTGTGTTTTGTAAAACCTACGAAAGACAATCGATATTCTCAAGTGCTTTTCCCACGTTTAGCGGATCCTTTGAGTAGATCTCTGGAGACGGAGGGAGAAGAAGAGAGAGAGTCAGAGCGAGAGGGAGAGAGAGGGAGGAAGAGGGAGCGAGAGAGAGGAAGAGAGATCTCAGAGCCAGAACAGGATTATGTGAAATCAATGTGTTGGAGTCTTCCTAGGGTTACCGGAGAATGCATAGGCCTCTTTGTCTCGCTCCCTTCCTCTGCCTTGCTCACACACAAACACACACACACACACACACACACACACACACACACACACACACACACACACACACACACACACACACACACACACACACACACACACACACACACACACACACACACACACACACACACCACTCTAACCCTATTGAATCCTACTATTGTGCGGTTCCCCCAACATATCGATACATTTCCCGTCCATCGGTCTTGTACACGGACCATTAATGAACCACATCTCTCTCTCTCTAACCTCTCGCTATACATCCCTCTACCCCTCTCTATTTCCGACCTATCTATATAAATCTCTCTCTCTCTCTCTCTCTCTCTCTCTCTCTCTCTCTCTCTCTCTCTCTCTCTCTCTCTCTCTCTCTCTCTCTCTCTCTCTCTCTCCAACCACTCTCTATCCCTTTCTCTCTCCCTCAACCTCTCTCTTACGTCTTTCTATCCCTCTCTCTCTCCAACCTCTCTCTAACATCTCTCTCTCTCCCTCCCCCCTCTGTCTAACGTCTCCCCCCCCCCCCCCTCTCCCTCCACCCTCGGTCTAACGTCTCCCCCCCTCTCCCTCCCCAGGCTACATCAGTGACTATCTGAGCCCGTCGCCGTATGACGTGGTGGTGGACAGCAACGCCACGGCCGCCGGCGTCCTCTCCTCCAAGGTGCCCTCGCCGAGCCACCACCCGGCCATCCTCTACGACCGCCTGCATGACACCGACTACGGCGGTCTCCACGGCGACTCGGACCAGCCCGACAGCCCGCGCTCCGAGGCGTCGTCCGAGTCGGTGGCGTCCGAGTCGGCGGCCAGCAGCGGCAGTGGCGGCGGCGGCGGCGGCGGCTACATCAACGGCGACGCGGCCGTCAGCGATGGCTACGCCGTCGACGCATTCTTCATCACGGACGGGCGCTCGCGGCGGAAAGCGCTGGGGAACCCCCGTGGCGGCGGCGGCGGCGGCGGCGGCATCGAGGGCGGGGTCGGCGGCGCCGTCGGCGGGGGGGGCGGCGGCGGCGGCGGCGACAGCATCCAGAGACACACGTGCGGCGAGTGCGGCAAGACGTACGCCACGTCCTCCAACCTGAGCCGCCACAAGCAGACGCACCGCAGCATCGACAGCAAGATGGCCAAGAAGTGCCCGACCTGTGGGAAGGTGTACGTGTCCATGCCCGCCATGGCCATGCACCTGCTGACCCACGACCTCAAGCACAAGTGTGACGTGTGCAGCAAGGCTTTCAGCCGGCCGTGGCTCCTGCAGGGCCACATGCGCTCGCACACGGGCGAGAAGCCGTTCGGCTGCGCGCACTGCGGGAAGGCGTTCGCCGACCGCTCCAACCTGCGCGCCCACATGCAGACGCACTCGGCCTTCAAACACTACAAGTGCAAGCGCTGCGACAAGACGTTTGCGCTCAAGAGCTACCTGAACAAGCACTACGAGTCGGCGTGCTTCAAGGGGGCCTTCTCGCCGCTCAGCTCTCTGGGGGACTGATGGAGGTTTGTGGGTTTGTTTTTGTTGGGCGCTTTGGTTTTTTTCCGAGGGTGTGCTTTTTCAGCTGACTTGCTGATTACGCGTCGTAGGAAGGCTGTCTTTCAGAAGTCGTTATGGTGTGAGTTAGAGACGTTACGGGCTAGTTGGTATGTTTTACCCGCCTTTTTTGACGAAACATGTATGCACCGTTTATCTCTAGCTGACTCCACCCAATTGTTTTTATATTTTGAATTATCTCTGACAATTTTGGAACCAATCTCTCTTCTGGACTGTTTTGTATGTCAATGCCAAGATGACACAAAAGCACAGCGCTCTGTTATTTCTGACAGGCACAATATATTCACAAAATATTCATCAAATCTTGTAATTAGATTTAACAGAACCTTTTTGGGAACAAAATACTCACATTATGCTCTTTGAAAAATGCTGTTGCCTGTTTCAATTCTGCAATATAAAATTGTATACAAGGATATTATGAAGCATAATTGGCTAAAGTCAACTATAACAAGATAATTTGCATTTGAGATGTTAGCATGAATGGCTTTGACCATTGACATTTTGTTATCGAGCCACCAAAAAGGCAAAATATAGTCAATTTAACCCAGCATCAGGTTGAAACAAATAATATTTTGTTTTTCTAAAATTAAAGTAGATGAAACATAACTTTCTCACCAGTACGGTGAAGTAATGGTGAGAATAACTTTTTGATGGATGTTGAAACGTCGACCGTTTTTGGAGTTTATTGATTTTCAGTTACAATACTAAGAAACCTGTTGCAGATTTTGTAGCAAAAATTGTCATGAGAGTCCCGACAAATGGTTGGAAGTGGGGCAGTACCATGTGTTTGTTTGCGTTGCTAACCAGTACGGAATGTAACCTAGCATAAGAGGGACTGTAAAAAAAGGCTAGCACAGATAAATGACAAAATGTTGTTACAACTGACAAGCGAGTACAGTAGATCGTGACAAGGCATACAGGATGCGGATGATTTCAAGTATTAACTCGGTGCCTGGAGCCAATGGACCATGTACCGACAACCGACCAGCAGTCGACTTCGGAAACAGCTCTTTCTTCATTGACTAAATATCAAACATTTGTAATAATTTTTTGTTTTCTATTTGCAAAGTTTAAAAGAGGATATGGACATTGAAAATGCCTTGAAACGCCTCCTAAGGTACCTTATAAAGATACGAATTGACTCCCCAAGTGTTAGATGCTTATATTCCTGTTGCCGATTGGCCACACATTATTCTGCTTTGAACTTAATATCACTCTTACCTATCTATTTATTTTCTAATTTATTTACTTATTTTTTACAGTTTTGTAGTTGTATTCATTTGCACTTTCATTTCTTTGATTAGTTTTTGCCTTTGTTACAAATATGCCAAAGCATTTGACACTTTCTAGTTACCGAATATTTATTTTTGTCTGCCACTTTATTATAAAAAGAGACTACTAATGCATGCAAAAAAAGTACCAATAGCTTAATAATGGAATCTATGCCAATTTATATGAATCTTTGGGATATTTTGCCAAACGTAGACTCTGTCTTGGGTAATATTTAATTCATAAACGATAGAGCAATAATGCATGAGGTTATTTTTTGAAAAAACAAACAAAACAAACAAAAAACTGAATCATAACAATAACTAATATACTATCTTGTCAAGTACTATCCTTCATACACTGACGAAAAAATAACACATTTCAGGGAGTTTAACCAAGTCTGAGTCAAATGAAGGGGTTTTAAAAAAATGGGTTTACAGCCCTTACATTCACGTGAGTTGTTACCTGTGACCTCTGGAAGATTCCATTTTGACTCTATGAATGAATACCGTAGTAGTAGCTTTCACCTTATTTTCATATTGTCACATTGGCGGTGTTAAAAAAAGTGCATCAAATCATCAGATACTACGAAAGGAAGAATTAATATTCACAAAATGATAGACTCCATTCTCTTAAACTGTTGCTGTTTAGCAACTATGGTGTGCAAAGAAAAATGGTTGCTACCCAGATACAGTTCTAGCTCTACCACTAGTGCTAGCGCTAGCGTTTATTAGCGATGACGGTCTCGAAAAACAATTTCAAGCACAACTCTCTTCGATGCAGGGCTCTGGGGTTGGTGGGACGGGGTCTTTTTGTACATGGTTTATGCACTGCCTGCCTCGTATTTATATTATCATTATTATTATTGAATATTGTAGAGCGTAGACAGTATTAGCCTAGGGAGCTGGTGCTGAAACATAAAGAAACAGAAACAAGCTAGCTTAAACAGGCGATGCCATTTTCCTGAATCAAAGTATTTTTATTATGGCAAATGGCGTCCACTACAATATCAATTGATTGAGTATGTTTACGCTTATGATTATGTTTGCTATTAAAATTTAACTGTGATGGTGATGATGATGATAATTATTTATTTAAGTATTTATTTATTTATTGTTATTATTAGTTATGATTTATTTAATGAATATTATTGTGGTTATCTGAGATATAGGGTTCTTGTTCATGACGCAACAGAGCAGTTATAACCATTTTGCAATTTTCAACAATACAATTAAGAAAATCTCTAAGAAACTAGAAATGATTTGTGTCAGTGGCCCAAGGTGTTCAGGTCCACTGGGCTTCAGTCCATGTTTCAGCGCCAGCAGTCCCCCGGACGAACAGTCTTACTTATAGTTCTCCTACTCTGATCTGTAATGTAGCGTATTATAGTCACAAGCTAGTTTACATGCTGTTCTATGAAAGCACTTCCTCTTCTGAATTCTCTCTTTTAGAAGTTTCTTATTTGGAAATAGAAGCACATTTAGAGTGAGACTTTTGACATTGCCTTGTAGCGAGAAATATTCACCCCAGTACGATTTTTTTTAATTCAAAAGAATAACAAAGGGTTGAAATTGCTAAAGCTGTATTCTCATGAAATAAACAAATGCAAAAAAGAATGACAAACATGTTTAAAACTGAAGTTACCACAACTAACTGACAATACACAACTGACAAGCTCACAGTGTCTGCTACAGACATTTGTTTTTTTACAACGCATGTTCAAAAGACGCATATCTGCTCCGGAACAAGCAGAGACTGTTTTGCAGCAAAAACAACAACAACAACAACAACAACATTGTAAATAAACTGGTGTGACTGGGTGTGGGGGATGGGTTTGGGGTCGGATCATTTCATTGGAACTGCCAAGATTGAAACTAATAATGATGATGATGATAATGATGACGATGATAATGATGATGATGATGACAACCTTGTGGACAAACGTTTGTCAGACTTCCTATTTTTTTATTCTTCTGCAGGGGTTTTTGTTTATTTATTTGTTTGGTTACTTCCGAGCGGTGGTAAAGAAGACCATGTAAAGCACAAGAACGCTAGACAATTTTTCGTCTCACTTCCTAAATAAAGAGTAGCTTAATCTAATCGTGTGGAGAGAATTTGTGTTCATGGACGCTTAGTGCCTAATTCATACAGTATGTTTTCTCAATTGGAAATTGATAACAAACATTTATCTCATAATTGCATGTAATTAGGAAACAATTAAGGGCTAGTGTTGGTTGTGTTTATCGTAATTATCCACAATATATTTTGTAAGTGGAAACTGTTCTAGTTATTTATTCCTCATCAGTGAGAATGTTTTTACCATACAATGATAAGGTAGCTAATTGCAAGACAATTAAAACATAATTCACGTGATGGTAAAGCATAGTGTAAAGTATAGTGTAACGCTTAACAGCAGTACATGGTTACACTGTGTAACCTTTTATACAGTGTAATATAACCCTTTTTTTAATAGCGCTGTGTATAAAATTGTTTAACTGCAGCATATTGTACCCATAACTTATAACACAACAACATGGAACTCATGACAACACATTTTGTATTCATATTTAAAAAATAGATTGCCTTTAACCAGACAAAAGGCACAGCTTTATATACATTCCTGTGTAGAGGTCTTTTGGCACAAAGGTCAAAAGCATTTAATTACCTACTGACCATGTATATATAATGTTTGTGTGTGTGTGTGTTTGTGTGTGTGTGTGTTTGTGTGTGTGTGTGTGTGTGTGTGTGTGTGTGTGTGCGTATTTGTGTGAGAGAGAGAGAGAGAGAGAAGGGCATGTGTGTGCTGTTGTGTGCGCGTGTGTGTGTGTGTGTGTGTGTGTGTGTGTGTGTGTGTGTGTGTGTGTGTGTGTGTGTGTGTGTGTGTGTGTGTGTGTGTGTGTGTGTGTGTGTGTGTGTGTGTGTGTTTGAGTAAAAGAGAGAGAGAGAGAGAGAGAGAGAAGTGTGTGTGTGTGTGTGTGTGTGTGTGTGTGTGTGTGTGTGTGTGTGTGTGTGTGTGTGTGTGTGTGTGTGTGTGTGTGTGTGTGTGTGTGTGTGTGTGTGTGTGTGTGGTGTGTATGTATTTAGGTGTGTGTATGTGACTTTAATTGGTTGCGCCAGGGCCCATAGGTGAGCGAACACACTGATGTCAGGCCATTGTGTTTAACCTTGACAACACTGCGACAGGTGCTGTGCCTGTGTGCGTGTGCGTGTGCGTGTGCGTGTGCGTGTGCGTGTGCGTGTGCGTGTGCGTGTGTGTGTGTGTGTGTGTGTGTGTGTGCGCGCTAAAGGCAGCGTCTTGGAATAATGGATAATATGTTACAGACTTGTAATAATACGTTTACAAGAACCACAGACTGTTGTTCATTACAAAAAACAGGTTTGAAATAATTGGTATTGCTGAACCAGCTGAACCAGGGATGTGAACATGACCGATTGCTTTTCATCTTTTGCAAATCCGTGAGAAGTTGGATCTGTGAAGCAGTTTTGTAGTAGTGCGGCGGAAAAACCCATTGAAAAGCCCTAGTTTCTGGCCTAAATCGAGGGTAAATGTGATTCATCTTTCACTGTTCTACACCTAACATCTACGTTCGTCTAATGGTTGCATATTTATATCTGTGTGTTACATTCTCATAGAGCTAGGGGCCCATCCCTGTAATGTGGGCACACCTCTGAGACCATTACCATGCAAGGTCCTCTTGCGGTCGTCTTTCGGGGACCCGGACCCCAGGACCCCTGGGGAGCCGTCCTAGGAATGTGCGCCCTGTCCTGGCAACAGACCATGTCCGAAGTAACTCAGTAGTCCTTTAAAGAGAATCATATTAAAACATTTGAAGAGAATCGTACGATTATTCTCTTAAAATGGGATCTCCTGGATCGGTGGGATCTATGTTGGGAACGCTCCTCGTCCGAGTTCGTCCAGGGTTGAAACCTGAAACCCATGGGCCTGGGATTACGTAAACCCAATCTGTAACAGTACCTCTCAAACTAAAACCCTTCAACCAAATAACAAACCCCATCACCAAACTCTACAACCGAAAACCAAACCCTCCTGGGAAATCCTTTACCTAAAAGCAAACCCTAGAACCAAAAACCAGAACCATAACAGGAAACCCTTTGCCTAAAAGCAAACCCTAGCACCAAAAACCAAACCTTAATGGGTGCCCCTAAATCTAAAAACCAAACCTTAATGGGAACCCCTAAATCTAAAAACCAAACCTTAATGGGAACCCCTAAATCCAAAAACCAATACTTAATGGGAACCCCTAAATCTAAAAACCAAACGCGAAACCTAAAACCTAACCCTCTCAGGAAACTCCAACTATAATACCAAATTCTAAAACCAAAAACCAAACCCTGAATCCCAATCCATAGGAAACCCTAGCCACGCTACAAACCCTTAAACCAAAAATCAAACCATAAAACCGAATCGATAGCAGCCCCTCATCCTTAACCCGACCCTAGCAATGAAAACCAAACAGTACTCCCCAAGGGTTTAGGGATTGGGGATTTTCCCACTCGGGTTTTGTTGTAGGGTTATTGTTTCCTACGTGGGTCAGGTCTCAGGTTTGAGGGATTGGTTTTCGTAATAGAGTGAGGGGTTTCCTATTAGGGTCAGGTTTTAGGGTTTGGTTTTGGTTATATTGTTTAATACTAGGGTAAAGGTTTTCTGTTTCGGTCAGGTTTGAGGGTTGGGTTTTGGTTGTAGGGTTTCGTACTAGGTCAATGGTTTCCTATAAGGGTCATGTTATAGGGTTTGGTTTTGGTGCTAAGCCTTGCCCCCTAACTAAACGCTTGGCTGAAACCTTATTAGTTCACACAGTGGCTCTAACTAATGTAATTAGTTTAGGTCCAGATGACATAGATCACAATAGGCCAATGGATCCTATTTTGGCGATGACGAGTGACCAGCATTCTGTGTCTAGAGACAAATTACCTTCTATTAAGCGCACATTGATTGTCTTCCTATCGGGACCTCAGTATTGATTGTTTTATATTGTCTTTGGACCACTAATGCTATTAATTCTTGCAGTCAGTCGACTGAAACTAGCCTGCCCTTCTCTGATTGTTGCTTTCAATCTAAACATGTGTGTGTGTACATGTGCGCGAGTGCAAGTTTGTGTATGTGTATATGTGTGTGTGTGTGTGTGTGTGCGTGTGTGTGTGTGTGTGTGTGTGTGAGTGTGCATGTGTGGAAGGAGGGTAGATTGAATGAACGATAAATCATAACTCCCTTTCTCGCTGGCCATCCGTTAGGAACGACATGCCCGGAATGTTTTAAACATGTTTTTAGAGGCTTTAAAAGGAGAATGTAAATGTTACGCTATAGAGACTGGCTGTGTAGTAATTCCCTTAAAGCTGCACACACACACACACACACACACACACACACACACACACACACACACACACACACACACACACACACACACACACAGACAAATACACACAAAGGCACACATACGCACACACACACACACACACACACACACACACACACACACACACACACACACACACACACACACACGCACACACACACACACACACACACACCCAGACAGACATACACAGTCGCATATACACAGAGGCACACACACACACACACACACACACACACACACACACACAGACACAAACACACACCCAGACAGACATACACAGCCGCATATAAACAAACACACACACCCACCCAAACACCCTCCCACACAGACACCCACACACACACACACAGACACAGACACAGACACAGACACAGACACAGACACAGACACAGACACACACACACACACACACACACACACACACACACACACACACACACACACACACACACACACACACACACACACAGGCACAGATACACAGGTCCATCTTGGCATTTAAATGGGGCATGAATGATTAATGTGAACCGGTGGATTTATGTATGATGAATGTGAAGAGATATTTACATATTTAAAACTGCCCCTCTTATGGGGTTCACTCTCTTTTTTATCCTTGTTTGTGATCAACAGATGTTTTATATGAATACAAAACTCTAACACTTAAACGAAACCCTAAATCCAAAAATAAATCACTTAAATCAAACCTAAATACTAAACCTTAACCCCTCTAATCCCTAGAATGGAGCACATGCATGGAGATGTTCTACATTGCGAATCAATGATTTAGACCTTTGACACAAACACACATAAACACTCACACAGAGACACACTTGCACATAGACACACATCAAGCGACAGAGATGCAAGGTCAAGCCATAAACATACAAGATATATTAAATCTGTTATATAACATATATGGTCGACGCCAAGATTAACACACCAACAACAACAGACAACAGGCATACGGACAGAGAAATCGACCTGTAGAAATACAGATAGAGAGCGACAGACACATACATGAGAGAGACAGACTGTCTTGCAGACAGACGGATAAACGACACAGACTTAGAGACAGGAAACATTAAGTGAGAGCGAGGCAGCCAGATGGACCAGGACAGACAGACAGACAGACAGAGAGAGGAACGGGCCGGACGGAGGGGCATGCAATGAGACCGGGGAGCAGCTCAATAAAATAAAAAACTCCAGCAGACGGAATCATTTATTGATGCACTGGCTTTATTTAAATCCTATTTAAATATGCTAATTTCCATTCCCCACAATGCACGGCCTCCTCACCCTTAGCACTCCCACAGGTAACAGAGCACTTTAATAGATCTCACCTTCAGTCGTTCCCACAGCAACACGAAGAAGGGAACAAGGAGATGTCAAGCTCATTCCTATGCACTAAACACCTTATGTAAATGGGGCTCAAGAAAGGGGAGATTGCCGTGGTTCTTGAGAAAATATAACTGGCATTGGTATTACGATAGAGCACTTTGGACATGCGGGGGCGAAACGGCACTGGCGTCGCTTCAATGCACATTTTTTTGTCCGTAAACAACTTTGCACCCCACTTTGAAAGGTAACGTTCAGTACAAGATGTATGAAGGACTTCTAGCGAAATACACGCACCATTCAGCATGTGTGTGTGTGTGTGTGTGTGTGTGTGTGTGTGTGTGTGTGTGTGTGTGTGTGTGTGTGTGTGTGTGTGTGTGTGTGTGTGTGTGTGTGTGTGTGTGTGCGTGTGTTTGTGTCTATGTGTGTGTTTGCGAAGAAAGGGAAGCAGACAAAGTGAGTTTGTAAGTGGGGGCGCAAAATAGAATATTTACATGTGCTTTATGGATATTACACTCCAGCAATCTGATATGTAGCATATATATATATATTTATATATATATCAACAACGTTTCTATGTCTCAAGGGTATTTTAGGCAGAAACCGAGAGCGCTTGAAACTCAATCACAGCTCGACATAATTCCTTAACAAGAGACTAAGGCGGCAAAATTGAATTCACTCACACACACGCACACACACACACACACACACACACACACACACACACACACACACACACACACACACACACACACACACACACACACACACACACACACACACACACACACACACACACAAACACAGACACACACACACACACACACACACACACCTGTGGTTTTGAGCGTTTGGTTTTACAGTGACAAATGAATGGGCGTGAAAAGCACATACTGTATACATTCATACGCATAGGGACACATCTAATATCGCACGCAGGCACCTTCAACGAGATCAGGAGAAGCATGTTGAACGTCACTCTCTCTCTCATTCACACAGACACAAACGCACACACACGCACGCACACAAGCACACACACGTGCAAACACTCCCACAAACACACACACACACCTCTATAAACAGCCACACACACACACACTATTAAACAGACGAAATAATGAACAAACACCCACAAATACACCCACACTCCCACATTTGTCTTTTTTGGCTTTACATTCATGGCACATTCATGTGCACGGCCGCATCCACATATAAACCAGGCGCATACAGGCGGTGATAGGGCTTCTAAAGGAGGGCTTCACACCTCATTGCATTTCAATTAGTAGGTAAGAGACACACACACACTCACGAACACACGCACACGCACACACACACACACACACGGTCACAACTTGACAGTCTGTCCATTGGGTGAAGAGGATTCATTTGGATTCTGATCCGTTTTCTCCTCCCTTCTCTCTCTCTCTCTCTCTCTCTCTCTCTCTCTCTCTCTCTCTCTCTCTCTCTCTCTCTCTCTCTCTCTCTCTCTCTCTCTCTCCCCCTCTCCCCCTCTCTCCCTCTCTCCCTCTCTCCCTCTCTCTCTCTCCCCCTCTCTCTCTCTCTCTCTCTCTCTCTCTAATTATGAACCCTCTCCATCTCTTTACATCTATATGGACGTTTTCGACTGCGTTCTTCTCTGTTGGGTTTCACCTTGTGTCCTTCACTATACATCAGTGTGAGTGACAGCGGGCCTGACCTCCCCTTTTGTCACGGGGGACGCGAAGGGTGACCTGCCCCCAGGAACAGAGCGTCCGTCCTGGGTCCGCTTGGCGCAGAGCTGAGGGGAAGGAGGCTCCACATCTGTGGAACCAGGGTCTGGTGTGGGCTGTGACATGGGTACATGCTGGTGGATGGAGAGAGAAGGTCAAGACAGATAGGAATGTTGTTTTGTCGTTGTGGTGTTGATTATTTTAACGTTGTCGTTAAATGAATCGTTGTCGGGTGTATCTTTGATGTTTTCTTCATGTCACTTGTTCTTTCGTTCAAACGCAAACACACACTCATGCACGCACACACGTACACACACACACACACACACACACACACAAAAACACATAAACACACAGACACACACTCACTCACAAGAACACACACACTCACCTCCATAAACACACAGACTAATAGCTCTTCACTCTTGGAGAAAGATATTTTTTAGCTCAATGATCTTCTTGTTAAATAAATAGAAAATACGGAATAAATATGGAGGCTATTGGTGAGATCTCACGCATGAATAATAAAACTGCCATTTTAAGATGGAGCAGCAATGAAATCAACAAGGAATTAGGAAATAAATGCTTGGCAAATTAATTGACAATTCTTTTGTTTTGGTTCTGCGGTTCACAACCTCCACTTCTTATACTGTTTTTATCCAGCGTTTTCCAACGCAGCCTATACGGCCAACCTCTGACAAACCACGCTTTGCTGAGCCTACTTTATTCTTCCCTGAGCAAGTCACTTTCTTTTATTGTGACCTTTCAAAAGCTGAGAGGTGTAGGGTGTGGGGTTAAAGTCGGCATCATGCCAGTTTAACTAGTCTCCATCACTGCCATTCATGTTGAACAACCCATCGAGTTATTAGGCTAATAAATAAATGAAATGAAGCAAAGCCAACATCAATGGACAAAGAAAAGTTGACAAGCAGGCTTTCAGAATATTTTCAGAATAAAATAATTGCTCTGGTGTCGAACTGCACTGAAAGGGGAATCATTGAGATTCGTTCTGCTTCATACATGCTGAGAAAAGAGAAAATCTCTGAAAAGTTTCCCCAGAAAAACTCCAGCAATGGTCAAACTTTACCAGGATTTCGCCCCTCAAAAACAGTTTTGAGTGATGACGACATGGCACAGCGTGCGTATGAGGCAGCACTCTCTGATACTGGAAGATAGCGTTAACACGGGTGTGAACCGCAAGTATCACAGTTCCCCTTTAAGCTCAACACAACCCCAGAATAATAGGAATGCTGTATTCTTGAACGCAACACCTCCCCACTCCCACTGGTGTCCACCTGTCCGTCCGCCGTCGACCTCTTCAGAAACACACACGCGCGCACGCGGCTTCTGAGCGAAGCGCACACACCTGCCTCCGGCTCTGGACCAATCAGAGCCGGGCGTCTTCCCTGCCTCTCGGCGGCGTGTTGGAGGCTCCCCGCGGTGATGAGAGAGCGGGAGACACGGCGTTCTCAGGACAGAATGAGCTGCCAGTCCGGGGCGCGAGCGGCGGGTTGGTTCGTCGGGTGGCGGGCTGTCAGGCGCCTGGTCACATGATGGACAGACCAGGAAGGGGGAGCAGACAAGAGGTCAAACGCGAGGTCAGGAGCCGGGTAAAAAGCGGGGGGAAAATGTCCAAGGATGGGGGAGAGAGAGGGGGAGAGAGGGAGAGAGAGGGAGATAGGGAGGGAATGGGAAAGAGAGAGAAAAGAGAGGAGGGGATGATTAGATATAAATGGAATCCGTTCTCTATAGGACGCTGTTTTCTCTTTAGACTTGCGCCCGGCGCACGCACACACACACACACACACACACGCACGCACACACGCACACACACAGACACACACACCAGGGTGAGGAGTGAGACAGGTGTTAAGTGTTGTTAAAGTTTGAACCCGCCGAGCATGACAGGGGAAATTAATTCACCCCCCACCTTCCACACACACACACACACACACACACACACACACACACACAGACGCAAACACACACACACACACACACACACACACACACACACACACACACACACACACACACACACACACACACACACACACACACACACACACACACACCACACACACACACACACACACACACACACAAACTTCATCTCAGCGCCCTTATCTGTAATCCTTCAACAACAATTAACCCTCTTCTCTATCTGTTCCCTTCTACTCCTCTTTTTTTTTATCTGTGTCCGTCGCCTTGCTCCCTCCGTCCCATCACTCATTCTGTCCCCTCTCCCCTTCCTCTGTCCTTCCCTCCACTGCCACATCCCTCACTCTAGTCCTCCTCCTGGCTCCTCTCCTCTCAATCCCTCTCTTTGTCATCTTTTTGTGTTTCCTTTGCTTTGTTGTGTTTTTTTTGTGTAGTTGTGTTGTGCTGTGTGCTAGGGGGCAGATCCCTCTAGCCCTCTCCTTCTCCTATGGGTTCACCTTTCTGTTTATTCTCTTTCACTCTCCTCTCTTTCTGCCATCGTTCTTCTACAGCTTTCATTTCACCACAACTGCTTCTTTCTATTCTATCGTCTTGTCCTTCCTCCCATTTCCCCAAATCCTTCCCTGACGATTTACACTTTGTATCCCCTAATACACACTTGTGTATTGTTTCTGTTTCTTTTGTGTCCATCTCTTTCGTCCTCCTCGTCTTCCTCCGCGCTTCCCTCGTGTTCTCAGGGGTGTTACTTGTTTAAAGTGGCGAGAGTCCTGTCCTGAAACTACAGATCCCAGAGAACCAAAATGAAGAGAGGATCTCACTGGAGTTCACTGAAGGTTGCATTGCAAAGAATGCGTTGTCTCTTCTCTTAATGAACATGACTCATTCCTGAGAGAGAAAGAGAGAGAGAGAGAGAGAGAGAGAGAGAGGGAACTTTATTGCAACATTCTTATTTTGAAAACGATTTTATTCTTTAAGCTAATTAAGCTATAAATAAATTATTATCCTAAGAAATTAGTTTCACTGTCATCCTCCCAAATATTTTTAAGGGAATCCAGATCTTTCATGATTTTATGATACTTAAATTCTTCTATTAGAATCCCTGCATTTTGAAAGAAGCCTAAGTATCAGAGCAGAGAGAAATAGAGAGAGAATGAGTTGTAGTGAGAGAGAGAGAGAGAGAGAGAGAGAGAGAGAGAGAGAGAGAGAGAGAGAGAGAGAGAGAGAGAGAGAGAGAGAGAGATCAAGGAAGAGTCCGATAATATTCTCAGAAAGATTGTTGACATGAAGATAAACAATTTCCCGTCTGCTCGCAGACTGCCCCCGAACACTGACCCCGATGAGTCAGTGACTCAGAACAATGGAGCTGTGATTTCAGGCCGGCGTTTCTCCAGCTTTTTTCTTCTTTTCTTTGTTTGTCTTAGTTTTAATTAGCAGCTGCAAGCAACCTCTCACATCTCAGCGTTTCAATATTCACCATGCTATAAAATGCACAGTTTTCTTTGCGTGAAACTCTCTTTTTTTGTCTCTCGGATGATGAGTTAACTCCTTATTGTGGTTTTGGCCTCGTCGCTCTCCCGCCCGCACACACGTGCTGCTGTTCCTGTGAGGCAGCCAGAGAGAGACCACTTATGTTGGCCCACCATTCCCTGTAATCTCCACTCTAATGTCTCTTTTATTGCAACCATACGTTGCAAAGCCCTCAGGCCCCC